>NC_136271.1:62692323-63292323 GCF_964187855.1 Myxine glutinosa
GAATTGCAGCAGGCTATTGTCACTGCATGGCAAGCGATTCCTGTCCAAACCTTGGCAAATCTCGTGAACAGCATGCCTCAATGTGTACGTGCTCTTCTGAATGCTCGTGGGGGTTACACGAAGTACTGAACTGTAATTTTACTGTCCGTAATCCCAGTCATAATTTAGCTTTTGTTTTTGTTGAATTTTTTTTTGGCTAATGTGCAAAATAAAGAGATACTTCTGGAAAACGTACAGAAGTTTAACACAGTACTGTCCGTGAATTGAGTTCGATATCAGTTTACATCACTTTCAAGGATCAATGTATTTTTTTTGAAATGTCAAATGTGGTTTTTGTTTCTTTTAAAGGTCACATTAACAAAATCTAGAATAAATTCAACATAATTCCAATGAACTTTGGTTCTAAGTCATCTTGAAAAGTAAGTTCACCCCCACAAAAAAATATTCCATATTAAATGCCAAGTCTGTATATATATTTAAAAATGAAACATTTTTTTTTTGGGATCACAAACACTCCCGGGAGTTACCCGAATCCACCGTGGTTGGATTTATTGAAATCCGTTAATCCGTTCTGAGGTTATAACACGAAAAACAAACAGACAGACAGACACGGCCCCTTTTATAATATAGATTTGAAGAAGAAGAAGACGTTTTGGTCACAGATATACATAATACATACAGAACCATATACGTTTGCTCCATTATAATAAGATACATGCAATGAAAGCTGAATAAACCTGGGGGGTGGGGGGAGAGGTACAGTCATTAAAAACAGAGAAAAGAAAAATAATGGACAAGAAATGGAGTAATTAAACAAAAAGGAATTAGTGATATATAAAATCAATTTGTCTTAAACTCTTGGACTATAAAATCAATCTGTGATAAAATCCTGGACTGGATTCCGTAACCCGACAGTAATTTAAATATTTTTTTAATCGATAAGATCAACTGGATGTTTTTTGAGGATATGTGGAAGCGCCTGTTTTTTCACTCGAAGAAATCGTTCGTGGTTTTGATTCTTAGAATTTATTTTTAATTGTGAAGTAAAGAATCGCCATATCATGATATCTGTGCCATCAGAATAAGGTGAATGAAAAGGTCTGTTTCTGTGGCTCTGACCATAGAATTACCTGAATTCATAAAGGAAAAATACAGGACCCCTTCCTCTGGGAGAGACACTCAGCCATCCTCACCCAAGACACAGGTGTAACTGTATTAACGATTTGGACAGTGGTGTATCGAATATGTACTGCAGAGTGGAGTTGAAATCAATATTGTGTCCTTGGAGAATGAATGAGTATTTTTAGCTAAAAAGTTTTGGGTTGGTGTAAATTGCCTTTACAGTTTAGGCACAACGACGGGACACACTATATGCAGGTGCAAGGAACATTCACATCCAGAAATTGCTTCCTTCCAGGAATACTGCCTTGTCCAACGTAGCGCTGCCTGTTAGCACAAAACCATCCACCCCCAGAGAGAGAGAGTACCTTGCCTCCAATGGGTTATCCATTGTTAGGCCTGAACTGGAGAAGCAATCTTTCTGCCTTTAAATCCTTGCGTGTAGACAATTATTGAGATTAATTTGAAGAACATTTGATTTAAGTGTTTGCAACTTTGACTGCATCTGTCAAGCTGCTACATAATGGAATAATATTTTAAACTTACCATATGTATTTCATCACCAAAAGAATAGATTTATTGAGTTATAAAATATTCAGATATTTACATAGAATCAAAAGTGTCAAATTTCATTCGAGTACTAAGAGAGATGTAGGGGAATAATGTTATAAACATATCAGTATTCATAGCATAGTGGGAAGAATTGGGGTTTGAGGATTATAGAATAAAGTGATGAATTACATTTATGGTTAAATCGGATTACAGCATTTAAATAAGGCAAACAGGATGTCAAGATTCTGTTTGCCTAATTTAAATGCTGCAGATATTAGTTATGGTAAGGGACTTGTTTGTTATGAATTTAGCAGTAGCATGAATGTGTTGGCTGTGGCTCACTATCCTCAACTGCAAAGGAGCAAGCTCATTCAGACAACTCCCGAAATGCTGTTGTCCTCATTTGCTTTGCTTGTGCAGTCTCAACTCCCTCATTCATTTCCTTACTCAGATCACTTTGCTCACTCCATTATCATTAACTGAAGCTTGCTCACTTGATCAGTGACTCGTTCGATGAGTAAGAACCAAGATATTCGTACTACTCTAATCTAATAGATATAGTCTTTATAATAAACATCATAACCATAAGAACTAAATAATTAAATTATATTTTAATCCCTCTTCAGCATGGATGGAGGCTCTCCCTCTCTTTGTTCTCTTTCTCTTTAAACCGATTTACATGAAAGCACAAAAACAAATTTAAAATATCAAACCTACAGTTGTGGCCAAAAATATTGGCACCCTTGCACTTTTTTCAAATAATGCACCATTTCTTCCAGAAAATTGTTGAAATGAAAAAAATCTTTTGGTATCCACACATGTATTTCTTTGGTTTGCAGTGGAACAAAACAAAAAAGCTGAAAAAATTACGAACTCTTAGCTTATTCCACACAGAAATCCTAAAATGGCCAGGACAATATTATTGGCACCTTTTAGAAGTTAGAAATAATTAGATTTCAAGCAGGTGATTCTCGTTTACTTTGGAATTGAACTCACCTATGGTGAGTTTCAGGTGCCTGCAATATAAAAATCACTCATTCAACCAGTTTGAATAGAGAAAAGGAGTCATTCTGCTCTTCTTTGTGTCACTGTCATTATCATCATTAGCATTAGGAAATCAGAGTTATCTCCCTTGACATATCACGTGCCTTCGATACAGTCTGGCACCCAACTCTGCTCACCAAACTCTCCTCCTATGGTATCCATGGAAATCTCCACGCATGGATTGTGGATGTCCTCTCTGGTCGCAGCCAACGTGTAGCCCTGAGTGGATTTCTCTCATCTCCCCTTCCTGTTCAGGCTGGAGTTCCCCAAGGCAGTGTTCTGGGCCCTGTGCTTTTTCTGGTCTTCATCAATGATCTCTCCGACTCTCTAGAAAATCCCCTCTCTCTCTTTGCTGATGACTCCACTCTCTGCCGCTCCATACCTCATCCCTCAGATCGGCAGGCAGCAGCCTCCTCATTCTCTGCAGACCTGGACAAAATCACAGACTGGTCAAACAAGTGGAACATGTCTTTCAATCCTGACAAATCTCACACTCTCGCTATTTCTCTCCAATAAGACCGTCTGGACAACTCTCCCATTTACTTTCTCAACACTCCTCTCCAAGAAGTTCTGTCACTCAAGCTCTTGGGTCTCACTATCTGCCATGATCTTTCCTGGGAAAACCACATTTCCAAGCTGGCCTCCAAAGCTAGTCGCCGACTAGGCATCCTATGTCGTGCGAAGTCCTTCCTTGGCATACCTGAGCTCCTCACCACATACAAGGCTTTCATCCGCAGCTCAATGGAATACTGCTCTCCCCTCTGGGCTGGTGCTCCTTCTTCACACCCAGCTCCGATTCACGCTGTTGAAACCAAAGCTTTCAGAATCATTGGAATCTCCCGCGATGAAGCCGACTCTGAGGGCCTTTCACTCACTCAACACAGGCAGGTTGGTGGTCTTTCTGTCTTCTACCAAATGCTCTCCAGCCTAGCTCCCCCAGCTCTGTCTGTGCTTTGTCCCCCAAATATTCCTTCAGGTCGCACAAGATCTGCCAGCAATCCTCTTCTGGGGAAACTGCCAAAATCAAGACTCTCTACTCAGCTTCACTCTTTCATTCATCTTTTCTTCCACCTCTGGAACAAACTCCCTCACTCTCTTCAATCCCACTCCTCCCTCCAGGTCTTTAAAACAAGCTGTTCATCACCATCTCTTATCTTCCCCCATCCAAAACTTTGATCTTTTCTACCCCCGTTAATTTACCCCAGAACCACTTTTTTGAAATACCGACTTCTTTCCTGGAAGTCCGAGCAGTGTCCATGTGTTTTATACATCTCCCACCCTCCCCCTCCCATGCCTCCCCCCTCCAAGCCCTGCCTCTCCCACAGATCTCACGATGTCCCTGCTCTCAATTGTTGTACTTGTGTGCTTCCCCCTCTCTCCCCATCTTGTCCTCCGCTCCCTTCATTTTATGTTTATTTGTCCGTTTATGTTTTTATGTGATTAATGTTAGCTCTGACACGAGCCTCAATCTTGTATACAAAAAAACAAATAAACAAACTGTGTGTACCGCAATGAGCCTGGAGAAAAGAAAGAAAACCAGAGAATTGTCTGAGGAGGTCAGATGTATCAAATTCATAAAGAAACGTCTTCGAAAACGTCTTCTACTCCTTCAAATAAAATTACCACCCTCTTAATTAACCCTCTTAATTAATTACTTAACTTAACTTAATTTTTTTATTTATTTAAATTAACCCTCTTAATTGCGTTAAGACTGCTGAGACCCCTCAGACCTTTGACGACCCTTTAATTCCCCCAAGACCCTTCAGACCACGAAGACCACTGAAGACCCAAAATACCCTGAAGACCCCCCAAAGATCCAACATACCCTGAAGACCCCCAAAGACCCCAAAGACCCAAAATACCCTTCAAGTCCCTGAGGCTCAAAAAGACCCTGAATACCCAAAGACCCAAAACACCCCGAAGACCCAAAACACCCCGAAGACCCCAAACACCCCGAAGGCCCAAAACACCCCGAAGGCCCAAAACACCCCAAAGACCCAAAACACCCCAAAGACCCAAAACACCCCGAAGACCCAAAACACCCCGAAGACCCAAAACACCCCGAAGACCCAAAACACCCCGAAGACCCAAAACACCCCGAAGACCCAAAACACCCCGAAGACCCAAAACACCCCGAATACCCAAAACACCCCGAAGACCCAAAACACCCCGAAGACCCAAAACACCCCGAAGACCAAAAATACCCCGAAGACCCAAAAGACCCTGAATACCCAAAAACACCTCAAAGACCCAAAATACCCTTAAAGGCCCAGAGGATCCAAAAGACCCTGAAGACCCAAATGGCCCTGAAGACCCAAAACACCATGAAGACCCAAAAGACACCGAAATGGTAAAAGATGCCTACTCCTCTGAAACGACGTGTGGTGAGGCGCACGGAGCACGCCGAGTCACGCTAGTTAGTTGAAGAGGATAGTACTGTATGACCTGGGTGGGGATACCAGTTAGCAGTCGGCAAATAATGTAAGTATCAAAATATTTTGACTTCAGGCATTGACAGCTGCTTTCGTGAATGACTTGGTTAAAAAAAAGAGTGAATGACAAACGATGGACGAATAAATTACACATTCCTGTGCTACCTTCAGTCGAATGAAAATGTCAAGCATTGGCAGCACGTTCTCTATATTTTCATTCCAAACAGCATCATTCATCATTCCAATCACAAATTAATACTATTATATTAATATATGAAAATATAATGTTAAATCGCAATTGTATTGAGACAAGTCAGGAGAGGAAGATGGTTCACGAGCGAGCGGTATTCAATGACAAAGGACGGACTGTAACCGAAACAGGCCTGGACAGGCCAGGCCCGGAAATGTCAAAACGAAGGTTACTGACATTGAAATGAGATAGAAAATAATGTATAATCAGTTATGAGGTTAGTTAGCTACACAATACCGAAAATTCGGTGAAAAATGAAATGAAAAAAAAAAAAAAAAAAAAATGAAAAAAATGAAAAATCGAGCTCTTTGGGGCTAGACACATGACATTGGCCTAACCAAATATCGAAACCGCTGTCAGATTCCACCAAACCCCTCGGAGAAGATGTAGCTTGAACTCGATTACCCCTAAAAGGACATCTTTTTCGGGCGTCGCTCCGCCCACAATAGGCGCAATATGCCCACTCCAGGCAGGACACAACTAGATCATGATATCAACCTCCCACCCAAGTTTCATCAAGATCGGATGATATCATCGGGTAGTTATGCTGTGGACAGACAGACACACAGACACACAGACAGACGCACACACATGACGAATATCGTGGTCACTTGATAACTCGTGAACCAATATCAAACCAGCGAACCGAACTGTCGTCATCTGTTTACTTCCAGATTCAGGAGCGATTGGCAAGATGGCGCATGTAGATCGCATTTCAAAATCATAATTGTATTGAGGAATTTTCTGAAACATCCTACCTACCTTAAGACACCCACTTGGACCCAAAAACGTTCCCCAAAACGTTCCACAGAAGGTTATTATTGTCGTGTCCCCAGGGTCAAGACCCGAAACGAATAGAGCTTTAATCCAAGGCGTATTTCGAAACTTGGCAGGAAAGGCCCGAAGCCTTATCTAATTGGGAACACACGGGGTTAATCCGAACCCACAGAACAAAGAAACGAAACAATACAAGAAATTGAAAGTCAACAAATAATGATTTAATGAAAATAATGCAAGCAATTAAAATGAATGAGGTAAAAACTATTTCCTAATTTGAGACATCCAGGCTCATATACAAACAAGGAGAAAATAAAAGCAAAAATAAATGATGTTTCGTTTCAAGCCAGTCGGCACTTAGCTTTGCGTCTCCAAATGGCTTGAATTTTTTTAACCTGCCTCGCATCTTGCTCAACTTGACACTGGAAATCAAGGCCTTCAAGATCATTGTAATCTCCCCTGATGAAGCTGAGTCTATGGGCCTATTACTCTGCAATCGTAGCCATGTTGGTAGTCTCTCTCTCTCTTCTACCACCTCCTTTCTGGTTTTGCACCCTCTACCCTTTCAGTGCTTTACCTCCTTCCCTCCCCCCACCTCCCAGTTTTCTGCAGGGCACATGCGGTCCTACCAGCAGCTGCCTACCGCTCACCTACCTACACTCAATCATTCATCTTTCTTTCTGGCCCGTGGAACCAACTTCCACACTCTCGTCAATCTCTTTCTTCAAGACAACTGTTCACCACCATCTCAGATCGCCCCCAATCAAAAATCATGATATTTTCCACATTCATTAAGTGCCCCCACCCTTTCCCCTCGCACCCCAAAGCTAACCTCCGTCCAAATCTCCAGTTTCTGGCGGTCGGGGCACGTGGACGACTGATTGGCTCTTGCTCCTACTAGTTCACCTAAGCCATGTTCCTCGGACCAGTTGCTTTGTGTTTTACTGTTTTATTTATGCCTCCGCCGACAAAATCGCCGGAGGCATTATGTTTTCGGGTTGTCCGTCCGTCCGACCTTCCGTCCGTCCGTACGGGCTAAACCTCGTTTTTCTCAACAACCATATGTCCGATTGAGACAAAACTTTCAGGGTAGGAGTGACCCCCATGCAGAATGTTTTCATGACAATTGTGACGTCTTAGGTCATGTGGTATGGCAGCCATCTTGGATTAAAAGCAAATAATTAAAAAAATATTTCTCGGAAGCCTCTGAATGGAATTTTTTTGAAACTTGGCACATTGTCAAGTACTCCCAATGGGGAACAAAAGCATGATAATGATGACATCATAGGTGAAGTAGTACACCAGGCAAAAATGTTTTAATAGAATTCCTCATCCTAAAAATGTGAAATTGCATGCACATGATCTATGACTCATTTGTATTGAAATATTTAAGTTATGATATCATAGGTCACATGGTTTGGCAGCCATATTGGATTGAAGGAAAATATTAAATAACTATATCTCTGAAACCGTTCACTCTATCGATGCGAATTTTACAAATCTCATCTAACAGCACTGTTGCATATAGTTTGAAAATAATGATGTCATAGGTCACGTGGTTTGGCAGCCATCTTGGATATAAAAACGAACCTTATCCAATCAACACGAAACTTCACAAACGTGTTCCCCTACCCATGCATATGCAGAGTGGTGGCATCTACCCATTGTGGGACTATGCGGAGGCATATTGGTGGCACAGTCGCATTGTTCTAGTTTTTATTCCTGTTTTGCTGTTCATGCTTGTCATCATTTTTTTTCTGTCCAAAACCGTATTCTTCTGTGTTGAATCATTTAATTTGTCTCCCGAGGTAAGTCTGCCTACTGATAATAGTCGAATATGCATCCCCTCCGTTTTTGCCTCATTTTCACTCCTTGTATCCCAGTTATTGTTACTTCTGATCCTTCAGCTCAATCCATTTCTCCTCCTCTCACAAAAATACAGAGAACATATCTCTCCTTCTTCACTCAGAATCTCTTTTTCCCACTTGTGAAACCAACTTCAAACCAGCCATGGCACTTCAGCAAAGGACTTCTGTGACTCGATAGAACTGACTCAATTTGTGAACTTTCTGACCTGGATTTCTCCCAATGGCAAATGCTCCTTCCTGGTCTTGATGATGACAAACTTCCTTGTAAATGTCTCCCGCTTTTCCTCTGCTCCAATTGCTTCATCTGATCATATGTTTGTGAAAATCAACATCTCTCTGGCTTTTCTCAGAGAGCTGCCTCAGCGCCGGCCGAGTCTGGCAGATTCACTCAGGGAGATTGGCAGAGACTGCAAGCAGTCATCTCTCTTCAGGACTGATCTTCCATGTCTACTATCCATGATATTAACTCAGACTTGGGATACTTACACAGACACCTGCTCCCTCTTATGCACAGATTAATCCCATCTCTTCTTCAGTTGTCCTACCCTCCATCCCGTCGATGGTAGCCTAAAATGAATCATGTGGTAATGCAGTTGCTCTGAAACCAAATTGACTTATCTTCCAGGAATATGGAAGTTCTCTTCCAAGATTGTAATTTGTTCAGGGTGCTGGCAATAGCTCATCGACTCTTCGTGAAGGACACCGTGGAATCTTTAACATCCATCAACTAATGCTGCTAATTGGGACGCCCAGTTTATCGTTCATCCGAGGGATGGCACATACATTGGGAATCACCGGGATGACAGTTTATATCTGGGCCATGATTCAAACCCAGACTAGACAGCTTAGGTGTGTGTGCGTACCTCTAGGCCATCATGGCAGCCCGACCTGAGTGATACTACATATTAATACCTGGATGACAGAGAGTAGGAGCTTATTTGTGATAAAGGATCCTTCACCCTACCTCCCAGTTATGACTTAACCTCCCCCTAATTATTCCTAACCATGGGTCCACTTACTCCATTGCTCCAGGGTTGACATGGGCCAGTCGAGGGTGTGTGCAGGCAGCAGCAGTGGGTGATGCAGCCCACGGCTATATAAAGTGGGGTGAAAGAGGGCATTCTCGCGCTCTCCTGGGTCATTCACAAAGGAATGTTTCGTGACAATCGACATAAAATCGAGCGAGAGGAAAGAACAATCAGCTGAGGAAGGCACCGCTGGAAGCAAGAGAGGACGAGGTGTCCAAGATAGTAGTGGGTAAGTGCCGCTGGAAGCAAGAGAAGATGAGGTGTCCGAGATAGTGACTAGGAATAAGAGTGTAATCCCAAGACCAACCAGCTCCTACGAAGTCCAACTTTCACCACGAAGGAACCATTTCATCCTCTTCTTATCTCTTCTATACTTGTCCAGCTTGCAAAGTTGCTTTGTTTCTTTGCTGCCCCCACTATTCTGGCCATATATTCATTACATTCTAGTCTGGAGCCATAGTGGGAAGGTGTTTCTCAATTTGTCTATTGTTAAGTGTGTGTGACATGTTGTCTTCTGTGGAAGTTTCATTAGAATTTGTGACTCAGTTCCTCTTTTATTATTATATTTTATACAAAGTCAAGGCTCATGGAAGAGCTAAAACACAGAACAAAAGGAACAGTAGAAAGAGGGGGGAAGCACCAACAACAGGGTTAAGGGACAAAATATAGGGAGACTGGAAGAAGTAAGGGATGTGGGGAAGAATGACTGAGAATGAGAGGAGGATTTATTACTTATAATTGTGATTATAGTCATTCCAGTTAGTTTTTATTGTCAGTATTTATTAAAACTATTATATTAAATAATAAAATATGTTAATATTAATTAATATATGAATATATTATATATGTTAATATTAATTAATATAATCATAATTAACTATTAATACTAATTATTAATATTAGTAATTAATTATAAACAAAACAAACAAACAAAAAAAAATTAATTTCAGTAAATTTGAATTAATTAAATTAATTAATTAAATTAACTTAACTAAATTAAAATTATTAATAATTAATATAATAATTGTTAATTAATTATAATACAGTATATTAAGTATTAATTAATTATTGTCAGTATTTGTCAATATTATTTATATATAAAGTATATAATATTATTATTTATTATTTTATATTTATATAAAGTATTATTTTTATTGTCAGTATTAAAAACCTGTTAATTAATCAGTGTGAGGAGACCATCTTATTTGCTGTTAGTGGAAATAATCTGCCAGATAGCGTGCTGCTTGATCAAGTTTAATTTTTTTTTGACGTATACATCCATGCCCCGCAGTTACTTTGGTCATTCAGACTGTTCAGATTTTTGTGGCAACGCCTCATGTGTATGTGGTTGTCGGTGCCTCTCCCATATGTACTGCCCCTACACGCAAAACGATTGGCCATGATTTGATGTCTAAAGTTATGTTTTAGTAAAACGTCCCAAATTTGGCATTCCCTAACATTCCTAAATTTGACAATTTTTGGGTGAAGTTTAACAGGCTTGCTAACTAATAGTCACAATGGTGTTTGACGTGGAAAATTTTGTGACATCCCCTAACGAGGCACAGTTCCAGGCATTAAAAAGATCGGAACTAAGGACGTTGGCTAAATACTGTAACTTGGAGGTCCGAGTTAATATGAAGAAGGCAGAGATTCAGACGTTGGTGGTAGAATATTTAGTGGGAGAGAAAAAATGGGAAGCGGTAGCATTGAATGTTACCAGAGGAAAAAGGAAATATGGAGCTCTGGAAAATGGAGATGCAACTGCAGAACCAGGAAAGATTAAAAGAGTTGGAATTGGAAGAGAAGAGGCAGCAACGAGAGGAAAGAAAAGCAGAAAAGGAACGAGATCGAGAGGAGAGAAGTGCAGCAGAAACCGTAGAGGAAAGGAAAGCAGAAAAGGAACTCGAGGAGAAAAGAGCGGAAAAGGAATGAGAACTCGAGGAGAGAAGAGCAGAGGAAATAGCAGAGGAAAGGAAAGCTGAAAGGGACTTGAAGTAACGGGACATGGATTACCAGAGGGAAATTAAGCTCAAGGCCCTTGAATTACTTGGAGGTCAGAGAGATATCTTATCCGTGCTGGATAGTTTGACAACGAGTCAGAACTCTTGGGATATTGGTAGGCACGTTAGACTGGTTCTACCCTTTAATGAAAAGGAGGTAGGCAAGTTCTTTTTTACGCTTTAAAAAGGTGGCTCAGATGTTAAAATGGCATGTGGAGTCATGGTCTATGTTAGTAGAAAGTGTTCTGGTGGGTAAATCTCAAGATGTCTTAAATCTCACGATTTGGCCGGTAGTCGAGTTTCAGGTAATCCAATGTTGGTTGAAAAGCCCAGTGCAGAAAATAACAGTACAGTTAGAGCAGGAGATTCCGGGTATCTTTCCATGATGTGCAGTGACTCGTGCTATGTATAGGAAGCGCTCTGAAGAGAATGAGAAGGAAGGTGATGTGGATTTGGATTCCATAGATATATTGGAGGAAGGGTTTGGGAGACACGGTAGTACAGGGAGTGACACCAAGAAACCTAATGATAAGGTTTCATCTGGACCAGAGGATAAAATGGAGTGTTCGTCAGAGACATCTGGGAACGAGGCTGAACAAACGGTGTTCGTCCGAAAGAGACTTGTTGAAGAGCAACACGGAGATTCTGAACTCCAGAGTCTGATTGGTAAAGCCATTACAGAGGAAGAGGCTATGAAGGTACCTGTTGGTTACTTCATAAAAGGGGAAATACTTATGAGAAAATGAAGATCACCGGAGGTACCAGCGAATGACGAGTGGAAAATCCATTACCAAATTGTGGTGCCACAACAGTACCGGAAGGAGATATTGAGTTTGGCACATGAGACAGCTTTGGCCGGGCACCTTGGAGTGAACAAGACGCGTGAAAGAATTCTGGCACATTTTTTCTGGCCAGGATTGTGACGTGATGTGGCGGAATTCTGTAAATCTTGTCATTCTTGTCAGTTGGTGGGCAAACCTAATCAGAAAATCCCTTCAGCGCCTTTAAAACCGATTTGAGCTTTTGAAGAACCATTCAGCCATGTCATTATTGATTGTGTAGGTCCTTTACCTAAAACTAAGGCTGGACATCAGTATATGTTGACCATCATGTGTGCTTCCACTGGGTTCCCAGAAGTGGTGCCTCTTAGGAAAATTACTGCGCCAGTTATCGTGAAGGCCTTGATTAAATTTTTCACCCTGGATGGCTTACCTAAGGTCATCATTCATATTCCTCACTCTCTGCAGACCTGGACAAAATTACAGACTGGTCAAACAAGTGGAACATGTCTTTCAATCCTGACAAATCTCACACTCTTACGATGTCTCTCCGAAAAGACCGACTGGACAACCCTCCCATCCACTTTCTGAATAATCCTCTCCAAGAAGTTCTGTCACTCACGCTTTTGGGTCTCACTATCTGCCATGATCTTTCCTGGGAAAACCACATTTCAAATCTGGCCTCCGAAGCCAATCGCCGACTGGACATCCTCCGTCATGCGAAGTCCTTCCTTGGCACACCTGAGCTCCTGAGCACATACAAGGCTTTCATCCGCAGCTCAATGAAATACTGCTCTCCCCTCTGGGCTGGTGCTCCTGCCTCACACCTAGCTCGTCTTCACGCTGTTGAAACCAAAGCGTTCAGAATCATAGGAATCTCCCGCGATGAAGCTATCTCCGAGGGCCTTTCATTTACTCACCGCAGGCAGGTTGGTGGTCTTTCCGTCTTCTACCGACTCCTCTCCGGCCTTGCTCCCCCAGCTCTCTCTGGGCTCTATCCCCCAAACATTCCTACAGGTCGCACAAGATCTGTCTGCAACCCTCTTATGGTTAAACTGCCAAAATCAAGACTCTCTGATCACCTTCACTCCTTCATTCCTCTTTTCTCCCACCTCTGGAACAAACTCCCTCACTCTCTTCAATCCCACTCCTCCCTCCAGGTCTTTGAAACAGCTGTTCCCCACCATCTCTTATCTTCCCCAATCCAAAACCTTGATCTTTTCTACCCCTGCTAATTTCACCCAAAAGCCACTTTTTTGAAATACCAACTTCTTTCCTGGAAGTCCTTGGTGTCCTTGTGTTTTATACTTCTCCCACCCCCACCCCCCTTCCCACGCCTCCTCCCCCCAAGCCCTCTCCCTCCCACTCCTCTGATGTCCCTGCTCTCAAATGTTGTGTTTGTGTGCTTCCCTTTCTCTCCCCATCTTGTCTACCGCTCCCCTTTTTATATACTTTGTTTGTCTGTTTGATTTGTTTGTGTGATAAATGTTAGCTCTTTCACGAGCCTCGATTCTGTATACAAAAAAAAAAAAAAAATCCAGTCTGATCAGGGTTCCAACTTCATGTCAAAGCTTTTTTCAGCAAGTGGTACACCTGTTGGGAGTGAAGCAAGTGAGGTCAAGTACTTATCATCCCGAGAGCCAAGGGGCCTTGGAAAGGTTTCACCAGACATTGAAGAATATGATCAGAACTTACTGCTTTGAATGTGACAAGGATTGGGATGAGGGAATACCCTTATTGTTGTTTGCTACGAGGGAATCTGTTCAGGAGTCATTGGGATTCAGTCCTTTTGCACTCGTGTTTGGACACAGTTCGAGGACCTTTGAAACCGGTGAATAAACAGTGGCTACAGGAGGAGTCGCAGTCAACTGTGTTAGAGTGTGTGACAACTGTTAGGGACAAATTGGCTGAGGCCTCTGAAGTAGCGAGAGGAAACTTGAAAGCAGCACAGGACAAAATGAAAGTGAGACATGACAAGACTTCTCAGATAAGAAATTTCAGTCCTGAGGACCGAGTGCTAGTGTTGCTTCCAGTTCCAGGTCAGCCACTACAGGCTAGGTATTTTGGTCCCCATGCCATTGAAAGGATGGTCAATGAAACGGATTATGTGGTGACAACTCCTGACCGACGGAAAAAGTGGCAGCTGTGTCACGTGAACAGACTGAAGAAATATTATGAGAGGAAGCCTGTGGAAAAAATGGCTCCTGTCTCACCTGTCTTACCTGTAGTCGGTGTGCAAGAGAATCCAGAGTTTGAGGCCAGTGTCAAGTTTGATAGCATTGATGACCAGGATTGCCCCAGATTGATAAACACTGAAGTGTTAAGGATCCTAGACCAGAAATTAAGTCATTTGACAAGGGAACAACAAGGACAATTATCCAACCTAATTTCTGAGTTTGCGCATTTGTTCACAGATGTACCTGGTCGTACCGATCTGGTGTATCATGGTATTGATGTGGGGAAGGCCATTCCCATGAAACAACACCCCTACTGGATGAACCCTGTTAAGATGAAATATCTCCAGCAGGAGGTTAATCCAGAGTGAATTAACTTTGAGGATTCCTGTGCGTTGTTTGGAATTTTTGTTGCTTAAGGGATTTGATCAGCCATAGTTTTGATTTGTAGTGTCATGAGTGTGAGTATTACTTTTGGTTTTTAAAGATACTTTTTGTTTGGAAAGACAGTTTTCACCATGTTCAAACTTTCTTCCTTGAAGGTGGGGAGTGTTACAGATTCGTCACTTCCGCCTTTGTTGTTATTTACTTGTAGAATATTTTTAGTTTCAGGTAATATTGTTGTTAAGATTTTTGTGTGAAATGGAGATGACTTTAGTAAAAGGTAAAAATAAATGTTTGTGGAGGAAAAAGAAAAACGCGGCAAAGAACCGGAAGGAGGAGGAGGAGGAGGAGGAGGAGAACAGCCAGGAGTGAGATACAGCCGTGAATCGCGTCGAGGCTTTGAGCAGACTTTTTTGATATTGGTCCGAATGAGTTGAGGCTTCCCGGGAAAGGGATTGTCTGCGAGATCATCATATATTGCGAGTGCAATTAAACCTGCGTCTCATGTGTTATCACCAAGTGTGAGGTATTGTTGGCGAGAAATCAAGCGCCCCCATTACAGGCCTATACGCCATTTTGTCCTCGAAGAAGAAGAGGCTGTCCGCTTGGTGCATCTTGTTTTGTCGTTGGGATTCCCATATCGACCTCTTCGTGTTGATTGCCGTGGGTTTCCATATCGGCGCAATTCCCATATCGACCTGTCACCTCATAACTCCTCGTTCGCTGTCATGTGATATCTGCCTGTTCTCGTCGTTCTGCGCGGCTTCAACCAGCGTGGAGATTCGTGCACGACTTTGGGGAATGTTACATTCCACTCACGTTTATCCTTTCGTGAGTTTATTGCTTTGAGAGTATTGTGGAATGATGGTACAATCATATGTATTGTTCATTTGATGCAAGTGACATTTTCATTGTACTTTCTTTAATAGTGTTATCATTGTGTATGTGAGAGTTATTAATACAATTACTTGTTTTGTTCTACAAGTGCATTAGTGTGGTTTTACCATGGTTTATTAGAACACTCCAAAATACAAATCTTTCTGCCGCATTCCCTCTCGAGACTCTGAGATGCACCGTAACCGGGGTTTGGGGGAGGTAATACGTAACAAAAGTCAACAAGTCATTCAATCTCATGAAACTCAGAACAGGAATTGCTGTGATTTTTCGGTGGAACTGTCTTCTAGAGGCTGCGATATCTAATGCACTGCCATCTCATGTCATCCCCCATCAATACCCACACAGTTCATTACCCCCATTAATTCTTTCTATTGGATTATCTTACCTACCGGTGGCATTGTTTTCTCCACTCCTGCTTCTCTCCTTTTATTCTTTGTTCATTCCCTTGGTTATTGTGCCCAATAAATTGCCCCCACTGCTCTACAGTGAAATCACAGAATCTGTCGCTTTGGTTTTCCATGAGTTTTGGAGAGAGAGAGAGACTTTTTAGACTTTTTATTACAAAAATATAAAAATACAAGCCAGTCGGTGAAGATACTATTCAATACAGGCACAATAATCAAAAATACAGAAAAGAAAAAGAGATAATGACAGGAAATCAAAACAGTCCAATGAACTAGAAAAGAAAAACAACAACAGAAAAACCAACCACACACTGATTCAATCCCAACAAACCTACAAATATATCAATAATTCATTCTCCTGCACCATGCAGATCCCATCAAAACACCAGATGTTCATAAACTCATCAATACATTTCTTTCTTCCAGAATCACAAAATTCAAGTTTGAGTCTTGCAGATATCAAGGCATTAAAAAAGAACAAGACATCACATTGCCCAATCGGCTTTCCTTTCAGTTTTTCCTTCCTCGATAAATAAATTGCCATTTTCGCCGTGGCCACTAAAAACAAAAACAACATATGTACATGTTCTTTCATATCATTGAAACCAAAAATAAATGATCGCAGAGAAAAAGTGATCTTCATTTTTCCAGCCATGTAGTTCAGCCATTGAAATAAAGGCACAAGCCTTGCACAATCAACGTATGCATGGAACACATCCTCTGTGTAAACACAGAACGGGCAACACGTAGATATGGGCGCGAAATGACTCACTAATTTATTAGATGGAATGATCCAGTGTATCATTCGCCACTGGAGATCACCTGTCCTTTTGCTTACCAGCTTACTGTATACTGATTCCCATGCAGGCTCAGAAGGGAGTCCTTCCGGCATTAGCCCTTTCCACCTGGCCACTCCATTTAACGGTGAGTTCCCAAGCAGAACTGCAGTGCATAACCGATACAGGTCTTTACTACTGCATTTCTGAAAAATGTTTTGTCCCTCACTAATTGGGGGCAAGTCTCCGTGACTAGGCTGTACCAATAAACCAGGAAAATGCCAGTCATTGGATGTCACCAAAACTTCCTGGGTCCATCTTAGTCCAAGTTGGAAGCTTTTCTTTACTATGCCCTTTAGTATTCTTCCGATTATTCTGTTTGACCATATTCCAGTCATATCGGCTATCTCTTGCACCGTCTTCCACCCCCAACCAGAATCATGGCGGAGGTCCAACACTTTGATTATGCCCGCTGTAATAAAGTGTTGATAAAAGTCTCGGCTTCTTGGAATTGCAGGAAACAGTAGGTTGTAAAAAAGGGGTTCTTCCACGAACATGCTTGTAGCATAGGTTTCTTGCTGGCGACTAGTCGAAAGGCTTTGCCAGGCATTCAGAAGGCTCTGATAGAATGATGGTAGATGAGATGTGTCGACATGTTGGAGTTGGACTAAGAAAAGTTCAAGGCCATATCCGAGCCCGCTTGCTTTTCGCAGCACGTGATAGGCCAGAAGTCGGCTTGGCAGTCGTTCCTTGTACAGCAACTGCTGTATGGTACACAGCCGAAAAGCCATGATACGACTTTTTATGTCGATCAGTCCCTGGCCACCTTCAGACAAGGGGCTACATATGACATTTGGTAGTAACCAATGGTGACCACTCCAAAAAAAATCCACGAGTAGCCTCTGCACTGCCTTTAGTAGTGCCTCTGGCGGCTGAAGGCAGATAAACCTATGCCACAGGGAAGAAGCCACCAAATTATTCACCACTAGAACCCTGCCTTTGTAGGAAAGGTGGGGCAGAGCTCGTTTCCACAGTCCCAGTCTTTTTTTGACATGCTCAACAATCCCGTCCCAATTTTTGAGGACGTAATGTGGAGATCCCAGGAAAACCCCAATGTATTTGACTCCGTCTTCCACCCATTTTAACTTTGTTGGTAGATGCACAGGTGGTACCAGCACTCTTCCAGGTGGAATGTTCTTGAGACAGGGAATCCATAAGGCCTTACTCTTGTCCCAGTTACACTTCAAAGAAGCGAGGCAAAAAAGATTTAAACATTCAACAAGTGCTGGGATATCACTCTCCTTCTTAACAACCACACAGAAATCATCTGCATAAGCCGATACAACTACTGAAGGACTCCCAGGGGATACAGTCACTCCTGAAATATTTTTCCTAAATAAAATTAGGAGTGATTCCATTACCAAGGAAAATAATAACCCAGAAACCGGGCATCCTTGTCTCACCCCTCTTTGAAGCTGTACCGGAGAGCTGAGTTCGTTATTTATTTTAAATAAACTAAATATATTGTTGTACAACAAAGTCACGTAGGCCCTAAAATTGACACCAAAGCCACATGCTTCTAGCACCCGATACAAAAAAACATGATCCACACTGTCAAAAGCCCTTTCCAAATCCAGGAATATTATCCCAAAATCTTTTTCCAAGCAATCACATTCCATTAAATCTCTAATCAAAAAAATATTATCATAAATAGATCCGTTTGGGATGCAGTAACTCTGATCATGGTGGACTAGATCACCGATTACCGTCTTCAACCGACTGGCCAACACTTTTGACAATATTTTATAGTCCGTACATAATAACGAGACCGGCCGCCAATTCTTTATCTGTCGTAGATCCCCAGTCTTTGGAATCAGCGACACCACTGCTCTTCTGAAGCTTAGTGGGAGTTCTCCAAGCACCAAGGATGATTCCAGGACATTCAATAATTCAGGGCCCAAAAGGTCCCAAAAAGCCAAGAAAAATTCTGCCGGTAGGCCGTCAATCCCAGGAGCTTTCCCCGAGTCCATTTCACTTAGGGCCTGCGTTAGCTCAGGCAAAGTAATTGTTGAATCCAGGCCCAGGCACTGAGGCTCAGTTAGGGATGAAAGGTGAGAAGTTAAAAATTCCATGGTTTGCTCACAAACATTTTGTTTTGCATAGACTTTTGAAAAAAACTCTCTAATGCACAACCTTACATCTCCATGGTTGGCAACCATGTTTCCCCTAAAGTCTTGTACAGAGAAAAGGGTTTTGGGTGACTTATTTACAAAATCCATTTGGAAGAAAGATTTACTCGGGGTGTCTGATACCTTTAAATTGTTTATTCTTAATCTAATTAACAGGCCTGCTGCTTTCTCCTGAATCAGCTCTCTCAGTTGAGCCTTCTTTTCAACCAATAACCTGTGGTCTCTTCTGATATTATCTTTAGCCAGTTTACACTCTAACCGTATAATATCAGCTTCTAAACAAGCCATTGTTATATTTTTTACGTCAGTATCATTTGAAACAAACTGCTGACAAAACACTCTAATCTGAGCTTTTGTGTTATCCCACCATAATGCTAAAGAAGAGAAAGAGGGCTTTCTTGAAAGTTGGATGACCCAAAAAGCACGGAAGGCGTCTTTAAACAAAGCATCTTCGAGAAGACTGGTATTGAATTTCCAGTATGCACTTTTGCGTAAGGGTTGAGGGAAAAAGAGGCCCATGGTAACTAAATGATGATCAGAAAACAAAGATGGAAAATGATTTGGAGAGATAACCGCATTCCTGAACTGTGAGTTTATGTACCAACGGTCAAGTCTAGCGAAAGTCATTCTCCCATTGGCACATCGTCCCCAAGTATACTCAGATTTGTTGGGGTAATGCAGTCTCCATGCATCTAGCACACCCACTGCCGAAAAATAATTTAACAAATCAGTACTACCTTCGGGATGAGGTTCTGCTGTATTTCGGTCCATACTGGGTTTAAAGGTGCAATTAAAGTCACCCCCCATGCAAATACAATTATTGAGATCTATCGACTGCATGTGTCGAATTAAAGATGAAAAGAAAGCTCTTCGGTCCACACTCTCACTTGGTGCATAAACGTTGAATAGTGTAAACCGAAAATTATTAATGACCAGTTCCAATGAAATAAACCGGCCTTTAATCACCTCCTGGAAGAGGCATGACTCAGGTACTAGGCCTGGTCTGAGTAAAAAGGCTACACCAGCAGAAGAAGAAGACATGTTACTAAAAAAACATTGTCCTTTAAAGAGGCGACACCAGTCGTACTCCCCATTTTGAATTATATGGGTTTCCTGGAGTAAGAGTACATCAATTTTCTTGCGCTCAAATAAACTTTTCACCTGAACCTGGCGGTTTTGGCTTGCACCTCCGCCATTCATATTTAAGGTTCCAAAGGTGATTTTTTTCATGGATTATCAAAAGGCGTGAGCGGTTGTTGGGAAATCTCGCTCCCTGCTTTTGTAACAGCCTTTCTAAGCCGATGAAACAGCGACCTTGTTAAATGAAATTCATCCGGCCTCCTAATTATGTCCTTTGCAGCCTGGATGAATGAAATTAAATCAGGAAAATGATCTTTTACAATCACATTTCGGTGTCGGTAGGTGTCATTCAGAAAAGAAATAACGAGTTGAGGGGCTATGGATGACTGATCTGATGAAGATTGAGACAACTCAGTCATCTCAACTTCATCCTCTGAATCTGACAAATCAGAAACAGCTCCGCCCGGGTCACATATATCAGTCTGCCCAGTCCCCATTTTGATGCCAGCCAAGTCCGAAGATTTGCTGGAATGTTCTATGGTAGTCATCCTCACTCTGGTACCCGGGACATTCAGCAGGAGCTGAAATCTCGGCTTCACCCTCCTGCAGGGAGATGTTCACTGGCTCAGTTGACGAACCAGTGTCATGATTTAGATCTTGCAGGGGTAAAGAGGAGCTTGGGGCTGAGACATTCCCAATCCGCTCGGTCTCAGCAGGTAGTGAAGGTGGCGGCTCACTAATGGGCTCACCATCATCTTTAGTCTCACCATCTACTTTTTCTCCCAGGTTTTCGGTGCTGCCCGATAATGTTTCAGAATTAATTAATTCATGTTCCTTCTCCCTGGTGTCAACACAGCTTGTGGACACCTGAGAAAGCTGTTCCAGGGCGTCTGCACCCACACTGTCTTTATCCAACACTACCTTTTTCAAAGTAATGTTGGAGTTACAAGCACCAGGTGCTCTTCGTTTCTTTGTCACCACAATGGGATTTTCTTCCATCTCCTCACTGCACGTAGCATCTGCCACCACAGGTGGGTTATCTGGGGTTATTTCATTATTTACCGAATCAGCGGTGTTGTCGTTTACACTAAGACGAACAGGAGTATTATCCCTACTCCTCGAGTGCGAGGGAGCGTCGGTAGGAACCGTTCGGGTATTTCGGTTTACGTTGTTTCGCACGTTAGAGACCGGGGTGTTATCTCTTTTACAATCAGCGTCACTATGACCTGCTTCACCACACCTTACACACGATACCTTCGGACAAAACCTTTTCACATGGCCAAAAGCTCCGCACTGAAAACATGTTAATGAGGCCGATGACGCATACATCTGGTACTCATGGTTGTTCACCTTTACCTTGAACGTGATGTTTAACCCCGTGTCATCGCCTCGATCCGGAAGCACCATATACACCTGCCGTCTGAAGCTCATCACGTGTTTAACACGTTCATCCTGAGACCGGAGCGGAATCATTGTGATTTTTGACACAGCTGTTCCGTATTGGGACAAAACGGACATCAGCTGGTTGCAGGTTATAAATGGGGGTACGTTAGATATGACGACCTTCATCGACGGAGTGTCCATAGGCGACGCCAAGACAAAGAGACCTGTCTCTGTGGTTAAACCCGCACTTACAACATCGTGAACGAATTTTTCATCGGACACAAATACAACAACTTTTTGATTCATTCTCGACGCTGCTCGTACATTTTCACAACCGATTATTTTCCCCACCGACAAAACAATGTCCTCAGTGGAAGTTCCTTCGGGTGGAACACACACAAATGCATGCTTCCTTGTTAAGTTGTCGAACGCCTCTAACCGAGAGCGTGCATTCGCCATCCCAGCGAATTAACACCCCCCACTTGTCCGAACCGGACAAGTAGGTACCAAAACGAAATAAATCAAACTAGAATAAATAATAAACGTGCATTACAAGCACAAAAAGGCTTACAAAGCGTCGTCGAAGCCGGTAGGCCGCACCCAAAATGGGTCCGCTCTCAAACCTCTCTCTCTTGAAGACAAAGGTATAGGAAGGATGAAAACAAAATGCCAAAGTACACAGGATGGAAAGGAGAGGGAGGGGTGGGGGCAAGGGAGGGCAGGAGAGGAGGAAAACTCACAAAGAACTCACTACAACACAGAGCAGTTGCTCACAGCCGCCATGACGCTACACCCAACGCACCGACGGCCGATAGGTGGCGACAGAGAGAGAGAGAGAGAGACTTTGACTTTTAAACTCTTTTTATTATAAAAGTATAAAACAAGAGTACCACCAAAAGCAATTCATCCAGGAAAATCAGTAATATCATAGCAATCCCGGAAGGAAAAAACAATCGGTGCACTGCAAACCAAGCGACAGAAAAGGTGCAAATACCAAAAAAAAACACGAGGAGAAAATCTAGGCATAATTTCTAAACTAGGCATAATTTTATATGTACAAATTTACAATCGCATCTGCAACCCTGCGGAGAGACTTAAGAAAGAAAGAGTAGGTCAGGACCAGGGGGAGAAAAAAGCCGGCAAGGAGAAGCATGGAACAGTGTATAAGAATGCATGTCCCAAATGAATGCAGCCAAGTCAGGGAAATAGTCTTCAATGACAATGTTGCGGTGACGATACGTTTCGTTAAGGAAGGTAACAATGAGTTGAGGGGATACCTGCGAGTGACCTGTCATCGGTTGTGACAGCGCGGTTGCCTCAATGTCATCTTCGGACTCAGACACGTCAGATAACATGTCGTCAGGATCTGGGGTATTACCCGCTGCCCCCGCGGTCTTGTCTGGAGGCACCTTCACAAGTTTCCCAAGGTGTTCCCGAGAGCACTCGTTAACACTTTGGTGGATATTTGTATCTGGGGTTGGAGCTTGGGTTTGAGATCCCAGCAAACTCAGATTTACCGGCCCCGTTTGTACAGTGGGAACGTTTATTGAATCCTTAGTCTGCTCGGTATTTAAAGGGGGGACAAGCGGAAAAACATTTCCCACCTCGGAAATGGTAATACTTTCACTGGAGGTTTCGCACTCGGAAACTTCCAGGTGAGAGGTACAAATTATATTTTCCGGCTCATTTACATAATGAGACTCGCTGGTGTCATTGACAACGGTATTCATATACTCAGTAAGTGAGGGAATGTCAGAGGGACACTCGGACGCATGTGCACCGGAAATAGTGCCGCCCATGACCGCCTTCTTTGCAGCACCAGCGAAAATGCTTGGCGCTGGTGCTCTTCGCTTTTTAGCATACACTATGGATTCTTCGTTCATGGGTTCGGGAAAGGGGGCAATGCTAGTTGTGTCAGTCACATCGGTGGGTGTCATCACATTGGAATCGGAAAGCACCGGTGTGACAGACGACTCAGTCGGGGTGTCAGAAGGTACGGTCGGGGTGTCAGAAGGTATGGTCGGGGGGTCAGAAGGTACGGTCGGGGGGTCAAAGGGTACGGTCCGGGGGTCAAAGGGTACGGTCGGGGTGTCAAAGGGTACGGTCGGGGTGTCAGAAGGTACGGTCGGGGTGTCAGAAGGTACGGTCAGGGCGTCCGAAGGTGCGGTCAGGGTGTCAGGGGGTACGGTCCGAGTGACGGAAGGTACGGTAGGGGTGTCAGCGAGCATGGTCGGGGTGTCAGAAGGCGCGATGGAGGGATTGGCCTTTTTACAATCCCTTTCGTTATGTCCCGGTTCACCACACTTCGGACAAGAGGCCTTAGGACAGAATCTTTTAACGTGTCCGAATTCTCCACAATTAAAGCAAGTTAAGGAGGCTGAGGAAGCATACATGTGGTATTCCCGATCGTCCAACGATACTTTAAAGGATATATTTAAACCTGTATCGGTTCCGCGATCCGGGAGAATCATGTACACTTGCCTCCTAAAGCTCATTACGTGTTTGACACGATCGCTGCGACACCCGAGCGGAATCATTGAGATTCGGGAAACAATTTTGCCATAACGCGACAGAACGGATAGGAGTTTCTCACCTGGCATAAACGGTGGTACGTTGGATATTGTTATCTTGGTCGCCGGCATATCCATAGGAGATACCGTAATATAATGACCCCCTTTTATGGTTAGACCGGTACTAACGACGTCATGAACGAACTTTTCTTCTGACACGAAAACAACAAATTTCTGGTTCATTCGTGATGCCGCACGAACATTACCGTCTCCTATGATGGATCCCACGGCAAGGATAATGTCCTCAGCCGGAGCTCCTTCAGGCGTAACGAGAGCGTGTATTCGCCATGCCAGCGAAATCCTCCTCCCCCCCCCCCCCCCTTGTCCGAACCGGACAAGAAGGTATCAAACCTAAATAATCGAACTAAAGTAAATAATAAACGTGCATTATAAGCACAAAAATGGCTTACGAAGCGCCGTCAAAGCCAGTAGGCCGCACCCAAAATGGGCCCGCTCTCAATCCTCTCTCTCTCGAAGGCAAAGGTGCAGAATGGATGAAAATACAATGCCGAAGCACACAGGATGGAAAAGGAGAGGGAGGGGGGGGGGCAGGGGAGGGCAGGAGAGGGGGGGGGAAACTCACAACGGACTCACCACAACACAGAGCAGTTGCTCACAGCCGCCATGACGCTACACCCAACACAAACGGCCTGCAGGTGGCGAGAGAGAGAGAGAGAGAAAGAGAGAGAAAGAGAAAAAGAGAAAGAGAAAGAGAAAGAGAAAGAGAAAGAGAAAGAGAGAGAGAGAGAGAAAGAGAAAGAGAAAGAGAAAGGAGAAAAGATTCAGGTAAATTTCCGGTCCTTTCCGGGATTCCGGGATTCCGTTTCCGGTCCGGTCGTGAGAGGACGCTGGCGTCACTTGCTCGCCGCTTCTCTGACTGGACCATTGTCCGTATCTTGCTTTCCTGGTGGTCGTGGTGGATTTTTGGCCATTGAGTCTGCCCTCTGCACGGTCCCGGCTCTGCTCTGCTGCTCCTGGCTTCACCTGCTCGGCTCCTTCGCTGTTTCCTCGGGCTCACTCTCGTGGGTTGTGCCCATTGTTTGCAGCGGCGGTGGTGGCGGTTTGCCGCCGTGATCTTGATTAGCGGCGGCGGTCGTTTGCCGCTGCATTTGCCGCTTTGCCTCCTCAACCTTGGCCTCGTGCTCGTCTCTTCGCTCCTGTCTGCCCTCTGCATGGTCCCGGCTCTGCTCCTGGCTTCACCTGCTCGGCTCCTTCGCTGTTTCCTCGGGCTCACTCTTGTGGGTTGTGCCCATTGTTTGCAGCGGCGGTGGTGGCGGTTTGCCGCCGTGATCTTGATTAGCGGCGGTGGTCGTTTGCCGCTGCATTTGCCGCTTTGCCTCCTCAACCTTGGCCTCGTGCTCGTCTCTTCGCTCCTGTCTGCCCTCTGCATGGTCCCGGCTCTGCTCCTGGCTTCACCTGCTCGGCTCCTTCGCTGTTTCCTCGGGCCCACTCCCGTGGGTTGTGACGATTGTTTCGCCTCCTCACCCTTGGCCTCGTGCTCGTCCCTTCACTCCTGCTGGCATGGCTCTGCGGTACTCCGCCGCAAGGCTTCTCCTGCTTAAAACCCGCTCCACCCCATCATGCATCTCTGCAATCAAATCGAATGGACTCCTGCGTCGACCCAGGTACATTCACCGTGGCTCCGGTCGTAAGTTTGTTTATTTACAATCAGGTCACTCCATCCCCATCCTCTGGTCGGCTCAGCGCACTCCCACTCATCGTCCCAACACACCTGGTCACAACAACGCACAAAATCGCACCTCCTGTCTGCGAACCCTGGCCAAATCACCTGGATTCATACCCGCCGTACAAAACAACATCAAGCTCACCCTGTTCAATACCCGGTCCCTCAACAACAAATGCCTCATCCTGAACGACTACATCCTGGAAAATAAACTGAACTTTCTCTGTCTCACTGAGACCTGGCAACAACCACTGGACTACTACACGCTCAACCTCACCACACCCAATGGATATTCTTACATCAATAAACCACGCTCGGAGGGCCGAGGTGGTGGAATTGCCGTTATTCACCGACAAGACATCAAGACCAACCTCATCTCCATCTCATCTGCTCCATCATTTGAACACCTGGCTTTTAAACTCTCTGGTCACACACAGTCAGTCATGGCTGTTGTCTACCGCCCTCCCAAACCACACCCATCATTCCTGTCTGACTTCTCCTACTTTCTGACCCAGCTATATTCCCTCTCCCCCTCAATCCTCCTCCTTGGTGATTTCAATATCCACATGGACTCCACTGACTCCACGCTAACCACTGACTTCACTGATTTACTCACCTGCTTTAACCTCACTCAACATGTCAACTTTCCTACCCATAACCGTGGTCACATTTTGGACCTTGTCTGCTCTACTGGACTAATTTTGCACCATCTCTCTGGCTCTGACCTCACTCTCTCTGACCACCTAGCCATCACTCTGACCATCAACATCCCCACCCCAGCACCAAGGCATTATCGCACTATCAACTTCCGTAAGCTAAACGCTCTTTCACCTACCTCATTCTCATCGACCCTCTCTGAAAAAATGTCCACTTCTCCCTTCGTTGACCTCCACACCCCTTCTGACCTCACTGACTACTACAACCACACTCTCTCCTCCTGCCTTGACCAACTTGCGCCTATAAAAACCAAAACAGTTTCTTTCACCCATTCTGCTCCCTGGTTTACCCCTGAACTCCGCCTGATGAAAACTCGTGCTCGCCAACTTGAAAGACTCCGCAATAAAACAGGTCTCACAGTTCACTCCCAGGCCTACAAGGACCACATACAACACTATAAAGATGCCCTCTCCCGTGCCCGCTCTGCCTACTACTCTCAAATTATCCACTCTGGCTCCGGAAACCCAAAAGCACTCTTCTCTACAATAAACAAACTCCTCAGCCCCCTGAACACCACCACCCAGTCATTCACAATAGACAACTGCATCTCCTTCCTTTCATTCTTCCAACACAAAATTGAAAACATCTACAACAGCTTGACCACCGCCGCACCCGCTCCCCCTCAAACCACCTGCCCCCCCTTATCCTGCCATCCCCTGTCTCAATTCTCCCCAGTCTCCCCTACTGACCTCTCTGAACTCCTCATCGGAATGAAAACTGCCACCTGCACTCTTGACCCCATCCCCTCCAGCTTTGTCAAGGCCTCCCTTCCTGCTCTCTCTCCACTTATCATTGCAACAATAAACTCCTCCCTGTCTACAGGCATCGTCCCACCATCCCTCAAAATTGCTGCTGTTACCCCCATTCTGAAAAAACCTGGACTAAACCCTGACACCCTAAATAACTTCAGACCCATCTCCAACCTACCCTTTCTGTCAAAGGTTTTGGAAGGCGCTGTAGCCACTCAACTCAAACATCACCTCTCTGCCAATAACCTGTATGAAACATTCCAATCCGGATTCCGCTCCAACCACAGTACTGAAACTGCTCTCCTCAAAATCACCAACGACCTTCTCCTCTCCTCTGACGCTGGCAACCTCAACATTCTCATCCTCCTCGACCTCAGCGCCGCCTTTGACACCATCGATCACACCATCCTCCTCACCCAACTTGAAACCACCTTTAACATTACCGGCACTGCCCTCTCTTGGATTAAATCATACCTCTCTGACAGACGTCAGTTCATCTCCATCAATAACTGCAAATCCCCCACTGCTCCCCTCCCCCAAGGTGTCCCCCAAGGTTCAGTTCTTGGCCCCCTCCCCTTCATCCTTTACCTGTCCCCCCTCGGTCACTTAATCCGCCGTCATGGTCTCCAATTCCACTGCTTCGCCGATGACATCCAGCTTTTCATCTCCACCAAGTCCATCTCCACCGCCACCCACTCTATCCTGACAAACTGCATCACTGAAATAAAATCCTGGCTTCAAATCAACTTCCTCAAACTTAACTGTGATAAATCTGAAATAATCATCATTGGCCCAAAAACGCTCACCAAGTCCACCCATAACTTTGCCCTCAACATCGACGGTTTCCCAGTATCCACCTCCCCTCACATCCGGAATCTTGGCATCATCTTTGACCAAACCCTCTCCTTCGACAAATACACTAAACAGATCACAAAGACAGCCTTCTTTCACCTGAAAAACATCGCTCGTCTCCGTCCATCCCTCTCCTCCGTGGCTGCAGAAACCCTCATCCACGCCTTCATCACTTCCCGTCTGGACTACTGCAATAGCCTCCTTTATGGTTCACCCTCAACAATCACCAATAAACTCCAATACATTCAGAACTCCGCTGCCTGTCTACTCACCCATTCCCGGACCCGTGACCACATCACCCCCGTCCTTTACAAGCTTCACTGGCTCCCCATCTCCCAGAGAATCCAGTACAAAATCCTCCTCTAGACCTACAAAGCCCTCCATAACCTGGCCCCATCCTACCTGGCTGACCTCCTCTCCAGACACACTCCCACCCGCAACCTCCGCTCTGCTGGTACCAACCTCCTGACCCCCCCCCCCCCATCCGGACCAAATTTAGATCCTGGGGGGACAGGGCCTTCTCCATCGCTGCTCCCACCCTCTGGAACTCGCTACCTCACACCATCAGAGACTCCTCCTCACTCACCACATTCAAAACATCACTCAAGACCCACCTGTTCAACACTGCATTCAACATTTAACCCACAGCATCTAACCCCTGACTATCTCCTCTCCTTCTCCCTCCTTTGTGCTTTGAATATTTCCCTATTGATTCTTTTTTTTTTGCAATTGTTTTTATGTTTTGCTATGCATTATGTTTTGCACTCTGTCAAAGCGTCTTTGGGCTTCCTGAAAAGCGCTATATAAAATAAATGCATTATTATTATTATTATTAAATCTTTAGTATCACAGGGAATGTGGGTTATGGGATAATGTAATTTCAGCATGGTTTAAAAACAAACCATATAAACGTGTTCTGAGTGAGTTTGATAAATTAAAATGATAAAAAGTTACAGAGAAATATGATAAAAAGTGAGTTTACAGAGAAATAACTTTTTGTCCCCCATCCCTACTACAAAGTTGGAGACGGGACATTAAAATGAGCTGCATCCGACCGACCGATTCATCCGTCCATGTACTTTGTGTGCACAATATTTCAAAAAACCGTTGAACATTTAGCTTCCATATTGCAGATATATATTTCCCATGACATTATCTCAACCTGATTAGATCACGGCGGTGATTGGCTGAATTATGTTGCCATGGTGACCATCTCACGATATTTCAAAAAGCGTTGAACATTTCGATTTCATACTACACCGATCTGTTCCTCATACCACCCAAAGGACAGGGAATCGAGAGTATCAGCTCCTTGTTCTCAAACAAAAATCACAGGAAGTCAACAAACCGTCCAAGAGCAGATAAATCTAATCATTGAACTGAATTTTTTACAAAAATGCACAACGAATGTTCCAAAAATCTGAATGAATGTATTATTATAAAGTGGGCCTGAAATCTGAGGGATGGGTGAAAATGTGGTTTAGAAAGGGGGGGAGATAGAGATAGATAGAGAGATAGAGAGATAGAGAGATAGAGAGATAGAGAGAGAGAGAGAGAGAGATAGAGAGATAGAGAGATAGAGAGATATTCAGGTAAATCTTTAGTATCACAGGGAATGTGGGTTATGGGATAATGTAATTTCAGCATGGTTTAAAAACAAACCATATAAACGTGTTCTATAGTGTTCTCGTGTTCCAAAAATCTGAATGAATGTATTATTATAAAGTGGGCCTGAAATCTGAGGGATGGGTGAAAATGTGGTTTAGAAAGGAGGGGGGGGGGGGGGTCATTGCTAACATATTTGAGAGGATACACCTTGACAGGTTTCAAAGCAATCTCGTGCCTCTCCGTCAGCTGTGCTGTTGCAGTCTTTAATTACAGGACAATACTGTATTGCACTCTAATATTTATTTAAATAAACACCCAAATTAGGATTCATTTGAGTGATGCATTTTTTAATTATTCTGCTTGTCACCATCAGTTAATTTGAAGGGCTTTTCAATCAGGACTGCTAATTAAAAGCAATCTCGTTGCTATTTTTACATATTTAGTGGTTGTTGGGTTTTCATTGTTGGGTTTTGACATTTTAATTCTGGAAATGAACATTTTTATTCCTGGGGATTTTGTTAATTTTCCATCTTCGGTTGTTTTTAATACTTTTATTTGATAGCTACCGAGTTATCCTTTTGTTAGATGGTGAATGATTAGTTATCATTTCATAAAATGAGTTGGCAGGATAGCCAAGAGGTATGCACACTGGAATCAAGTCGACTGGATTTGAATCCTGACCCAGGTATAAACCTATGCAGGGAGAGGCATCAATGTGCACCCTCTATTAGACGGAAGGTAAGCCGGAGGACCTGTCTGACAGCACTGCTTTTTCGTGGACTCTAAAGATAATACAGTGTAATTTGCGAAGAAGAGGCGAGTTATCGCCGGCACCCTGAACTAATTACAAATAATTATTGCTTTTTCTGACACATTTGAGGGGGAAGATGGTATTGTGGAAGATTTGTTTTTGGAGGGGATCTTGACATTCTCTAAGTGTGCAAAATTAGCCTAGAAAGATTGATGTAATGAAGTGGCAGTAAGTGGCCATATTTAGGAAAAGATAAACCCCCCTGAACTCCACGTATACCCCTAAAGGTCCGCTTCATCCAGGTACGGTATGGGACCAATGGCCTGTGTCAGAACCAACGTCCAGGTGGATCGCCCAGAGTCCCCATCGACTGCAAAACCACCGTGACCCTTACAGGCCACAGCGAAATCCCTTTTGCAGAAGGAATAGACAGACCCGAACAAGCATGAAAGCCCAACACTGGGACGAAGAAACTTCGTTCTATCATCTACTTGCTCGGCGTCTATTCATATGGATTCATATGGACATATGGACTAGAAAAGCATGTGTTATAAAAGTACTAGCATCGCAAGGCCTTTCAGGTTGCTCGCTGGGAAGCTCCGCTATTTGTCTTTTATGTAAGATTTTACCTCTCACCTGTATGTGCTGGTCCTTTATTTAAGATTTTGTACCACACACCAAATGGGCTCATCCGGCCAGGCCTTTCTACTGACAACTCCTGGAATGAATGACTGGACTCCCTGGTTGCAAAATATGTGGGGTCAAGAAGCCATTTTACAGCGCAAGACGTTTATTCCCAGGGAAGCTATTTTGTGTGTCCTACAAAGCCGAGGTGGTGATGGAGAGTATCTAACGTGCTGTGCATATCACTATTGGTTCGTCAGATCAGCCTTCTGCTTTCCCATCCACAGCAAGGTGGGGTAACAGCTACCTCAAACAGGCTTTTCTCCTGACAAAGTCTGGTACTCAGACTTCAAAGTTGTTACACAATAACACGGTATTGATGCTTTATACAATCCGTTTACTTTTTTCATCTGCTTGGTTTGGAATCACAGATTCACCTATCTTTGTTGGCAGCTCTGGATTTCCCCAAGTAGGGCAATAAGTTATCAGCATTGTAATGCCATCTGGACAGTGGACAGATGGTCATCAATTTGATTGCAGACACCACACTTGCTACACCACGGTGGTGCAGCCAGCTGTCCAGTAGACACGGGTTACCTGCCTCCCACCTTTATGGTAATACAAGCATCTTTGGAGACAAAACGGAGGTAGAAGGCAGGAGGCCGGGGATTTCAGGGGGTGAAATCATTCTACGCTCAAGCGAGGCTGGAAGAGATGTAAACTCCAACATAACAACAAATCAGGGTCGATTAAACACTCTCCAATGGAGCACAGACAGTGTTACCTGGGAATGTTTCCTGCGTTGAAAAATTGTGAACAAACTCATTCACAGAATCGATCACCAATCTGAGTGTGTGAAAAATCTGTGAAGAAACAGCACGAGATGGTGTAAGCATTGATAAATGATAAAGAGTGTGCAGTACATCCTGTTCTTTCATAATCCACAAGCGTGTACCTCTAATGACTAGAAAAATACCCGTTCTTACTGGCAAAGTGACTTGGTAAAGAAAGAAGCTGAGCTGTGCAACATGGTACATTTTTGTGAGATTTGGGTACGATATGCATTTTCTTGAAAAAAAGAAAATTGCTCTGACTGTATTAAGTCAAGATTTCTTTGGAGAGGACATTACTCTTTCTCCTTACAATCATTTGCCAATATTTGTATTCTGTTGATTTTACAGATTTTCAATGCGTATTTCATATGTTTCCTTGCTATGAATTACACTGAAGTTGCTACATAGAATAATCAAAGTTACCGTTGAAACAGCTGCAATAAGCTCCCATTCCAGCTTCTTCATCTTCAATCTTGGAAAGATAGGCTTTTAAAATAGGCATCCCTGTGATTTAGGCTATGAGCCAGACCCTCAAATTTTCGACATTATGCTCAATCAGAGGGAGGATGGCTAACAGTTATTTTTGGCAAGGCCAGGGACCCTAGTGCTGAAAAAAATGTGATAGCAGTGTGAAACTCTTAGCCGTATCTGTGTTATCATCACATTTGTCAGACCACCCCAATAACGCTTTCGGTAATTTTTCCGCCTAAGATTTAGGGGGTAGGGTTCGTTTTGGGGCTTTCAAATAATATCTCCTATATGTATCAGTTAGTGTTGTATACCAGGTGAAAGGTAATTGAATTATCTTTCACATGATGTATAGAAAGTGCCTGTGTGATATATAGTAACCTCTTTATGATCATTAAAACATAATTATTTCCGCCAACCCTCAAAAATTTATCACAAAATCCCCAATGAAAACAAAATTAGGCAAAAATTCAGTTTGGCGGATATTAAATGAATTTTTGAATTTGAGAAACACACAGTATGATTAAAGTCAAATTTGGGCCTTAAATCTCATACACCTTGATAAAGATGAGAAAATCCAATATACAGTAGTTGCTGTAACCATGACCTAAAATCCATAAATGTATATCTTTCCGCTCTTATGATATATTGATTTACATTTTACGATTTTTGACCGACAGCATGTATATAGTTTGTATACCATTATTGGTCTAAAAATAGTATATATAATATTGGGATGTCAGCCATATATAGGCCAAAAAGTACTGAAATTGGTGTCAGAAATGTCTAATTCTAAAAATATGAAGGCATTATGACCAAACTGTATGTGGTGTTCTTGAATATACCACAGACGTATGATGCATGTGATGATTAACCTACTCCATGTATATGTATGTATCCTGATGTACCCTAACTTGGCGAGATAATTTACATCATATTCATGCAAACGTTTTTAGTCTTGTAGTGTTGTATGGTTCTCTTATATTACCAGCTATACATAAAGTAAACCAAAGGAAAACAATGTACTTTCTATTTAAGCAACATATATTTATAGACATCATACCATAAAGTACACGAGTTATCAATTCAGCGTACACCATATTTGTTACACATATGTACATGATCTTTCTCCATACAGTTCTACAATTCAGAAGTTATCCTCGTCATCGTCGTCGTCTTCTTCATCGTCTTCTGCCGAACTGTCATCACTCTCACCATACACTCTCTGGTTGTCACATGTGGTGAGTTTGCACATGTCTGTGCACTTCAAACCACTGGCCATGCAGACACACATGGGTAGTGTGCATCTTTTCGAACAGGTGCATGCCAGTAAATCCAGAACCGCCTGTGGTGCGGGCTGTCCTTGCATCCAGTCGACTGCCAGCTGCACGCGACCATCCTGGGTATCCCAGTGCCATCCTTTCCCGATTGGACTCGGTACTGCTGGATCCATCTTGAGACTCCTCTTCAAAATAGCGGCTTGATAGTTGGCTCGCTGTGCATGTTTGGTTAAGCAGTCTTTGCACGGAGGTAGCTGGTGACTGTCGATCTCTCCCCTCTTGGCACAGAACAGGTGATATCTCAAGTCATTCACCTTCACTGTCCCCGACTTCGGTGCGTACATGAGACAAGTGAAGTTCTCCAATTTATCCACCAGTTCCTCACTGACGTCCCAGTCCTCTCCCAGCTGTGTACATTTTGGCCTGCACTGCAATGCCATTGACTCGATGTGTTGTTCCTTTCCCGGTCAGCGTCTCTTCCAGTCTATCAATGTTATCCCATGCCAAGTTTGTGAATACATACGGCTGGATGCTGCTTGGTAGGACTGTTTGCTCATTTAAGTTTGCTGCAAGTTTTTGAAGACATAGTGCAGTGTCATTTTCCTCCAGTTGAGTGTAGGATATTGCATGTCCAAGATGGTTCAATGTGCGAATTAGTTCTACGTTCCCTGTGAGAGTCTTAACTGCATATGGGAGCAACATGTGTTTCGGAGGCTTTTGTTGTCCACAGCTCACTGCATAGATAATGTCCTGGCTGAAAGATTGCATCAGCATGATGACCCTGTTTGATGGAAGCTCGTTTTCCGGATCTCCAGTCAAGAGGCCAAGCATAAAGCGCTGGAGATAGACGGGAACGACGAAAGAGTCATTGTCGACGTCGGCTGGATGATAGGGCCATGGAGTTGGTTTGTTATCCTTCCTTATCATCGATCTGATGTGTGTCGATGTCTGATCAATGACTTTGGACATGTTTGATGATTTCCCTTTCCAAATGCTCAGTTGTTGTTTAAGTGTTTGTATTTCTTTGACAGCATCTTGTAGTGTTACATTATCAGGTACGACAATCAGTTTTCCACTGTTGTCTTGAAAGATGTGAACGCTATTTCCAAGATCAGTTTCCAGTTTCCGTGCGAGGTTTTTTCTTGTAGCAGTTCTTATCCCATGCAACTCTCTTGATGTCATTATCGATTGTAGGTGCTCTACCAGCGTTGTCATCCTAACAATTTCCTTATTCGGGATTATATGGTTCCGGATGTATACTAGCAACTCATTGTATGCTTCTTCTTCAGTGTAGTCAGATTCGTTTGTGGCGGCCGTGTTTCTGTCATGTGCATCTTTAGTGCTTGGTCTCGTGTAACTTCTGTAGCAAGAGAAATGGTATCGTGCTTCAGCTGCCACAATGTCTCTACTTGTGGCAGCCATGATTTTCGTGTCACATTTACGCACGGCGCTGTTTCGCAGTGTTTCATCTGCTCTCAGATCAACAGCCTTGCTCAACTTTTCACGGGATGACGTTCCCTTGCACCACTTGGTCTTTCCACAGAATATACAATCCGGTTCATAGATGCGTGATTCCGAAGATGCCCTTCTGGCTTGTCTCTTGCTCGCTGAACATGTTGCAGCAGCATCGTCGGTTAAATTGGATTCAGCTTTTCGTTTCAGTGCTTCCAAATCTCGCTTCATGGTGAACACGCTCCTGCACTGCCTGTGGTAGAATACTCGGGGAATCTCCTTCTCTGGCAACGACTGAGCAAGGTCGAGAATGGGTGCATGGTTCCGTATTTTGGCCGCATCCAGCAATGTAGTCCACGAATCGAATGTTTGAGGGCTTATGAGCGGATCTTCTGGTTTGACATCTAACGATAGCTTATGAATGATACAAACGTCCTTGGGAACTTTCTGAGTGATCGCAATCTCCATTGCAAGTATTTGTTCAATTGTCTATCTGCGGTACACTCTGTTTCACCACCACCAATATCACCACCACCGTCTCACCTGGAAAGACACATAATATCGAATGAGACCACCACCACCACCACTACTACAAATTAGCATCAGTTGCTATAGTTGCTTAAAAATGTATTCTGCACCAACAAATCTACAAAGAGAAATACATTAGATGTCGTGCACCGCTGTCATGGTTGCAAATCACCTAAAATATAATGAAAATATTGACATTGATGACAACATTCGTATTAGCATGTCTACACATATTGCATTGAATTTCATAGCACATCATGATCATATGTGTGAGGATATTGACTCTAATTATACTGTATGTGTGTCTCAAATCGAAACATACCTTTTACATACCTTTTGATTTTTGCCTATTTTTGTTCCTAAAATTGAGGATTTTGTGATGAAGTTTTGAGAGTTGGTGGAAATAATTATGTTTTAATAATCATTATAAAGAGGTTACTATAGATCACACAGGCACTTTCTATACATCATTTGAAAGGTAATTCAATAACCTTTTACCTGATATACCACACTAGCTGATATATACACGTGATATTATTTGAGAGCCAAAAAACTAACCCCACCCCCTAAATCTTAAGCGGGAAAAATGACCCGAAAAGCGATAAATGGGTGATCTGACAAATGTGATGATAACACAGATACGGCTAAGAGTTTCACACTGCTATCACATTTTTTTCAGCACTAGGGACCTTGGCCTTGCCAAAAATAACTGTTAGCCATCCTCCCTCTGATTGAGCATGGTCGACCCCTCGGCTCATAGCCTAATTAAACTGACACGAATTTTTGTTCCAAGTAAATCAGTTATTAACTTTCCAACTAATAGTCAGGTTCACTATGTCAATAAATTATATTTCGTTCAAAATCATGGTAGATTAGCAAACCTATACATTTTTGGAAAGGTTATAGCATAAGGAAACTAAAAATCAATGTTTACATTTGGAGAGATACCTGTATGGCGGCCATTTTGGATTTTCAAAATGGCCACTGTAAAATACATATTTTGTTCTATTTCTGCCTCTAATTACCCTAAAAACTTTTTAAAATATACTAAACCTATATTTTCAGGGACAAGGAATCCAATGAAAGTATAGTCTAGTAGGAAGACTAGGTCCCCCTGCACCCCCCGGAGATATACTTCTAATCAGTGTTTCTAGATTGGAAAAAATGTGTAGAAAATGACTAGCTATGGCCCCAAGCTGAAAAAATGTCCCACATACCATTTTTATGCAAATTACTGCTGCAAATTTTATGCAAAATTATGCAAATTTTATGCAAATTTTTGATGAGGAGTAGAGTTGAGGGGTCTTTGAGGGCTTCATCGAGGTGCTCTCGGTTGCAAGACTGGGTCATTCTGAGAAGCACAGCAGGGTCAGAGATCATGATGTTCTCCTCCTCAGTGAATCTCTCCATCAACAGCCTCTCCATTGCCTCACACACTGTTTTGAGGCAAAAGAGGGACTTTGCGTAGGCCTTTCCACTGAGAACACCTTTGAGAGATCCACTTGTTACTAGTTGTGCCTCAAAGAGAATCTCTGCATATCCAGAACCACGCATCTTGTGTCCAGTGAGCATCCCGATGTAGTTCATGGATGTGTGGAAGGGTCCAATCGTTACTACATGACTAGCAAATTCATTTGGCCAGCGCCAGATGATGGGAAGGGCTTTCATGCAGACACCCAGATCAAATGTATTCAGGACCCATCTCTGACCCACCTCAGCAGTTGCTGCCTCGGAACGCTTCAGTAGCTCACGAACAACTGCGTTGTCTGTGATCGGTCTGTGCCTGGTGCCTGCATGGCATGGCAATGGCCTGCAGCCTGTGCCTGGGCTAGGGGGTTTCACCTCTGCAACTGGTTCTCCCCCACCCAGCAAATCAACAGTCGACTACTGCACGCCTATCCACCAACCGATCACAGACAACGCAGTTGTTCGTGAGCTACTGAAGCGTTCCGAGGCAGCAACTGCTGAGGTGGGTCAGAGATGGGTCCTGAATACATTTGATCTGGGTGTCTGCATGAAAGCCCTTCCCATCATCTGGCGCTGGCCAAATGAATTTGCTAGTCATGTAGTAACGATTGGACCCTTCCACACATCCATGAACTACATCGGGATGCTCACTGGACACAAGATGCGTGGTTCTGGATATGCAGAGATTCTCTTTGAGGCACAACTAGTAACAAGTGGATCTCTCAAAGGTGTTCTCAGTGGAAAGGCCTACGCAAAGTCCCTCTTTTGCCTCAAAACAGTGTGTGAGGCAATGGAGAGGCTGTTGATGGAGAGATTCACTGAGGAGGAGAACATCATGATCTCTGACCCTGCTGTGCTTCTCAGAATGACCCAGTCTTGCAACCGAGAGCACCTCGATGAAGCCCTCAAAGACCCCTCAACTCTACTCCTCATCAAAAATTTGCATAAAATTTGCATAATTTTGCATAAAATTTGCAGCAGTAATTTGCATAAAAATGGTATGTGGGACATTTTTTCAGCTTGGGGCCATAGCTAGTCATTTTCTACACATTTTTTCCAATCTAGAAACACTGATTAGAAGTATATCTCCGGGGGGTGCAGAGGGACCTAGTCTTCCTACTAGACTAGTATCAAATTAGTGCTATGGGGAATGGTAAGACACGAATCAAAGGTTTTGAATTGCAAAATACTGTCTTTATATTCGCGATAAGTTGCATAATCAAATACATGTTATCATTTTGTACAGGCAGTTAATAACATCAAAATGTGTCACAATAATTCATATCACCAAACATACGCAGGCAGTCAGCAAAATCATATATACACATGCAGTCAGTATAACTTCACATCTACACAGGCAGTCAATGACAAAATATACACAGGCAGTCAATGGCATCAAACTTACACGATTACAGAATATGCCATTTAGAGTTCGTCATCACTGTCCTGTGTGTCGTATCCGACAATATAGCCCGCATCGTTTTCACAGTCTGTTCCACACAAGCAAAGGTCGGTCAAATTGATTGGCAAATCGAATTGGTCGAATGGTCGATCGAATCGAATTCGATGAATCGAATCGAATCGAATCGATCGAATTGGTCGAATGGTCGATCGAAGCGATTGGTCGAATGGAATTGGTCGATTGGTCGAATTGGTCGAATCGAATTGGTCGGAATTGGCAAATGTAAACATTGATTTTCAGATTTTCCATGTAATAACGTTTCCAAAAATGTATAGATTTGCTAATCTACCATGATTTTGAACGAAAAAACATAGTGAAACTGACTATAAGTAAATCGATGATTATCCTAGAAAAGCAGGAACCACAATGTTAAAGCTCAAGATCCTGCTTCTTCTTCGCATGGTGAACCAATGGACGATTTGTGCCTATGACATGACCCCCAAGCATGTATGCAAAGTTTGGTCCAGATTGGCACTGCCAAATTCAATTCTATAACTAGAACAGCACTCTTGGAGCAAACAATAATACAACAGTCTCACCTCGTACGTTCATTATGAACAATAATACCATAGTTAACTGAATACGCTAGCATTATGGCCCACTGCTATTGTGGCCCATATACCAATATCATCCATGCACCCTATTATATCACATCGTTTCTTGGTATGGGTTATGTACACCATAAATTGAATTCTTCCCTCGCATCTGGTCATACATCAGATACATGAAGTTTCAGTTTTTTGGATAAAGATTTGAATTCAACCAATTATGGCTAGAATGCCACTTCACCGATGATATCATTATCACCCTATGTACCCCATGGGGAGTTGTTGACATATGCCAAGTTTAAATTTTTTCATTGAGTGGTTTCAGAGAAAAAGATGTCCAATTTTTTCCCTTTAATCCCATATGGCTGTCATACCATGTGACTTTTAACATCAGTTAGCAATAAAAATATTCTTCATGCAGAGTCCCTCCTATGTTTAAAGCTTTGCATTGATTGGACGAACGTTTGCAGAGGAGACCACATTTGAAACAAAAATACATAGACACACACGCACACACACACATACACGCACCCATACATACACACACACACACACACACACACACACACACACACACACACACACACACACCCATACACACACACACACACACACACACACACACACACACACACACACACACACACACACACACTGCAATAGTCTTGCATCCCCTTTGGGGCGAGACTAATAATCATAGAATGTATAAAGCTCATTCTAACCACTGACTGACGCAATGACTGACTCATTGACTGATATTATGTTCAGTACCTTCCGGGTGTCGTAGAAAGCTCAAATTTGGCGTGCTGGCGGACATTGAAGCTGGCACATTGGAAAATCACAGAACCGTCGGAAAGCATCAGTAAATGAAAATTTACATAAAAAAATCCGTAAAAGCACATGTAAAAAAAAAACAAAAAAAAACCTTAATCAATATCTAGCATTTGAAAATTGTAATTTCTATAACAGTAAACTGTGAAATTAACATGACAACAATGTCCATAAATGAAAAAAAGAAAAAGCGTCTGTAAATGAAAAATTTACGTTGAAAACCATAAATACATCAGTAAAAAAACAACAGCAAAAAATCTCAATCAATATCTAGCATTTGAAAATTGTAATTTATATAAAAGTAAACTGTGAAATAAACATGACAATAATGTCCATAAATGAAAAAAAGAAAAAGCGTCTATAAATGAAAAATTTACGTTGAAAACCATAAATACATCAGTAAAAAAACAACAACAAAAAACCTCAATCAATATCTAGCATTTGAAAATTGTAATTTATATAACTGTAAACTGTGAAATAAACATGACAATATTGTCCGTAAATGAAAAAAGAAAAAGTATCCATAAATGAAAAAATTACGTTAAAAACCATAAATACATCCGTAAAAAAAAACCAAAAAAAAAAAACCTCAATCGATATTTAGCATTTGAAAATTTGTAATTTATATAACTGTAAACTGTGAAATAAAAACCTCAATTAAGATTTACATAAAAGCCATAAACGCACCCATAAACAATAAACAAAAAAGAAAACCTCAATTTATATCTAGCAGGAGGTCGGTGATGCTTGCCTATAATCATAAAGTTTCTATTCAGTATGTATTAACATACAAAGGACGGTCCATTATTGCTTTTAATGTGTAGGCATACCCCACTCGTACATACATACATACATAGAATTGCTTTGTTTTAGTACGATGTTTATTGTTTGCGTTTGAAAGAACAAGACATTTTCTGGAGGATGGTGCCTTAAATGTGTTTTAATTGGATATTGTCTTAGCTTAAGAAGACTGTGCATTGAATCTTTATCTCAAATACTTAACTTGCACATCTCCCTGAGATGCCTAATCTGGGTTTGATTCCTGACCGACTGTCAGTCATTGGCACTTGTAAGAAACAGGGCATTGTATCAAATAGGGCGTCGTTTGGTCAGAGGGGATTTAACCTGGTTGCCCCAGGTGTTTTCTTTAATTCATGGACCAGAAAGATCACATGGAAATTTTTGAAAGAAAGAGGCCAGTATGCCGGCATCCTGACAAAATTATAAATTCCTGTTCATACTTATAAAGGGCACTGAATCAGCTTGCATAGCTGTGCTCCGCACAAATTATACAGCCGGCAGGCATGCGCTGCATTCACGAAAGGAACTTACACATCGTACTTTACATAATTTATCAGATTGATTATGTTTAACACAAGCAGCCAAAGGTTTAACACGATTGAACAATTTGCAAGAAAGCTTTTGCTTGCCACCCTGACGTACTTTTAGATCCCCAAGGGAAACAGGATGGCCGGCTTAAGTCTCTCTTAAAGGTAGTAAGCCCAGCATCTTTGCTGAAGTCGTCGCACAACTGTTGTTTCATAGTCGTATTATATTATGCGATGACTAAATGTCTAATTGTTCAGGTGCAGTACATGTGCTGGGGAGAGAAAAGTATAGGTGACCGGTGACGTGATAAAGGTGATGATGTCGGCTCAAACTTATATCGTACAAAATAAACTTCTTGATGTTTGATTTTTGACTACATTAGTACGAGTTAAATATAAAACAAATCAACTCCGTAGATTGCAGCACACGCACAATACAAACACAAATTGCATTAAGGAAATGACCAATGCTCATGCATCTAAGTTAGGATTTTCATTTGCCTGTAATGCACTATGACGTGCTGAGGCGTAGCAGGTGGGGAAACTTTATCGATTTCAGCTTTCAATCAATTCCACCCTAATCTTATTTTTTCTACATTTTAACTGTTACTTACTTGCATTCAATCTCAGCAAAACACAATTTCAGTTTGAGCTTCCATGTATGGTTTAAACCGGTTTGTTAATGAAAAGCTTCTGTTTTGAGTCCGGAATTCCGGCGATTCCTAATATAGTGGCATCACACAGCAGTCATGAATATTCGATGAGCGCTTGTACTTGAATCGACTACCCTTATTACACTCTTACCTGCTTGATTAATGTTTGCAAACTAAATTAAGCTGTGACATTTCAAATTTGGCCTGACAATGTAGCTCAGAGGTAGCATACTCACCTTTAAAGCTGCCTGTTTTCGGTTCGATTCCCCACCCAACAACTATCAACTACCCCTCTGCTCAAAACTGCACCATCCTTTGGATGGACATTAAGCTCGACGTCCCATCCTCTAACAATTGCTAGTGGATGTTAAAGATCACAAGGTGTCTTTTCAAATAGTAGGCCATTGTGTAGTGGCACTGTGGCTGAATTCCACTGAATCAGCCCATGGTTCGGGCCTTCCATGACGACGATTGGGAAAGGAAATGGCAAACTATTGTACACCACTCCTTTCCTATGCCATCTCCAGGCGCGGCATGACGTCATTGCCGGGCACCGAAGGGGGCTCGGCAATGATGCGCGCTGAAAAGGAGCACAGTTTTCACTCCGGTTTCTTGTTTTCTTGTTTGTTTGTTTGTTTGTTTGTCCGCGCGATATCTCAGCCATCCTTTGAGCTAGAAAGCTGAAATTTCGGCACAATAGTGAGCAAGTGCTTTGTCAACAACTTAATTTTTTTGTTTTGGCATTGTGGCAGTGTACTTTGAATGTACACTACATGTCCAAAAGTATGCGGACACCACTTCTAATTAGTGGATTCCGCTATGTCAGCCACACCCATTGCTGACAGGTATATATAATCAAGCACACAGCCATGCAATCTCCATAGACAAACATTGGCAGGAGAATGGGCCATACTGAAGAACTCGGTGACTTTCAACGTGGCACCATCATAGGATGCCACCTTTCCAACAAGTCAGTTCGTCAAGTTTCTGCCCTGCTGGAGCTGCCCCGGTCAACTGTAAGTGCGGTTATTGTGAAGTGGAAACGCCGGGTTTTTGACGCCATCCATGGCCTGTCCCACCCGGGCACGAAGGCCTCCCAGAGGTTGGTCGCCGACAAGTTCGTCTGGCATGGCCTCCGGAAGGCCGTCCGCGATTGGACCAGGACGTGTCTCGCGTGCCAGCGCGCGAAGGTGCACCGCCACACCCAGTCCCCGTTGGCCCCGTTCACGGTGCCCAAACGTCGGTTCGACCACGTTCACGTGGACTTGGTGGGACCTCTGCCCCCCTCGCGGGGTTTCACCCATGTCCTCACCATGGTGGACCGCACCACCCGGTGGCCGGAGGTCGTGCCTTTGGCGGTGACGACGGTGGCGGACGTCGCGCAGACGTTCATCGCCACCTGGGTTGCCCGGTTCGGCGCCCCCTCGGACATCTCGTCCGACCGCGGCCCCCAGTTCACCTCGGAGCTCTGGGGGGCGGTCGCGCGGGGGCTCGGCGTCCAGCTGCACCGCACCATGGCCTACCACCCCCAGGCCAATGGCTTGTGCGAGCGCTTCCACCGCTCCTTGAAGGCCACGCTCCGGGCCACCCTCCGCGACGGCGGCTGGGTCGACAGGCTCCCCTGGGTCCTGCTGGGCCTCCGGACGGCGCCCAAGGAAGACCTGCGCGCATCCGCGGTGGAGTTGGTCTTCGGACAACCGCTGCGGGTGCCGGGCGAGTTCCTCCCCGACTCCACGGCACCATGGTCCTCGGCGCAGCAGCGCTCCGCACTGCAGGAGACCGCCCGGAGGTTCGCCCCGGTGCTGACGGCGCACCACGGTTGCCCGCCAATGCACGTCTCCCCGGAGCTTCGCACGGCGGAGTTTTTTTTTTTTTTTTTTTTTTTTTTTTTGATACTGAATCGAGGCTCGTGAAAGAGTTAACATTTACTTCACAAACAAATCGACCAGACAAACAAAATACAGAAAAAGAGGGAGCGGAAGACAAGATGGGGAGAAAAGGGGAACCACACAAACACAACATCCGAGAGCAGGGAGATGTGTGGAAGGGAGAGGGCCCGGGGGAGGAGGCATGGGAAGGGGGGGGGGGGGAGGGAGAAGTATAAAGCACAAGGACACCAAGGACTTCCAGGACAGAAGTTGGTATTTCAAAAAGGGGAATTGGGGTGAAATTAGCGGGGGTAGAAAAGATCAAGGTTTTGGATGGGGGAAGATAAGAGATGGTGGTGAACAGCTGTTTTAAAGATTTGGAGGGTGGAGTGGGATTGAAGAGAGTGAGGGAGTTTGTTCCAGAGGCGGGAGAAAAGAGGAATGAAGGAGTGAAGGTGAGCAGAGAGTCTTGATTTTGGCAGTTTAACCAAAAGAGGGTTGCAGGCAGATCTTGTGCGACCTGTAGGAATATTTGCGGGACAGAGCCCAGAGAGAGCTGGGGGGGCAAGGCCAGAGAGGAGTCGGTAGAAGACGGAAAGACCACCAACCTGCCTGCGGTGAGTGAGTGAGAGGCCCTTGGAGTTAGCTTCATCGCGGGAGATTCCAATGATTCTGAATGCTTTAGTTTCAACAGCGCGAAGGCGAGCTAGGTGTGAGGCAGGAGCACCAGCCCAGAGGGGAGAGCAGTATTCCATTGAGCTGCGGATGAAAGCCTTGTATGTGGTGAGGAGCTCAGGTGTGCCAAGGAAGGACTTCGCACGACGGAGGATGCCCAGTCGGCGACTGGCTTTGGAGGCCAGATTTGAAATGTGGTTTTTCCAGGAAAGATCATGGCAGATAGTGAGACCCAAAAGCTTGAGTGACAGAACTTCTTGGAGAGGATTATTCAGAAAGTGGATGGGAGGGTTGCTTATTTTAGTATGATGATAGCATCGTACTAAACACGATCGTGACGACATGTTCGGCCATACAGGCCGAATATGTCGTCGAAGCAGTCAAACCTGTCATGTATTTTTACGGCATAGCCAATAGGTAATAGGACAAACCGAGTACGTGTTCGTCCGCCACGACGCCCACCGGACACCACTGCGGCCCCCGTACGACGGGCCCTTCCGCGTGCTGGAGGGGCCCGTCGTCCGCGGGCCCTTCCGCGGACAGGGGAGGGGGTTGCCCAAGGGACGAAACACTTCACCCTCGACATCGGCGGTACTCCTGACCCCGTTTCCCTGGACCGCCTCAAGCCGGCCCACCTCGACGTGGACCACCCCCCGCCAGTGGCTCGGCCCCCGCGGCGGGGCCGCCCCCCAGCGGGCAGACCGCCGGCAACGCCCGACCCAGCCGGCATGCCCCCCCCCCCGGTCCGGCACCCATCCCAGGTGCCGCCGGAGTCATCCCAGATGACATCCTGGCATCCCAGACGCTGCCAGCCGCCAGAGGGCGCTTCGGCCAGGTCATCCGTTTGCCCCGCAAACTGACCCTTCAGGTGCGCGGGAATTCTGGGGCGGCGCGTGTGGCGGACACGATGGCGCTGACGCGGTGACATCATTCCACGCACCAAGAGGGTGTCGGCCACGCCCGAGGGGTAGGCGTGGCCTCGGGATATACACGGGGCGCGCAGCCCCGAGCACCTCAGTGCTATAGTTGAGCTTTGTAATAAAGACTCTTTTTGGTTACCTGCGTTGTTGCTTCTCTTCTTGGCTAACAAGTCGTGCGCATAGCACCGCACTTCAGTGGTGTACTTACTTTTTCCACATGCGAAATTTGCATTTATGTTTATTTATATTATAAAATGGACTACGAAATGTAAATGTTTCATGATATTTGTTATATTATATCACCTTTATCTGTCAATATTGTTGAAATGAAGATCAAATAGCTGTATATTGAAATATGTTGAAAAAGTCAAAACTTTACATGGGGTGTACTTACTTTTTCACGTGACTGTACATACAGATGGACAAACACTGTTCTACAGTAGATTGCTTTGCCCTATTGGCTATGCCGTAAAAATACATGACAGGTTTGACTGCTTCGACGACATATTCGGCCTGTATGGCCGAACATGTCGTCACGATCGTGTTTAGTACGATGCTATCATCATACTAAAATAAGCAATTTCGTGTCTGTCTTTCTGTCTGACAATTTGTGACCGTGATATATTTGGTCGCTACTTATCCAATCTCAAACAAACTTGATAGGACTAAGGGTGACACAATGAAGGTTGCAGCGAATTAATTTCCCACCTCCCCCAAGGGGGTTTTCCCCACCAATGGGGATGGATGTGTGTTGAGGTGTATATCTGTGTTGAGATAGCTTGATCGTGGCGTTTTTCCAAGGCCGCTTCTAATAACAAAAGCATAATATTAATGTTTTTACAAAACAATATTAATACGAATAATATCCCACCTCCCCAAGGTGTTTCTCCTACTTGAACAAATGCCGTGTTAACGTTTATAAATGACTTATCATGGCGTTTTTATGGGAGCATCTCCACCAAAAGTAAAATAAAAACATATGTCACCCACAGGGTGAACCGTATCTTGCCAAAATGTGAAAATTCCGTTTTTTCGTCATGACGTCATCAAATGACGTCATAGCGTCAAACTGTTTACAGATCTGGGAAGCACTCATCAAGGGCATTCATATGAGGTATTACTCGATATGGTACCTACGATTTCAAAATTTGACCTTGGGGTCAATAATTTTCGACCTCCAGCGCTAACCATGAAGGTCAAGGCCGATCGCCACCAAAAACTAATCAGCTGAGCGCCGGACCATATACTAGATTCCCATGAAGTTTGGAGACGATCCGATCAAAGTTACTCAAAAAATTAGTGTTTCGTCGACCTCCATGATTGACCACAAAGTGACCTTGACCTTTGACCTTGACCTTCAAAATTTTGTGTGCTGAAGGGTATCTCTATAGGACTCTGATATGCGAAGTTACAGGAGTTTCCAATAATAACTGTGGTCTACAGAGTGATCTAAACGTGAAAAAAAAATGATTAACCACAAACAAACATACAAGCTGACTAATACATCTTGCAAAAACTTCGTTTTGGCAAGATAAAAAAATATGACAAGTCAGGAGATGACGATGGTTCACAAGCGAGCGGTATTCATTGACAAAGGACGGACTATCAAGTCGATCGTCATGATCGTCACGATCATCGACGATTGATGCATCAAATCGGGACCATAATCAGTTGTGAGGTTAGTTAGCTACACAATACCGAAAATTCGGTTCGATTCCGACAACTTTGTAAATTTGACCTTTGTGACCTTCAAAGGTCAAAGGTTGAAGATTCTGAAATTTGTTGGAAAATTTGTATTTCATGATGTATGTGATAATATAAGATTATGTACGACATTTCACCCTATGATGAAGCAAACAATGTAATAAAACCATCAAAAATCGACTTTTCTAAATTTCGTGACCTTGTGACCTTGTGACCTTGGGGCGAAAATGAAAAATCGAGCTCCGTGGGGCTAGACACATGACATTGACCTAACCAAATACCGAAACCACTGTCAGATTTCACCAACTCCCTCGGAGAAGGGCGTGGCTCCGCCCACAATGGGCGCAATACGCCCACTCGAGGCAGGACACAACTAGATCATGATATCAACCTCCCACCCAAGTTTCAACAAGATCGGATGATATCATCGGGTAGTTATGCTGCGGACAGACAGACAGACGCACACCCATGACGAATATAGTGGTCACTTGATAACTCGTGAACCAATAAACGACAAACACGTTTGATTACCTCTGCCACCAAAGGTGGATGGAGGTTATGTTTTCACCCGTCTGTCTGTCTGTTTGTTTATTTGTTTGTTTGTGAACAAGGTATCTCAAAAAGTTGTGGACGGATTCGGACGAAATGAGACACGGATGAAATAATTATATTTTGGTAAAGATCCGGATTCAGATCCGGTCCGGCTAGTATTTTAGGAGTCGCGGAAGGCGAGAGAACGAGGCCATTCGTAGGGTTCGAAGATGGTTTATTGTAACAGCAAAATCCAGCACATTAAACTCGAACGGCAGTCGGCATGCTTATATAAAGCCAAAAGCCCTCTTCGGAGGGCGTGGCTCCGGCAACCGCGCGTGCGTCACGTCCGCAGCAACCACAAGTCCAAAAGGCCCGTGCACGTGTATTATGCCCAAATAAGGTAATCACATAAGGTAACCGCCACATGCGGTTACCTGCACATAAGGTAACCGCCACAGTATAATTTTTAAAGTGATTTTTCACCATTGGGAGATCGGGCCAAAAACGATATGTATCAGGATATCTCAAAAAGTTATGGACAGATTTGGACGAAACTTGGTGGAGATGTTGGGTGTGTGACAAGGACTAATTAATTCCATTTTGGTGAAGATCTGAATATGGATTCGGATATGAGAGTTATTTAATTTTTAAAGTGATTCTTCACAATTGAGAGATCAGGCAAAAAGTGATATACAGTATTACATGATATTTTAAAAAGTTATGGACGAGTTATGACTAAGCTTGGTTTTCGAATTGGTGCAAGAAAAAGCCGATTAGATTTTGGTTCAGGTCCGAATCCATATCGGGCCTATCAGTGGGATACAAAACACAAACTGTTGAGCATGGTCGGAGGTATGTGCTCTACCAAGTGCCGTTCGAGTTAACTTTTGAAACAGTCGCTATTACGGTATGCTGTTTAACACAAACTGAAATTTTTTTTTGGAGGAATCGACATCTGTGAGGCAAATTTTATGTACGGAACTGAGGGAACATCTATGTAATCTACATACACCACAAGTGTTAATAACATGACCCTTCCAACAGCAATTGTGGCGTTTTTTGTAGCGACCTTTTGAAAGGGTCACTACTGCTGTTTAACACGAAAATGAAAGGGAGGAAACCAGGGGTATATATATTTCCCAAGCAGCTAGCTAGCGCTTGCCAAGCCAGCCGTTCCTTAAGGGTGTTGAATGGAGTGCTTACTCGAATGCTTAAACCACTTGGCGATCTTTCCACAAGAAACTTAGTCAATGAACACGCACCCAATGTTCTTGAGACCCGACCATAGAGAGAATGTAATCTATATACCCCAAACAGGAATGACCTTTCCTGCCACTCTCAAAGTGAGCGGGTGTTTACGCCATAATGACATCATATACGTAATGACATAGCATGACGGCCGGACACAAAACTGCCACTGCTTTAATCTATATAAGACTAGCTGAATGCAACTGTAATACATATAAGACCAGCTATATATAAGACTAGCGGCGTTGCCAGGGTTCGTTTTGAATGAATTTAATCTTCTGTACTAAAGAAGGAATAAAACGCAGCCTTGCGAAGCAGTGGAGTTTGACTATCCGGCCGGGGCCGCATTTCGTTCATTTACTACTATAATTTAGCTTTTACTCGCAGCCGTAGAAGATTGACTACTACAATTCAGCTCAGCTTTTAATTGTGAAATGGGCCCAGCCCGGCAGAGGCGGCCTCGACTGGCCTCACCACCTAGCCTATAACCTTCCCGGGGCCCGTCCCGACATTTTTTGTTTCAGAGGTTTCCTCCTATCCTTCGCCATTCAGGAGATTAGCGCGTGCAGACAAACAAACAAATAAAAACTTTCTTTTATATATATACTAGCCGAAAGCACCCGGCGTTGCCCGGGTTCTTTTTGAATGAATTTACTACTATAATTCAGCTTTTACCCGCGGCCGTAGAAGATTGACTACGATAATTCAACTCAGCTTTTAATTGCAAAATTGGCCCAGCCCGGCCGAGGCGGCCTCGACCGGCCTCGCCACCTAGCCTATAACCTTCCAGGGGCCCATCACGACATTTTTTGTTTCAGAGGTTTCCTCCTATCTTTCACCGTTCAGGAGATTTGCGCGTGCAGACAAACAAACAAAAACTTTCTTTTCTATATGTAATAATATAGATAGATAGATAGATATAGATAGAAGAAGATAGACTAGCCGAAAGCACCCGGCGTTGCCCGGGCTCTTTTTGAATGAATTTACTACTATAATTCAGCTTTTACTCGCGGCCGTAGAAGATTGACTACTATAATTCAGCTCAGCTTTTAATTGCGAAATGGGCCCAGCCCGGCCGAAGCGGCCTCGACTGGCCTCGCCACCTAGCCTATAACCTTCCCGGGGCCCGTCCAGACATTTTGGATTCTTTTTGAATGAATTTACTACTATAATTCAGCTTTTACTTGCGGCCGTAGAAGATTGACTACTATAATTCAGCTCAGCTTTTAATTGCAAAATGGGCCCAGCCTGGCCGAAGCGGCCTCGCCCGGCCTCGCCACTTAGCCTATAACCTTCCCGGGGCCCGTCCCGACATTTTGGGTTCTTTTTGAATGAATTTACTACTATAATTCAGCTTTTACTTGCGGCCGTAGAAGATTGACTACTATAATTCAGCTCAGCTTTTAATTGCGAAATGGGCCCACCTCAACCGGCCTCGCCACCTAGCCTGAAACATACCCGGGGCCCGTCCCGACATTTTTTGTATAAGAGGTTTCCTCCTATCTTTCACCGTTCAGGAGATTAGCTTGCGCAGACAAACAAACAAACAAACAAATAAACACACAAACAAACAAACAAACAAACAAAAACTTTCTTTTATATTTATATAGAAGACTAGCTGAATGCACCCGGCGTTGCCTGGGTTTTTTTTTGAATGAATTAAATCTCCTGTACATAGGTCTGACGCAAGCCCAGTATCAGTTAGTGCTCAACGATTCCTAGTTCTGTCTTCTATCGGGCCCTGCGAGAGAGAATTTTGAAATCATGTGTTGCAATCAGTCAGATATTCCAATTAAGTGCATACGTTTTACTTGAAGAGAATTTTGTAAGAAGAAGAAGATTTATTGCGAAATGGGCCCAGCCCGGCCGAGGCGACCTCGACCGGCCACGCCAACTAACCTAGAACCTTCCCGTGGCCCGTCCCGACATTTTTAGCTGTGACGAGCAGCTCTATGAGAGGACCGCGTTGTTGTTCTTGTTGTTGGGGTGCCTTTTTGTATAGCGCATGCACATACACTCGGACGTGCGTTGGTATGAGGTAAGAACATCGCGGACTAAAATTGCGATTTGTTTGAAGAAACCAGAATAAATTTAGCAACAAAGGCAACATGAATGTTTTCATAGCAATCTCGTTTCACAGAACTTGACACAAATTAGGTGTAATTATTGAATTGTGCATGCGCATACACTCGGACGTGCATTGGTATGAGGTAAGAACATCGTGGACTAAAATCGCGATTTGTTTGAAGAAACCAGAATAAATTTAGCTGAAAGACAAAAAGACGCTCGTGCATGCGTATAATTTAACGACTGGTCGAATTTGGTAGCGCATATTGCAACGGATATCCTCATGATTCTACACGTCGCAGCTGGTGATCACACTCTGGTCATTTTTCTCTTGTTAGTTCTTTTTGAATGTTGCAAGGCTTTTTAACATGAGAAAAGGAACTGTTAATAACCTCAGAAGATGTTATCAAGTCACTGGACCAACAAGAGATATGTCAAGAAGTGTACATCCCAGGATAACGACTCCCCGCTCAGGACTGATACATTCACACATGACCAATCTACACAATTGGATTTAAGCTGCTCAGAGTACTGCAAGCACACTTCCTGGACCTCAATGCAATGATTGCTGTCACAGGTGAATATACGAAGTATTGAGATTGTTACTTTCACGTTGGATCACCATGTCAAAACATTCGCCTCAATGCAGCATTACGTGATAATAGGTCAAAATGAAATGGATAGATGTAATTATTCAGCATTCATCTCTGTCAGAGGTTTGCACCTCATCTGTGTCTCATGATGTCACATCAATACATCGCATCAACAACAATCACTTGTTTGGTTTTTATAACAGAGTATGTAACAGCACTAATATGATCAATGGTGGTAGAAGATCATGCCAGAAATGTGACAATCCACTGGATTTATTTGTAGACAGTGCCTGGCTGCTGGTTGCATCACTTATGGGCTGACCATAGTGATAGTACTGGCCCAGTGGTTAGGGAGTAGTGGTGCAGGCATGGGCACAAGCACATATGGTTTTAAATCAACAAAGCCAATGGTGTTTTCCTTAAATGTTTGACTGCACTGTCTCTAAATGTGGAATAACTAATGGAATGAAAAGAGTAGGCCAATTTATATATATATATATATTACTTATATTATTATTACTATTATATATATTATATATATTTATATATTACTATTATTATTTCTTATTTTGTGTGTATGAGTGAGTGGGTGAGGGTGTGTGTTTTTGAATGAATTAATTTTTGCATGAGTGTGTGTTTTTGTATGTTGAGTGGTGTATGTTGTAAGGGTAGGTGGTTGGTTGGTTGGTGTTGTGTGTGTGTGTGTGTGTATGGGTGTGTATGTGTGTGTATGTGAGTAGTGTATATATGTTGCTTCTGGGACACTCTCATTTTCCCATTGACTTACATGTTAATTTTCCTCTTAACCTCATTGCCCATTAACACCTCTATTTCTCCAACCCTAATCTTTATGAACCTTTTGTCTATAGTACCTATCCTTAATGTTGTTCATTAGACCACTCAAACACTACAAATATTTGTTTTCCCTTATAGACCTATAATCCTTCTTCTACATATCATCTGGTAGATTATCTTTGACCCACTCAAACATCGACCCATTCACTTACATGTTAATTTTTCTCTCACCTCTTTACGAACCTTTTAGCCTTTTGACATTAGACCACTCAAACAATGATTCCCCCTTGGTCTTATGGTACTCTTACTATCAATGATCCCGAGTGGACCACTCAAACATCGATCCTACAAATATTTGTTTATGTGTGGGAAATAATTTAATTCTCTTGCCACTCTCTTCACCATCTAATATATTAACAAAGTATATGTTTGAGTTTGGTTCTTTATCAAGATATTTTAACTGAGATAAAATAAAATGATAAACCTCCCTCAATGTCCTTGTCTGAGCGCCTCCTGTGCCACACACCATTTTGAAATTAAAGTATATATTTTCCTGACAACCATCAAAGTTTTCCGTCCACTCAAAAATATTTCCATCTTTTTTACCCAATTCACCGGTATTTAAATTAATTCTCTTATTTGTTTGGTAAATTTTTTTACCAGTTGTCTTTTCAATTATACCTATTTGATATTTTTCACATTCGTTATGTTTACCATTTATATACCAAGGTTGATTACACCTCCACTCTTTAGTCTGGTTGGTACTTGGTTCTATCATTTATATAATAGTAAAAAGGCGGCGGTAGCCCGTTAAAATCCCTAACCCCCCCTTTTTTTAACTTATCACTTATATACTTATATAACCATAAGGGAGACTATCAATTCCATTTTCTAAAATAAACCTCTTATCATCAAAAGCCCCCAATGCTTTCTTATTCACCTCTTCTGAATATAATTTATGTTTATAACTTCTTATTCCATTAATCTTTCTAAACTCTTCTTTTTTTGTTGTTAAACAGTTATAATAATCCTTAAAGTTTATTGTTTCTTTAATAACATTTTTCTTTACACCTTTTAACTTCTTATCAGTCTTTTCAACGTTATTCACAATGTATTTATAAGCATAAGCCTTAGACCTCAATCCCACAAATTCACTCATAACATTTCCTCCTAATTCATCCTTAAACTTTTCAATCACCTTTTTATTTTTAGAAGAGAACAACTCACTCTCTGGACTGTAATTACTAGTGTCATAGATATTAATGTCCTTTTTCATGTCTGAATAAACATCATCAGTATTAATTTGCAAAATAAAACTATCTGTATCCATATAAAGTAGATTAACATCATTTTGATATTTCTTCCTCAAGTTATTATAAAAGTAATCATACATTAATGACTTTTATAAATCAAGAATTGATGTTCCAATATAAATAGGTTTGTCCATTTCAATACTCTCTTTAATCAAATGGATCGCACAAAAGTTCTCAGTAAAGACCTCAGCTCTAGTAAAACTCGGTCTATTAATTAATTTTGATGCTTGTTTCCAAGATGTTGATAGTCTGATATTTTGACTTTTCCTCACATTTTCCATGGTCTTACCAAAGACCGCATTATTCATCAATTTATAAAAGTCTTTCTCAAAATCTGTTTTTGACTCTGTTCTTCTTTGTGTATTAAAATCAATGTACCGCTTTAACCAATGACTTTGATTGAACTTTAGAACCCTATGGATCTTCTCTACTCTTAGACCTTTTGATAAATATTGTCGCAAATTTCTTTGGTGTAGAACATAATTTTTCTTGTTATATAATGTAGTAAGTAATTTTTCTGTTGATTCACCTATATTAAATGATTGTTGATAATCACTTAACCACTCCTTCTTTGGACTTTCCTGTTCACAAGCAAATGGGAGATCTTTGTGTAGGTTATGAAGTTCCTCTGGATATTTCAAATCAACTTCTAAATAATAACCAACTTTTTCTTTATCCAATTCATTTTGTGTAGAGATACATACATCTTGTAAAACCTTTTTGTAGTCTTTTTCCTTTATCCATCTAAGTTTTCCATAAGGAAGAGCCTGAGACATTGCCCAGCCATACAGATTGTTTGCGTCATAGTACTCAAGTAAGAACTCTCTTTTGTTGAATCATAATTTGGAAGATATTTGTTATTTGCTTTTGCGTATCTACTCGAGCAGACTTGTGAAATTCCACCTCTTTTTGCCTTTTCAATCATCAAAAGCATATCAACATCGGTTATCAAATCCAAAGCTTGTTTTGTCATTTTCAACATCGCACTCCAGGCCAATCCAGGTGCTGTGTAGTAGTGAGCAGGATCCAATCCTTATCCAGTGCGACAAACAGATCTAAAGGCTTCAAATACATCGGCCAATAAAAGCACATCAGTTTTGAGATACAAATCGTGATACTCGCCAAGATTCTTGATGTTATATTTTTTCCAAACATTTTGTGCGTGTACATAATCTTTATCAGATATATGACTATTATTTAATTTGTTATAGAAATTTTCTTTTAAAGGAAGTTGTGTTTCATTGAATCTCTCAAATGAGTCCATATAGTCATAGGGGTAAATTCCCTTTTGTGTTAGTAAATCTTTATCTGAAAAATACTCTGAAAGACATGGAAACTCTTTTAGATTTTGAACCAAGTTAGCCAATGGACTTGCCATGAATTTAAATGCATCAAGAAATCTGATATGAGTAATAGGAGATGTGTGAATTGTTTTTGTGAATGAAATGTATTTCTGATCCGTGTTTGGAATTGCCGAGATACTTCCAGAAGTCTTTGAGAGTTCCTTGATAAATAGATGTGTATCATAATGAGCGTTGTTATGAAGAAAAACAGGAATGAAAGAGGGGAGTTGATAATTAATATTATAACTTTGATGAGCCGGACCTCTATATTTACCAGTGAGATGACAATGGTCTCTATCCTTTAGACCTTTACCAATTTTCTCCTCACAAATATGACAGACATTGTTTTTTATAAATTCCCTTTTTTCTTGACTTGTTAAGGACATTGGTTTATTGGTTTCTCTCATTATCTTGGTTAATCAAACACAGTCTTTTTCTAGTCGTTTCACAAACTCCTCTGGGGTATTTGAGCCTCTATACATCTCTAACTTGTAATATTCATCACCAACGGATGATTTGATATTATAACAAAAACCACAAGGAGTATGTTTTTGATATTTATTTGTGTATGATTCTTTTGGATCTGGAGAAGCAGTATCAATTTTTTCTAAAATACTTTCAAAATCAGCATATATAACAAATGGATGTTTTATTGTTTTCTTTTCATCTTTGAATGTGATGTTTGAGCCTTTTTTAGGCATGTTGATTACCATTGATTTATGTTCACCACAATAATTTGAATGTTTATCTAATCTTTCTTGTGTATGGAAGAAGTTAAGACAACGCATACAAATATATATTTTATTTGTTCTTTTACATACTTGTGGTTTTATTAATTTTGTAATATCTTTGATGTATGTATAATGTGAATTTTCGTCTGAATTAAAATATAGAAGATTAATATGAGTTTGTTTACAATTGTCAGAAAGCTTTAAAACCTGAATGTTGTTTGTTCTGTTAGACCATAAACATTAACTGATAAATTATTCAACTTTTCAAATTTAGGAATATCATTTAAAGTCATCGGAAACTTTAGATCTTTCGTATTTAATGTATTCTCATATTTTTTATAATGAGATACTCTTTCATCATGAAAATGTGGAGGATGTAAGTGTGCTCGAATAGACCAGAGAAAACATTTATTGTCTTTATTTTTGATATTGATACCTGCTTTTCTATTTTTGATAACACTGGGTAAATCAATGTAAGAAGAAGCTTTTAGAGGATCTGATTTAAGAATATGAATGTCTATGTAAATAATTTTTCCTATATTGAATCCACTTCCTACGATTGAATTATCCACATCTTGCTCTTGTTTAATAAGTTCATCATAGACTCCTGATGTTTTAAAATCTTGATATGAAGATATAAAGTGTGGCTCAGTTCTCATGTATGGTGTATCTATAACTCCTTCGTCCTTTGTCATTTCTAATTTTACTCCCATATAAAATTTAAGTGGTTTCATTTCTTTTAGTGTTTTTTCAATCAACGTTTGAACAGCAGGTTTAACTATTTCTACAGCATCAACTATAGACTCTGGTTCAGGAGGTTTGAAGTTAAAGACTCTTATTTTAATATGTCCTTTGAATGCGCCATCAGAGTTTTTAGTTGTGATAAAATTTGATAAATGTTGATTTGTTTTAAGATGTATTTCGAAGCCTTTCTTGAGGATATTTTTATTACAGGCAGAACAGTGTTTTGTTTCCTTCTGAATAGGAGATAGTAGGTGAAGTAGATTAAATGTGTGTTTGTTAGTTTTAAGGTGTCTTTTGTATTGTTTATATTCTTGTTCACAAACGTCGCGTTGCTTTGATCATATTTATATAGCAAAATTATACTTCAAGTAAAACACCTTTTTAGAGGCTTTTTTAAAGATGAAACTGTGCTTAAAGTAAAACACTTTATAGAAGAAAGTGCCTTTTTACAGGCTTTTTATATATGAAACTATACTTAAACTAAAACACTTTTTCACTCAAAATCATCTGAGTCATAACTATCACATGAATACTCAGAATCATACTCAGTCATCAATAAAGCTACTCTCATAACTATCATTTGAGCACAAACTATTAGCATCATAACTATCATCTGAGTTCAATGAAATACTATCATCACCATCATCCAAGTTCAATGAAATACGATCATCACTATCGTCCGAGTTCAATAAAATAGTAAAATCTTCACTGCTGTAATGACTCATATTTAATTAGCAGGAAAAATATTCCCATTAATATCTATATACTTTCTTTCATTAACAGATTCAATCTCTACATTTTGCATATCAAAAGTTATCTTTAAATAATCTCTAACTATCATAGAACGAAATGACATTTCACCAGAAATATTAACATCATTCATTTTACTTAGATCTACACCCTTTGGATTATTAAAGAAAATACAAATGTCTCCTCTAGAATTATTAATGGTCTTATCATTCATTTTCAAAGTATCGCGATCGATCACTTTTTCAAGCTTTGAATAAATTGCCAGGAGTAGAGGAGAAACTTTTGTTAGATTTACTTTAATGGATGTCTTTCCAGGTATAGTTGGAGCTCTTCCTTTAAATGAAATAGAGGGGCTCATGTTATTTTTCATAACTGGTTTTACCCAAAAATTTCCATATTTATCTTTGTTCAATTTAACATCTTTGACATATTTTTCTATATCTTCCACCGAAGTAGTAGTCAGGTCAAAATACAGTTTAACCCCCAAAAAATTGCTACAAAAGGTTTCTCAACTGATTCTGGTAGGGTTTAGCGTACGTTATAACATACTAAAAGTTTACCAAAGTAGGACCCCCGGAAAAGTGTTTTTTTCAAGATGGCGTCCAAGATGGCCGCCGAAACCTCTTAATGATCATAACTATGTAACTATCAACTCAAATTTGATGATCTTGGTGTCTATCCCTAGGTTTTTGGGGGCAACGAACACATTAAGACCATTAAAAATGAAAGTGGGCCATTATATGTAACACAAAAATCCAATATGGCGTCAATAATGGCCGCCAACACCTCCAAATGACCGCAAGTCCATAACTATTGACTCAAATTTAATGATCTTGATGTCTATCCCCAGGTTTTTGGGGGCAAGGAACACATTAAGACAACTTTGGATATTACTGAGCTGTTGAATCATTATGAAATTGAACTCATGACCTTCAGCTGTCACCTAATGCACAAACACCTTTGTCCATAGAATAAGTTTCAGAGCGTTCAGTTTTGAGTGTCATCCTCCTCCTCAGTATCGACCTCTTGAGTGTTGTTTGGATTGTCACAGTTTTCAGTTTGGCAAGGGCCACATGCAGCAGTGCAGCGGAGTCCATAGCGTCTGCAGCTGCATCGAGAGGATTTGCATCCCCCCAAACAGTTGCAATGGATAATTTTCAAGAGTTCGTCAGGCGCAGCATTGTTTTGGGTCATAATTGGAATTAACTGATCATTTTCCTGTTTCCATCCCCATTCAGTTGGGTTCATTTCATTTGCCATCCCCATCCATACCATAAATTGAAAGTACACACGTTGGCTATGGAATATTGTTGCAGGTGATGTTGAGGGGAGCCGTTCAGAAGTGACAAATGCTTGAGCAGTTGCCACTTTTTTGGTGAAAATGATATGGCGCAGTGATGATAGCGTATCATTAGACTTGCCACCAAAGAGATCAACCATCAGGTCTTTGCCAAGATCTGATATGTCCTCTTGAGATTTGTTTTGAAGGATGAATGCACTAGCACAGGACTTCATGACAGGATCAGATTTCACTAATTTCCGGAAGGCTGACTTTTTTCCGATGCCGAAAATCCTTGAAGTAGAATCACATCCTGAGTAGGCATGTACAAAGAGCAACTCATTGCACACATCGTCTCCTAAAGTTTCTTTCAACAGGTTAATGTTATACACTCTGTGTTCTTTTGACTGCTTGTTTGCATCAGAACGGAAGTAGATGATCTCATTGTCTGTTCTGGAGTAATGAAGGAGCAAGATCAGCAAATCTGTATCCTCACCGACCAACGTTGTGGTGCAATGACGGGATCGTTCAACAGTTGCCTTAACGATATCAACGTCTGCATCCCCTGGTGACTGAATGACATGGCATCCCCTTTTAGTTAGTGCTGTGCTGATGAGAGCAATCATGTCTGCCTTGTTTTTGTCACGAGACAAAAAGTCGTCCTTTTTGCCTGCAAACTCTGTTTCTGCAGTGAAACTAACAATAGGGTGCAGGTTTTTTCCTCGTCTCTGATGTGTGTTGTCTTTTATGGAGGGACCTTCACCATAGCCATCGAACACCACTGTCGCTTGTCCGTAATGTCTCACAGTGAAGTCTGCATAAGACTCAGCTATTGCATTATATGAGTCGCCTTTGTTCCACGGTAAACGATGGAGCAAAGAGCCACGATCAAGCACGTAACAATCTGTTTTGGGAATAGAGTTCATCACAGCCTCACTTGATAAGTCCGCAGCATGGTCTCGAATTGCCTGAGCAAGCTGAGGTTTGTCTGCTTTTCGAAGAATGTTCCTGGTCTCAAAGAGGGCTGGAGGGTAGGGGCTTAGTTCATACGTCAAAACCTCTTCAAGGGAAAGATCTCCTGACCTTGACACCAGAAGGAAACGCTGGAACAGAAGGGCAGGATCAATGGTACGATCAGGAGCAATCTTCACAGCAGAGATATTCCCAAGGGTTTTGGCTCTGTCTTTCCGCTTGAATTTGTAAGTAAATGCCGACTTTCCGATTATATCTTCAATGATCTTGTTTCCAACCGATTCAAAGTCATGTACATTCACATCTGGCCCAGCCACTATCCCGTTGACAATGTTTCTCAGAGTAGGATCAGATGTGAAGGGTGAGCAGGCTGCAAGCTTTATCCGAATTTTCTCGAGATCAGATGCATCTCTTTTGATGCGCGCCTCAGTTGAGTCTTTGTGTTGCGGACTTGTAGTATAGGTTAGGTTTGTGAAATCCTGCATCGCAATGTTGTACTCGGATGTTACAGGTGCAGATAAGGTCCAAAGGTTTCGCATGTCCTCGGTCATCCCATTGCCGCGAGTTAGACCACCAGTGCTCTTCAGAGACCTCATCAACGTTTGTTCGATGACAAGATCACTACTATGACAGCTCGTGGGCAATGACAGCTCGTGGGCGAACTGCCTGAATTATGGCATGACCAAACTGCCGCAACCTTGCGTCTTGTGTCTTTCCCAACGAACAATGTTTCCAGTGCTGTCCGCAGACTAGTCGGAATGAACGATAGGGCTGAACCAAGTTTTTAATCATCACTACTTGGATACTGATTCGTCACGGTAGAAACCTGAGATTTTATATCACTTCTGATTAACCTAGCAGCAGTTTCAATAATAGCGCGTTTTTGGGACTCTTCATCGCCTTCCTGACACGTTTGCTTGTAGTATGATCTCAGAATCTGCGACGTTTGTTCTCTCATCGTAACAATATCGTCCAAGCCTTCTCTTTCACCAAAAAAAATTGAGTCCTTAAAGCGTTCTTTAAGACGCTTTTTCAAACTGTAATTGTCATACGGTTCCGAATCAGGATTACAAAGATACCCTTTCATTATGAGGCTCAAAGATGTAACAGTTAGTTGTTCCTCACTGTTCAGTTCTAGGTAAGCACACATTTTCTGAAATGCTTCATACTTATCTTCATCTTTAGGACGACCACACTTTCTGCGCTTGGCTTCGGGGGCTTTCTGGAACTCTAAAGGCACAGACTTGAAGGACCGGAAATTTCCACTACACGAATGATGATAAAGTCCGTCTGCTGCATGTAAATCTCGTAAATAGTATTCAATCCGACCCTTTACAGTATGTCCCCAATCATCTGAACGGGATTCACAGACCTCCACAATTGTCTCCACAAATTTGTCAGTCCGTACCCAGCTAAAGTGTCCCTTGTCCAAATCAATTGTACATCCACAGAATACGCAATCCTTTTCACTGTCAAAACCTCCACTTGATTGTCTTGTGGTTCTCTTTGGTGGCACAGAACCACTACTTTTCTTTGCAACATGGCTTTTAATGTTTTTATCATTTATGTACTGTTGACGACAGCTTTTATGCACTTTAGTACTGGCTTCAACTACAAGATCGTCCTTCCGCTTTACACTGGCTTCATTTATTCCCTTCGCCCCCTTCCACTGAATTGCAACCCAGTTATCACTGGAATCCTCGATCTCCTCCTTGCAGATTGGACAAAAAGCTTGACTGGCTGTGCTTGCACTCATTGTTGAATCATGTCTGAAAAAGAGAAAGATGAGAATTAGTTATTCAGTTAGATCCAATTCGACACATTCTTCAGGTCAATATATGGAAAATGCCCCCTCAACCTGTTAGATAATGGCCCACTTTCATTTTTAATGGTCTTAATGTGTTTCTTGCCCCCAAAAACCTCGGGATAGACACCAAGATCATCAAATTTGAGTTGATAGTTACATAGTTATGATCATTAAGAGGTTTCGGCGGCCATCTTGGACGCCATCTTGAAAAAAACACTTTTCCGGGGGTCCTCCTTTGGTAAACTTTTAGTATGTTATAAAGTACACTAAACCCTACCAGAATCAGTTGAGAAACCTTTTGTAGCAATTTTTTGGGGGTTGAGGGGGTATTTTCCATATATCGACCTTACTATAGAGATTGATTGAAATTTGTCTTTTGTGCTTTGAAACATTGTATTTATTAACGAATAAATTTGCGTTTAGTTTAAGTAAAAATTTACAATATAAATATGATAGAAGGATATTTAGAATTTCCAGACTCTCCATATGATAAATTAGAGAATTGTCCGGCTTGTGATAGAATAGGGCTTAATAATGAGGGTTCATATAAACAATGTATTTTCTGTGATTTAATTTTAATTAATGATAATAAATAAATAAAATAAATATATAACTCTTTTAAATTAGAACCAAAAATGAATTACTTTACAAGATTAATAAGAGAGATGAATGTTAAGTATTGTGATGATAATACACCATTTCTTTCAAGGGAAGAGACTATTTGTATTGAGGAAATGTATAAGGATTTAATGATATTTATTATTCAAAATAATTTTAATGGAAATGTTAATACAAGATACTATATAAATAAAATAATGAATTATTTTGAAATTAAACCCGAACTCAGGATAAAATATAGAGTTTCTAAAATAGCTCAAAAAAAGTTAGATGACTTGTTTTCCAAATATATAAATGAATGATTTTTTACCCGTTTGGGAAAATAAGATAAAATTTAATAACCATAAAATCATTCCAAATTCATTGAGATGTCTAATAGTTGGTTCAAGCGGATGTGGAAAACCCTGTTTACTTTTAAAGATGCTCCTTACCCCCAACTTTTTAGATTATGATAATTTAATAATTTTTACGAAGTCAAGTTTTCAACCCGAGTATCAACTACTATCACAAGGTTTTAATGCGGGTCTTAAAAAGGAAGACATTATCGGTTTATTTAAACTTCAAAACAAACTAAATGATTACAACATTGAGGATATAATACAACTATTTTGTGATACACAGAAATCAAAATCAAAACCCATAACTTGTATTCTCAGTGATAATACGGATGATATACCTTCACCTCAAGATTTAGATAAATCAAAAAAGAACCTCGTTATCTTTGATGATTGTGTTAATGAGAGAAACCAAACAGTAATGGATAGCTACTATACAAGAGGGAGACATTCTTCTTGTAATTGTATTTATCTTAGTCAGTCATATTTTCAACTCCCTCGGTGCTCAATAAGAAACAATGCCAATACTTTTATTTTATTTAAGTTAAATTCAATAGATGTAAATAATTTTTGGAGAGATAATTGCTCTACGTTATGTAATAAAAAAGAATTTGAAAATTATATGAAACACACGGTTGGAAAATATAAATATATTGTTGTGAAACAAGATGAGATACTCACTGATATTTTACACACATAAATGACAACTATTATTATTAATCTTGTGGGTAAATCTGCTTCAGGAAAGAACTTTCATAAATCTAAACTCTTGAATAGTAAAAATGAAAAGATTGTAAGTTTTTTTTAAAAACACCCTATGATTCGTTTTGTAAGTACTACAACCAGAGCAATGCGACCAGGAGAAGTAGAAGGGAAAGATTATTACTACATTTCAATGGAGAAACATATGCGATTGAGGAACGAAGGTCAAATATTTGAGGAGGTCTCTCTTGGTTCTACAAAATATTCACATTGTAAGAGTGAGTTAAATAAAGTAAAATCTAATGGTCTTGGGATTTTAGAAACGAAACCTGAAGGAATGAGACAAATTATTAAACATTTGTGTGGTGATGGAGTTAAGATTTTATCATTCGGTTTTGATATCAATGAGGAGACTCAACGCAAACGTATGAAAAGCAGAGATACAAGTATTAGTGAAGAAGAAATAACAACTCGTATTAATACCAATAAAGAATTTGATGAAATATTTAAAGAAAAGGATTTATTTCAACACATTTACTATAATGACAAAGAAAAGGAAAATTTTCCCATTGACCTTTACAATTCATAGATTGATATTTTTCAAGAAATAAATACAGAAGATGAATACCGAAGAAAGAGCAAGAAAGTTTAAAGAACATCAAGAGTTGGTTTCAAAAGTTGTAAAGCAACAGGAAGAGATAAAGAAGAAACGGAGACAGAAACTAACTGGTGAAGAAGCCTTTGAAAGAAAACAAGAGAAATTTTTTAAACCACTTTTGAAAACTCAACACTCACCAACAGTTCCCACAGTAGAATTTACTCCAAAAAAACTTCAAATGCTCAAAGATTTTAGTCAAATGACGGCGCAAGAACTTGGAGAATTAGAATATGATGAAGGATTATTTCGGAAACTTGAGGAGGTAAATCAACCACCTAATTATGTTGTGGAAGCTCTTCAAAACAATGAATATTCGGTGGGTTCAAAAACCAGAGCAGGTCTCATTCCAACAGAAGAACCAGCACAGTTCCATCTTGTGAAAGAAAAGTTATTGATATTTAATGATAAATTGGTGTTCTTAAGTTCTGCTCAACCAAATGTTGAATTAACTCCAAGATTAATGTTTCTTCTAACAAACTCCGGATTCAGCGGTTCAAAATATTTTGATGAACCACTTGATATGGAAAATGCGGAAGATAGGGTATATATTGATTTACTAAAGTCACTTGATTATGGAGTTTCTGTTGCCGGTAAAAGTAAGAAGAATGAGAAGGAGAAACATATTATTGATGCTTTAAGTAAGCTTGGTTCGGGTGTTAGCTTTCTTCCAAATGACCCATCACAATTAGTTAATAGGTTATTATTGTTGTTAGGTAGTAAGAAGGCTGGAAACAACAATTGTTTTAATGAAGCATCCGCCCTTTTAGATCAGTTGATGAATATGAAAATAATTAATAAATGTCAATACAAAGATATTTTATTAGATATTAAATAAGATGAGAAGCACAATTCTTAGTTTTAATTTCACAACGAGTGATTACACAGCTTCATTCCCTTACCCACTACAACTTGACCCCACAAAAGAATATGAGGCTTCTTTGTTGTCAATGGAGACTTACAATACACTTTTTAATATCACAGAGAAAAACAACAAGTTTAGTTATAATCCAGGAAGTGGGTACAAAACTATAACAGTTTCACCCGGAGCTTACGAGATTTCTCAAATATCTTGTGAAGTCTCTCGCCTTATGAAAGAAAAAGGTGATGAACCAAAAAATATTGTAATAGATATTCAAAAACACACTTCAAAATCAACTATTAAACTTAAAAATAATTATAAAGTTGATTACACGATTGAAAAATCGTTTAGAGAGCTATTGGGTTTCTCTTCAAAAAAGATTGAAACTAACGGAACGTTTTACAGTGATAATGTCATTCAAATATCCTCCGGTATAAATTCAGTATTAATTCATTGTGATTTGATTGATGGTGCTTATAACGATGGAATAAGAACAAATACAATATTTTCATTCAGCGCATACTCAACACCGATTGGTTATAAATTCAATATGGAACCAAAAATCTTGTCTATTTATCTGTGTCAGGAAAAACCATATACAGAGTAAATTTTAGGATAACCGATCAAGATAATCGTATGATCTCCTTTAATGAAGAAATTATATCCATCAGAATTCACCTACGTGAAGTTTTTCAATAAATAAATAATAGTTATTGTGAGAAAACACGAGTTGGGAAAATATAAAGTAATTACAGGGGATGGGATGTTCCTTTCACCATACTATAAGGGTGAAGGTATGTTTCTTGGTCGGGGATACTATAAACCAAAGAGACAACGGGGTGTGGGTCATCAATTGAGAAATAAAGGAGATGGGATAATTGATACTCTAATGGGTATTGGTTCAACCATTCTTAAACATAAAGACCTAATTGGTTCAACTGCTTCTGCCGTGGGCTCAGTTGCGGGTGCTATAAAGAGTATAAAAGATGCTCAAAAGGAGTCTCATAAATTACAAGCAATCAAAGAAATTAAAAAAGGTAAAACTCAACTATCTTCACAAGAACGACAAAAAATCATTAAAATACTTGGGTCAGGGTTTCAACAATTTTAATGCTATATAAATACAAGTATGGAAGCGATTGATAGTATCTATGATTTGGATGATACAATTATCATTTCAAACTCCACTAAAAAGGAAGACTATTTTAAGGTAAATGCTATAGCAGGAACAGACTGAAATTCAAACGGAACAAAAAGTTTTGAAATAAATAATCAACAAACTTACTTGAATATAGCTGATAGTTTCTTGCTGTGTAAATTTAAATTCACTAAGGCTGCGAATAATACTAATGCTACACTCGTAAATGATTTCTTCTGGAAAATGTTTGACAGTGTCCGCCTGTATATTGGAACACAAGAGGTTGAAGCGGTTGATTATGTCTCTGCTACATCTGAAATGATGAAATTTACACTATATTCGTTTAGTGATAGAATGGATAAGGGAGCTGTTGAAGGTTTTATTCCTGATATGTCAACAGGAACAAATGCTGACCCTGGTTATATTCAAAGGAAGGCAATGTATAATGATGAAACAAAAGCAGAGAATAGTTTTACCGTAGCAGTACCTCTTAAAGGTATATTTGGATTTTGTGATTATGATAAAGTTTTGTATGGTCTTAAAATTAGATTTCAACTACAAAGGAATGATAATGTAAATAGGTTGCTTTTTGGGGCTGAAAATGCTTTTGGCGACAATAATAAATTTGTTATTAATGATTTGTGTTGGTATATCAGTGAATATACTCCTAATCTTAAAACGGAGGAGATGTTAAATAAAAGACTTAACTCAAAGACCCCGCTAAATGTATCATACCTTAAAAGAACATGTCAACACGTTAAACTGGAACACACTACCTACACTTGGAATTTAGGTGTTCTTCAAGGAAAGCCACGATACCTCTGGCTCATTTTTAAAAAACCAGATGGGGAAGACGGTACTAATAAGAATAATGCGCTGTGTGATAATGCTAAGGTGAAACAACTTCGGGTTTCTCTTGATGGAACATTTTATCCGCGAGATAGATTGGAAATTGATTGGGAAAAAAATGATGATGCGGAAGCCTACAAGTCTTACCAAAAGGTTTGTGAAAGTAATGGTAATAATAACCCTATTTTGGATATAGGTTGCATTTCAAAAACTTTATACAATCTACACAATTGACCTAAGTTCTCAAAAGGAAACTATAAAGTCTAATAGAGTGGATACTTCTCTATACATTGAAAGAGGAGAGAATGAAGAAGTTGATGCTTATTGTTTGCTTTTGGAGGAAACAGAATTACAGATTAATACAGATAATGGTGTTATGATTAATATCACATAGGTTTTTTCTCATAAATAAATGGTACGGGTATATGTTAATCAAATCAATCTTAATAAATTAACATCTTGTATTCAAAATCAAAAGCCTTGTATTATTTATGTTAATATAATTCAAAGAAAAGGAGCTGTAAGAATTGATGTTTTACTCACACACACACAAGTAAAAACACTAAATGATACTGGTTCACTTAAAATTAAAATGACAAAACCTATGTTAAAGAAATATTCAATAGACGAGTCAAGAGGAGGATTTCTCCTGTTTCTAATTCCTTTATTTGCTGGTTTAAGTGCGGCGGGAGCATTGACTGGTGGTATTTCAGCAGCGGTAAAAACTGCTAACGAAAGGAAGGCACAACTAAAAGCTCAAAAAGAATTGGAAAGACATAACAAGGAGTTGGAGAAACAAATTAGTGGAAGTGGTGTAATTGTAGATTTTGCTCAAAAACTTGAAAGTCCACCTGATAAAGCTAGATTGTTGGTTGGAGATATGCTTTTCTCTATCGCTCAAGCGGGTGTTAAACTAACTAAACGGGGTAATGGATTGTATCTTTCTCATAAATAAATGGATAAATGGTTTAAACAATTTGGAAAGAATACAACATCAAATATAGAACTAGCTAAGTATTGTAAAACACTAAATATTGATAATGTGGTTATTTGTATGAGAGATGAATTAATACATATAAATAAGAATACAAAGAACATTATTATGAATTTAGACACACAGAATGGTTCTCATTGGGTTTGTATTCATAATAGTCAGGATAAATATTATTTTGATAGAACTATGGTATGCCACCACCTGTTGAAGTAATACAATTCTTACAGAATGGTGTTTATCAAACATTTCAAGTTCAAGAAATTAATTCTAAATGTTGTGGTCAATTATGTTTATATGTATTATTTCAACTCAACAAAAATGAAAATTTTTATGATATCATTTTAAATCTAATATAAATGACTTATGTTGGAAAAGATGGTTCTATCTTTGGAAAATCCTCTCAGGATATTGATTTATCAAATTATTATACAAAGGCACAGGCTGAACGACAAAAATATAGTATAAGTAAAAATATTAATATGAAGAATACTTATAAATTAATCAATTATCCAAACCCTACAGATGCGAATGACTTAATTAGATTCAGTGATTTATCACAATATATATATTTAAAGAAAACAGCACGTTTGTTAAACAAGTAAAATTTACAACCACAACACCTGGTTATACTGACCATACACCTTTCCTCATTGAATTTAACTACCTGCTTACAATAGAATTTTATAAAGAAGGACATATAGTTAATATGCGAATTAATAAATGGGGGTATGATATGCCTGATTTAGGGTATAATTGGTATTTTTCAATAAACTTAGAAGACCTACATGATTTGAATCAGTCTCGTAAAGAAGAATATTATCCGCTTGGCGAGGATAAGGATTTATGTGGAAGTACGAGTAGTAAACAACAAATACATGATTTTAAGAAAAGAAAAATATATGATAGTATAGCGATGGTTAGCATGACAAAGAAGGAAGGTAATGAGATAAGGATAGAAAGCCGAGGAATACAAACCGATTTGGTAGTGGGAAGATGGGGTGGTATTACCTGTCATAATATTAATCTCACATATATTTCTGATACATAAATGGCAGGAAGAAGACTACAAGAGAATTATAATTTTTGTATTCAAGGATACCTACAAGAAAAGGGTGCTCGGTATTACATACCTTATGATGTGGAGCATATACATGGGAATTTTGTCATTAAAAACTGGCCTTATACTGATATTGTTAAACCCACAAATAGAGACTTGTTTAAAATATTAAATAAAAATGAACTTCTCAAAGTTATGAAATATAAAACTCTTTTAGAAATCGTCAACAAATCTTATTGGTATCCTATTATGAGAAAAATAATTATAGATACAAGAATATCTCAAAATCCAGATGAGTATATGTATAATATTCTTTGGGGCTCAAGCTCAAGGGTAGCAAGGGATGAGGAAGGAGTTGAAGAAGAGAAGGAGGAAAGAGAGAAGGAGGAGAAGGAGGAAAGGGAGAAAAAGGAGAAGGAGGAAAGGGAGAAAAAGGAGGAGAAGGAGGAGAAGGAGAAAAAGGAGAAGGAGGAAAGGGAGAAAAGGGAGAAAGAGGAAAGGGAGAAAAAGGAGAAGGAGGAAAGGGAGAAAAAGGAGGAGAAAAGGGAGAAAAAGGAGAGGGAGGAAAGGGAGGAAAGGGAGAGGGAGGAAAGGGAGAAAAGGGAGAAGGAGGAAAGGGAGAAAAGGGAGAAGGAGGAAAGGGAGAAAAAGGAGAAGGAGGAGGAGGAGAGGGAGCAAAGAGAGAGGGTGGAAAAATATAAAAAGATGGAAATCAGTGAGATTCGTAAAAGATTGAGTGTATTACAGCAAATAAATCAATCTCAACGCACCGAAGAGGAAAATAAAGAATTAACAACTCTTACTAAGATAATGATTTTAAAAATGGTTGAGATGAGTTCAGCGAGGAGATTTACATGAAGAAGACAAAGATTATGTGGTGCTATTGACTTTAGTTAGTTTTATTTGTAAATAAATGGAGGAGAGAGTGAAGGCATTCCTAAGGATTCTTTATGTTTTAAAAATTAAGATAGAAATGTATATGTTGAAAACCAAAAAGGTTTTGATACTCTGTCGGAATTTTTCTGATAAATAAATATGAGTTATTGTCTCAAATGTAAAAAGAAAACCAAATCTAAAAATATCTCATGTTAAAGCTAAAAATAATAGAGTTTATCAAAAAGGACTATGTGAAGTGTGTGGCTCTAAAAAGTGCCAATTCATCTCTCCTAAAAGTGGAGGAGACATACAAAAGTTTCTGTCAGGAAGTAAATTTACAACAACTGGAATTCCTGGGGAACTACATCTACCTGGATATTCTTTCTGTGGTCCTGGAACAAACCTGGATAAAAGATTAGATGAGGCTGACAATCCTAAACCTTGGTCCAAGCCAATAAATAGGGTTGATGAAGTGTGTATGAAGCATGATATTGCTTATGGGAATACCACTACATTGGATGAAAAACATGAAGCAGACAGAGAAATGTTGTATAATTTGTCCTTGATACGAAATCCTACATTGAGAGAGAAAGTTGATAGGTTTATTGTGAAAAAATGATAAGTGCTAAATTGAAACTTGGTCTTGGTTATTTCCCAAAAAACTATTAAACTCCAATGATGTTATCAAGACTGAGGAGCTTTTGGCTAATGAATTACATAAACCTATAATCACAAAGTTTAAAAGAAGGAAAGTTTATTCTAAATACACCGACCACATATGGTCCGCTGATTTAATCGAACTAAATAATGATAAGGGATACAGGTATGTTTTAACCGTTATTGATTTGAGGAGTAGATTTGCCTGGGTTGTTCCTTTGAAAAACAAGAGAGGTAATATAGGCTATGAGCCGAGGGGTCGACCATGCTCAATCAGAGGGAGGATGGCTAACAGTTATTTTTGGCAAGGCCAAGGTCCCTAGTGCTGAAAAAAACGTGATAGCAGTGTGAAACTCTTAGCCGTATCTGTGTTATCATCACATTTGTCAGATCACCCATTTATCGCTTTTCGGGTCATTTTTCCCGCTTAAGATTTAGGGGGTGGGGTTAGTTTTTTGGCTCTCAAATAATATCACGTGTATATATCAGCTAGTGTGGTATATCAGGTAAAAGGTTATTGAATTACCTTTCAAATGATGTGTAGAAAGTGCCTGTGTGATCTATAGTAACCTCTTTATAATGATTATTATTAAAACATAATTATTTCCACCAACTCTCAAAACTTCATCACAAAATCCCCAATTTTAGGAACAAAAATAGGCAAAAATCAAAAGGTATGTAAAAGGTATGTTTCGATTTGAGACACACATACAGTATAATTAGAGTCAATATCCTCACACATATGATCATGATGTGCTATGAAATTCAATGCAATATGTGTAGACATGCTAATACGAATGTTGTCATCAATGTCAATATTTTCATTATATTTTAGGTGATTTGCAACCATGACAGCGGTGCACGACATCTAATGTATTTCTCTTTGTAGATTTGTTGGTGCAGAATACATTTTTAAGCAACTATAGCAACTGATGCTAATTTGTAGTAGTGGTGGTGGTGGTGGTCTCATTCGATATTATGTGTCTTTCCAGGTGAGACGGTGGTGGTGATATTGAGTGGTGGTGAAACAGAGTGTACCGCAGATAGACAATTGAACAAATACTTGCAATGGAGATTGCGATCACTCAGAAAGTTCCCAAGGACGTTTGTATCATTCATAAGCTATCGTTAGATGTCAAACCAGAAGATCCGCTCATAAGCCCTCAAACATTCGATTCGTGGACTACATTGCTGGATGCGGCCAAAATACGGAACCATGCACCCATTCTCGACCTTGCTCAGTCGCTGCCAGAGTAGGAGATTCCCCGAGTATTCTACCACAGGCAGTGCAGGAGCGTGTTCACCATGAAGCGAGATTTGGAAGCACTGAAACGAAAAGCTGAATCCAATTTAACCGACGATGCTGCTGCAACATGTTCAGCGAGCAAGAGACAAGCCAGAAGGGCATCTTCGGAATCACGCATCTATGAACCGGATTGTATATTCTGTGGAAAGACCAAGTGGTGCAAGGGAACGTCATCCCGTGAAAAGTTGAGCAAGGCTGTTGATCTGAGAGCAGATGAAACACTGCGAAACAGCGCCGTGCGTAAATGTGACACGAAAATCATGGCTGCCACAAGTAGAGACATTGTGGTAGCTGAAGCACGATACCATTTCTCTTGCTACAGAAGTTACACGAGACCAAGCACTAAAGATGCACATGACAGAAACACGGCCGCCACAAACGAATCTGACTACACTGAAGAAGAAGCATACAATGAGTTGCTAGTATACATCCGGAACCATATATTCCCGAATAAGGAAATTGTTAGGATGACAACGCTGGTAGAGCACCTACAATCGATAATGACATCAAGAGGGTTGCATGGGATAAGAACTGCTACAAGAAAAAACCTCGCACGGAAACTGGAAACTGATCTTGGAAATAGCGTTCACATCTTTCAAGACAACAGTGGAAAACTGATTGTCGTACCTGATAATGTAACACTACAAGATGCTGTCAAAGAAATACAAACACTTAAACAACAACTGAGCATTTGGAAAGGGAAATCATCAAACATGTCCAAAGTCATTGATCAGACATCGACAAACATCAGATCGATGATAAGGAAGGATAACAAACCAACTCCATGGCCCTATCATCCAGCCGACGTCGACAATGACTCTTTCGTCGTTCCCGTCTATCTCCAGCGCTTTATGCTTGGCCTCTTGACTGGAGATCCGGAAAACGAGCTTCCATCAAACAGGGTCATCATGCTGATGCAATCTTTCAGCCAGGACATTATCTATGCAGTGAGCTTTGGACAACAAAAGCCTCCGAAACACATGTTGCTCCCATATGCAGTTAAGACTCTCACAGGGAACGTAGAACTAATTCGCACATTGAACCATCTTGGACATGCAATATCCTACACTCAACTGGAGGAAAATGACACTGCACTATGTCTTCAAAAACTTGCAGCAAACTTAAATGAGCAAACAGTCCTACCAAGCAGCATCCAGCCGTATGTATTCACAAACTTGGCATGGGATAACATTGATAGACTGGAAGAGACGCTGACCGGGAAAGGAACAACACATCGAGTCAATGGCATTGCAGTGCAGGCCAAAATGTATGGACCACACCTTCCAAAGGAGCCACTTCCGAAGATCGAGAAGCTCAAGCAAAGAACAGTCTGCATAACAGAAGAAACACTGCCTGTCTACATTGCAGGTGAACGTGTTGGGCCTCATCCACTACAAACATTCCGACCGAGCCGAGCCGTCGTCCGATCGAACGTGTACAACCGAGCAGTCCGTGTACATAAGAGCATCTACGAAGCATTCATGAGGCTTGCGTGGATTGAATTTCTCCCTTGGTTGGAAAAGATGCGACCAGAGGCAACACAGACGGTCACTACGTTGTTAGCAGAAGTTGCTGAATTGGGACAAGATGAGAGCCAGTGGAACAACCTGTTGGAAGATCAATCGTGTGAAGAAGTTCAGGCTGTTTTGAAGCAATTCCTGCATCACCTTCGTCATGATAATGGTGAATTGTCGTCATTCTGGATGTCGTACGTGGATATCGTTGAAACGGTCTTGCTTGCTCTACTGCGCGCTTCCCGAGAAGGTAATTGGCCATTACATCTATCTGCTATCCAAGCCATGATTCCTTGGTGCTTCGCATACGACAAAATCAACTATGCACGGTATTTATCAGCATACTACGCACAAATGACAAACCTTCCAAAGCAGCACCCTGGCATCTTCCAAGCGTTCTCGGATGGGTACTTCTCAGTTCAAATGTCAAAAAGCAATCCGTTTGGACGCATTCCAGTTGACCAAACTACTGAGGTCACTGTCAACAAAGACACACAGACACCAGGTGGCACTACCAGGTTCAACTTGAAATCTGGAGCAGTGAAGCGCTACTATGTCACATCCGAACACAGGAGTGCGTTTCTCCGCCAGATGAGGGAAATGGTGAATGTGAGCAACACACACGTACAACACGCGGATCTGCAGCAAACACGGATCAAGAAAGATGAGGACGCTGTATCATCACTGATAACTCTGATCCAGAATTGGGTGAACCCATTCACTATGGCCAGCTCTCTCATCAGTATTTCCACCGCACGCGTAGCCCCTCCAAATATTGCCAAGGATCTGGAGAAAGCATGGGAAGTCGGACACAAGTGCTACACAAACTTCAAGATTGAGCGACTTGAGAGCAACCCACCAATCAAGAAATTCCACGACCCTTTGCAACTGAACAAGCTGAAGACTTTCAGCAACCTCACTAAGAAGAAGGAATGCAGAAGCAATGGCAGGGCAGTAATTCTTCAAGCAGACAGAGCTCTATTTGGTAGAATTATCGTGATGGCACAGGGCCGAGATCTTCACATGGCAGAGGTGCTATCTCATCCTCTAGGTCCCTTGCCATGGGCCCTGGCGACACCCGAAGGCCTTCTACGGAAAACCAACAAAGCTGCCCTAGCCACGGCCTTGCAAAGGACTGTGACCCTGGCTGAAAGGATACCCGACAATTCGGCAACAATTATTGACGGGATGCTCCTTATACAGAAGGTGGCAGGTGATCAAACTACATTTGCCGAAGTGGCCATGATTGTCCTATCCATGGCCCTGAAGGATGGATGCAGTAGCCAGAGGATCGATGTCGTCTTTGACACCTACAAGGAGACTTCCATCAAAAACAGCGAACGGTTAACCAGGGGGGAAGAACTTGGACTTGAGCTGAAAAACATCACGGCATCTCAAATTGTAAGGCAATGGCGCAAGTTTCTCAGCTATGTTGGGAACAAGTCAAGTCTTATCATGTTCCTGGTCGAAGAGTGGAAGAAACCAGAGTACATCAGACGCCTACAGGGAAAGGTTCTCTTTGTAACATGCGATGACAAGTGTTATCAGATCACATCTGATGCTAGCCAAGAAGTAGTGGCCCTGGAAAGCACACACGAGGAAGCAGATGGTCGTCTGTTCTTGCATGCTGCCCATGCTGCCGCACATGGATACCAGTCTGTGCTTATTAGCTCAGATGACACCGACGTGCTTGTCATTGGCTTGGCATTTCATACCAAGATTCACGCCAAGTTGTTTCAGAAATGTGGCACCAAAGCAAGGGCTAAAATCCTAGACATAGGGAAAATAGGAAAGTCAGTCGGCACAAATGTATGTCAGGCCCTAATTGGAATGCATGCCTATACCGGATGCGACACAGTCAGCACGTTCGCTGGACGAGGAAAACTGACTGCACTAAAACTCATCAGAACCAACAAAGATGTGCAGGATGCATGTACACAGCTGGGAGAGGACTGGGACGTCAGTGAGGAACTGATGGATAAATTGGAGAACTTCACTTGTCTGATGTACGCACCGACGTCGGGGACAGTGAAGGTGAATGACTTGAGATATCACCTGTTCTGTGCCAAGAGGGGAGAGATCGACAGTCACCAGCTACCTCCGTGCAAAGACTGCTTAACCAAACATGCACAGCGAGCCAACTATCAAGCCGCTATTTGGAAGAGGAGTCTCAAGATGGATCCAGCAGTACCGAGTCCAATCGGGAAAGGATGGCACTGGGATACCCAGGATGGTCGCGTGCAGCTGGCAGTCGACTGGATGCAAGGACAGCCCGCACCACAGGCGGTTCTGGATTTACTGGCATGCACCTGTTCGAAAAGATGCACACTACCCATGTGTGTCTGCATGGCCAGTGGTTTGAAGTGCACAGACATGTGCAAACTCACCACATGTGACAACCAGAGAGTGTATGGTGAGAGTGATGACAGTTCGGCAGAAGACGATGAAGAAGACGACGACGATGACGAGGATAACTTCTGAATTGTAGAACTGTATGGAGAAAGATCATGTACATATGTGTAACAAATATGGTGTACGCTGAATTGATAACTCGTGTACTTTATGGTATGATGTCTATAAATATATGTTGCTTAAATAGAAAGTACATTGTTTTCCTTTGGTTTACTTTATGTATAGCTGGTAATATAAGAGAACCATACAACACTACAAGACTAAAAACGTTTGCATGAATATGATGTAAATTATCTCGCCAAGTTAGGGTACATCAGGATACATACATATACATGGAGTAGGTTAATCATCACATACATCATACGTCTGTGGTATATTCAAGAACACCACATACAGTTTGGTCATAATGCCTTCATATTTTTAGAATTAGACATTTCTGACACCAATTTCAGTACTTTTTGGCCTATATATGGCTGACATCCCAATATTATATATACTATTTTTAGACCAATAATGGTATACAAACTATATACATGCTGTCGGTCAAAAATCGTAAAATGTAAATCAATATATCATAAGAGCGGAAAGATATACATTTATGGATTTTAGGTCATGGTTACAGCAACTACTGTATATTGGATTTTCTCATCTTTATCAAGGTGTATGAGATTTAAGGCCCAAATTTGACTTTAATCATACTGTGTGTTTCTCAAATTCAAAAATTCATTTAATATCCGCCAAACTGAATTTTTGCCTAATTTTGTTTTCATTGGGGATTTTGTGATAAATTTTTGAGGGTTGGCGGAAATAATTATGTTTTAATGATCATAAAGAGGTTACTATATATCACACAGGCACTTTCTATACATCATGTGAAAGATAATTCAATTACCTTTCACCTGGTATACAACACTAACTGATACATATAGGAGATATTATTTGAAAGCCCCAAAACGAACCCTACCCCCTAAATCTTCGGCGGAAAAATTACCGAAAGCGTTATTGGGGTGGTCTGACAAATGTGATGATAACACAGATACGGCTAAGAGTTTCACACTGCTATCACATTTTTTTCAGCACTAGGGTCCCTGGCCTTGCCAAAAATAACTGTTAGCCATCCTCCCTCTGATTGAGCATAATGTCGAAAATTTGAGGGTCTGGCTCATAGCCTAATACTTTAATGTTAGCCTTTAAGCTAATATTTGATAGGAATAAAAGGAAACCAAAGAAGTTATGGACTGATGAGGGAACAGAGTTCTATAACAAAATATTTATGAAATTTCTTAAGGGGGAGGGTATTAAATTATACAGCACCTTTAATGAAGGAAAAGCAGTTGTTATTGAGCGTTTTAATCGTACTTTGAAAGAGAGACTATATAAAAAATTCACACAACTCGGTTCTCAAAAATGGGTGTATTTAATTCAGGATATTGTAGAGGATATCTATCTATAATTCCAGTAATCTCTGTATGTCTGTGTGTATGTCTGTGACCGCTGTTTCTCGACAACCACGGGTCCGATATACTTTAAACTTGCCAGGTATATTGCTGGGGACCTGAGGATGTGCCTTTTCAAGGTTTCATATTAATCGGAGAAGTAGTTACCGAGCTATGTCCAAAAAACGATTCAACCAATCAGAGAGCAGCGAGCTATCACGTGTGCCGAACGTGGCGAACAGACTCTGCCTCGGACGGCACATTTGAGAGCGTATTCATTTATTTCACGTTGGCAAACTATGTTGGCGTTAAACTATGTTTTAAAACTAATTAAAACTAATTTGCGATTCATCGTAACTGCGATATGCGACCTTCCGGACAGTCAAATGAGGACGTCACTTCCGGACTTACGGATAGTCATAGTGACGACGTACTGATGCTGAACGTGGCGAGCAGACGCTGTAAGGTACGATCGATTGTAGTACACGTTTATAATAACTCTGCCGATACAGGCCCGATTAACTGCAGCGCCATCCGAGCTGCGGCGTCGGGACGATACATTCATTGTACGGTCACATCACGCACTTACGGGCACGCCCATGGGCCCATGGGCACGCCCATGCATGCATGGGCGAAGACATTTTTTTTTTTTTTTTTGGCAAGGAACGGGCACCCACGTACGGGCACGTCCTAGTTGTAGATAATTACAATAATACAGTTCATTCATCAACAAAATCAAAACCATCGGAAACATTTACAAAATTAGAATATGAAAAGGAGATTAATTTGAGAAAGCCCAAGTTTAAAGTTGGTGATATTGTAAGAATATACAAATGGAAAAGTCATTTTGAGAAAGGTTATACACAAAAATGGACTCGTGAATTATTTAAAATCATTGATGTAATGGATACAGTCCCTTGGACCTACAAATTACATGATTTAAATGGAGAAGAAATCTTGGGTTCATTTTACTCGCAAGAATTACAAAAAACACAAGTAAGCAGATAATACCCTTGAAAATAATAAATAAATAAATAAAATGTAATGGGGATACGTTTTTAAATCTGTGAACCCCAAACACAGAATCCCACAACTTTTTAGTTGGGGCTTAACTTTTGTATGTGTATAATGGGGATACGTTTTTAAATCTGTGAACCCCAAACACAGAATCTCACAACTTTTCAGTTGGGGCTTAACTTTTTTGTGTGTATAATGGGGATACGTTTTTAAATCTGTGAACCCCAAACACAGAATCCCTCAACTTTTCAGTTGGGGCTTAACTTTTGTGTGTGTGTGTATGTGTGAGTGAGTCATAATAATATACAAACCCTAACCCAACCCCATCCCGAACCCAACCCCATCCCTAACCCAACCCCATCCCTAACCCAACCCCATCCCTAACCCAACCCCATCCCTAACCCAACCCCATCCCTAACCCAACCCCATCCCTAACCCAACCCCATCCCTAACCCAACCCAACCCCATCCCCAACCCAACCCCATCCCTAACCCTCACATTCAAAATCCCAACCCTAACCCAACCCCATCCCTAACCCAACCCCATCCCTAACCCTCACATTCAAAATCCCATCCCTAACCCAACCCCATCCCTAACCCAACCCCATCCCTAACCCAACCCCATCCCTAACCCTCACATTCAAAATCCCACCCTAACCCTAACATAATCTTTTTTTTTCTTCATTTTTAAATACGTATTTCATTTTTTTTTTTCCTCTTCCCTCCAATTCTGTCTTTCAAGGCTTTCAAATATGAAGAAGTAGAAATGGGAAGAAAGAATTTTCCAGCATTTTCCTCCTCGAACTTTCTTGATATTGCTTAAATCAAGCGTCATTAAACAAAGAACATTGTTCATTGCTTTAGAATGCAAAGAGTCTCCAAGATGGACCCCACAGGTAGAGTCTCCAAAATAAAACCAACTTTCCAAGTTCCCAAGGTATAACCAGATTCCTGTTGAGTCTCCAAGATAGGTATCACATTCCGAGTCAACAAAACAAAACCCCCATTCCGAGTCTCCAAAAATATAACCATCTTTCCAAGTCTCCAAGGTAGAACCACAATTTTCAGAAATATTGGGGGTTTCCGTGATAAGTCTCACATAGTATAACTGCGGACCATCAGGGAAAACTTCCCTTTCCCAATTTTTTAGGGTTTCTATGATGTGTCTCACATAGTATAACTGTGGACCATCAGGGAGAACTCTCCTTGCCCAATTTTTTAGGGTTTCTGTGATGTGTCTCACATAGTATAACTGCGGACCATCAGGGAGAATTCCCGTTTCACAATTTTGTAGGGTTTCTATGATGTGTCTCACATAGTATAACTGCGGACCATCAGGGAGAACTCCCCTTTCCCAATTTTCAGAAATTTGTGGGTCTCCAATGTATGACTTGTATTCTGGCTCATCAAGGTAGAACTTGTTCAGTGGGTTTTGTTTTGATAACTCACAAGTATCATCATGGTAAAACTCTTTTTCAGGATTTTGTGGATCTCCAAGGTATAACTCTTTGGCTGGGTCATCAAGGTAGAACTCGTTCTGGGGGTCTTGGTTGTTCAAAATGTCTTCAAACAAAAAAATAACTTCATCCCAAGTTGCGTTAAAAGCAGAATTTTCATTTCGTATCTCAGATACAATTTCCTGTGAAAGAAAATAACAATGTATTAATTTAATACAATATTTTTATTTGTATAAATCAAGCTCTATGAATATTAAAATAAACTTTGTTAACTCTTACACGAGTCTCATCTAAAAAAAAAAAAAAAAAAAATTAAATAAATAATTAATTAAATAAATAAATAAATTAACAAACTTACCTCCATTGATAAGAGGTTCGAGTCCAGTTCATCAATCTGAAGGTTGAGTTCTACACAGGTAGTAGGACTCCAAGGAATAGAAAAGTTATCCCATTCCATTTCGGCATAGTAGTCCATTCTCAAGTGAAGCAGAAAGCGTGTTTGACAAAGCCTGTGTGGTCGGTGCCTTTTATAAGAAGGGCTGGGTGTGTGTCATTTCCTGTGGAAATTCCCTGGGCAAACCTGGGCGTGTCTTAACTGGAAATGATGTGATGGAAATTCCCTGAAAATGATGTAATGTATTACCTGGAAATGATACAATGCTGAAGAGTTTATAAACTGGGTGGGGCTTAGCAGAAGGGGGCGGAGCTTAGCAAAAGCGGGCGGTGCTTAGTAAAAAAGTGGGCGTGGCTTAACAAAAAGTGGGGGGGGGGCTTAGTAAAAAGTGGGCGTGGCTTAGCAAAAAGTGGGCGGGTTTACCAAAAAGTGGACGGAGCTTAACAAAAAGTGGGCAGAGCCTACCAAAAAGTGTGTGGCACTGGAGGCGCTCAGACAAGGACATTGAGGGAGGTTTATCATTTTATTTTATCTCAGTTAAAATATCTTAATAAAGAACCAAACTCAAACATCTTTTTTGTTAATATATTAGATAGTGAAGGGAGTGGCAAGAGAATTAAATTATTTCCCACACATAAACAAATATTTGTAGGATCGATGTTTGAGTGGTCTACTCGGGATTATTGATAGTAAGAGTACCATAAGACCAAGGGGGAATCATTGTTTGAGTGGTCTAATGTCAAAAGGCTAAAAGGTTCGTAAAGAGGTGAGAGAAAAATTAACATGTAAGTGAATGGGTCGATGTTTGAGTGGGTCAAAGATAATCTGCCAGATGATATGTAGAAGAAGGTTTATAGGTCTATAAGGGAAAACAAATATTTGTAGTGTTTGAGTGGTCTAATGAATAACATTAAGGATAGGTACTATAGACAAAAGGTTCATAAAGATTAGGGTGGGAGAAATAGAGGTGTTAATGGGCAATGAGGTTAAGAGGAAAATTAACATGTAAGTCAATGGGGAAATGAGTGTCCCAGAAGCAACATATATACACTACTTATGTGTGTGTATGGATCCCTGGTGTTGGGCTAGCGGCTAGGGTGCCGGCTTAGGATCCTAGGATCCTGGGTTCGAATCCCGGTCAATCGCTGAATTAACGCCAGGGGGGTTGACTCAGCCTGTCATCCTTCCGAGGTCGGCAAATTGAGTACCAGCTCACTGGTAATTCCCTGCTTGTCGTTAAAGGTGGCAAAAAGGGTTGGCGTCAGGAAGGGCATCCGGCCGTAAAACATTGCTTCAAAAAGGGGACCGAAAAACAACAACAACCACAGTTCCCGAAAAAGGCCAACCCCCGCTTGCGGGGAAAAATGGCCTCTAAAGGTGTTTAAAAAAAAAAAAAATTTATGTGTGTGTATCTGGTGTGTTTTGTTGGTGAGTGGTGAAGGGTATAAAGGTGGTTGGTTGGTGTGTGTGTGTGTGTGTGTGTGTGTGTGAGTGAATGAATGAATGAATGAATGAATGAATGACCTGGTGTGTTTTGTTGGTGAGTGGTGAAGGGTATAAAGGTGGGTGTTTGAGTGTTCCACCATGTTTGTTTGGTGCTGTGGATCCGGAAGGCGTTGTCACGAGTGAACCAGTTCTGTTCTCCGCTGCCGGTGTTTTCGCTTCCTGTGTTTTTCTGTGTTCGTATTTATTTCTCATTATTTATTTATTGCTCTTATTACTGCCTGTTTGTCCTGCATTTTCGTTCGTCTTTTCCCTCCCTACTTTCCCCCATTCTTCCTCCTGTTTGGGGGGGCGTTGCCCACCAGACAGGGGGGAGCCTTGTGCTCTTAATTACTGGGTGTACAGTGAACATCTGCACTCAGTGTGGCGAGTTGGGACATTTGAGGGAGCGCTGCACCCAAATGGTGCGGTGCAACCTCTGTGGTGCGCCGGGGCACACTTTCCGCTCCTGCCCGCAGAGTTACGCGAGCAAGATGCGTGCTGCTGCGGGTGGGAGTGGGGGTGTTGCCCCAGGGACAGGGGACGGTGTGCCCCCAGGGAAAAGGAAAGGGGACGGTGTGCCTCCTGGGCCCAGGGGGGGTATTGCCCAAGGGACAGGGGAGGGTGTTGCCCAAGGGACAGGGGAGGGTGTGGCCCAAGGGACAGGGGAGGGTGTTGCCCAAGGGACAGGGGAGGGTGTTGCCCAAGGGACAGGGGAGGGTGTTGCCCAAGGGACGGGGGAGGGTGTTGCCCAAGGGACGGGGGAGGGGGTTGCCCAAGGGACGGGGGAGGGGGTTGCCCAAGGGACGGGGGAGGGGGTTGCCCAAGGGACGGGGGAGGGGGTTGCCCAAGGGACGGGGGAGGGGGTTGCCCAAGGGACGGGGGAGAGTGTTGCCCACGGGTCGGGGGAGGGGGTTGCCCACGGGTCGGGGGAGGGGTTTGCCCAAGGGGCGGGGGAGGGGTTTGCCCAAGGGGCGGGGGAGGGGTTTGCCCAAGGGGCGGGGGAGGGGTTTGCCCAAGGGGCGGGGGAGGGGTTTGCCCAAGGGGCGGGGGAGGGGGTTGCCCAATGGGTGGGGGAGGGTATTGCATCTGGGGTCGGGGAGGGGGGGGACTAATGTGTTTGTGTGTGTGTCAGCCCCCCGCCCTGTAGAAAGTAAAGGGAGGGAGTTGGAGGGAAAGGAGAACATGGAGGAGGGAGGGGTAGATCAGGACCTGGATGTGGCTTTGCCGGGTGTCTGGCCCACTGCGGTGGGAGGGGAGGAAGCACAAAGAATGGTGGCTCCGGTGGCGGGGTCAGAAGAAACATCCTCGGTGCCAGAAACCCCGCTGCCGGAGGCTGGAAGTGATGGCTCCTCCTCCGGCTATGAACAAAGCGACCCCGGACAATGGGTGGAGAAAAAGCGTCGGAGGAGGGGCCAGGACAAAGGGAAAGCTCCTCTGGGCAAAGCCCCACAGGGAAAGACCACAAGAACGTCGAAGAAAAAAAACCCTGTGGGGCGCAGTGCCCCCCGTGCATCAAGCGACCCATCCAGGCCTGGGGCATCGCCTGCTCGTGGTAGGGGTGGGGTGCAGTCGGGGTTGGCCGCAGCAGGCCTCCGGGGGAGGGCCCAAATGCAGTCTTCCCCTGAATGCTCACGTTCCCGTTCCCCCATGAGTCGTTCCCCACCCGTTGACCTCACCCCTCCTCCGGGGGCAGCTGTGGCCATGGGCCTCAAGGAGGGTTTGCTCACGGAGGACTGGTGGCTTTCTTCCCCGGATGGTGGGTGAGGGGGGGTAATTTATTTGACCCCCGAGGAGGAGGACCTCGCCCTGCTACCCGGGGAGAATGTCTGCATAGACGGGGACTGGCTCCCGGGCACCCTCGTGGCTCCCGGCTGCGGGAAGAACCGCAGGGGGAGGAAGAATGGTTGCCCGTCGTGTCTTGGCAAGGAGGGAGGAGCTTCATAAGTCCTATGACTCCCCTTTCGTGGTTTGCACTAGGGTTGGTGATTAATACACCAACACCTATGAGCTTTAAATTAACGTGTTTAAACGTACGGGGAGTCCGTACTACGGTCCGGAGGATCGCTATTTTTGAAGAACTGCGCAATTTTGAATGGGATGTCTGCCTGTTGCAGGAATGCCATATTCCGCACGGTGAGTATGGATACCTCCGTGCAAATTGGCGGTACAGAGAGTCGTATTGGTCCGGCAGCAGCACTAACAGGGCGGCAGGATTAGGGTTCCTTATTAAGAGCCCAAATGTCGAGGTCCTTAGTTTAGAAGAAATTATTCCGGGGCGATTGGCCGTGCTCAGGGTGGTGGTGTCCTCGACCCCACTGACCTTGGTCAATGTGAACGCTCCTACGACGGTGGGAGAAAGAGTGGAGCTCCTGCGACAGTTGGGGCCCCTCCTCTCCACCTCTGGCCCCGTGATCGTCGGGGGAGATTTTAATATAAGTTTGGACAGGTTGCCCCTGGAGTCATCGGCACGGGCCCTTAAAGGGCTTGTTCAGGATTTTAGGTTGAGGTACACGGGTGCGGAAAGGAATGAGGTCACCCGGACCGATGCGGCTGGTACCAGTCGGGCTAGGATTGATTACATCCTTTTGACACCAAATTTTGGCGACCCGGACCTGGTACTTCACGCGGTGGCATTTTCAGATCACTGTCGTTTGTCTCTGGGTATTGAATTAAATGGGGTGCGTCCCCGGCGCTCTGAACTCTGGAAGCTTAACTGTCGCCTTTTGCAGGATGACAGTTCAGTGCGTTCCTACGTTCGGAAGTATAGGGAGTGGGAAACGGTCAGGTGCCTCTTCCCTACCTCGGCAGCCTGGTGGGAGGAAGTGAAACGTAGGACCATAGGGTTTTTCCGTATGGCCGGGCGAATGAGGGCCGTGGGGAAACGAGAGCGTTTGAAGCGCATGCAGGCGTACCTCCAGCGCCTGCATAAGAAACTGTGCGAAGGGAGGGACGTGTCGGAAAAGATCCGCCGGGTGAAGGGGAGGATTTTTAGCCTCCTCGAAGCCAGGGCGAGGGCCGTCATCTTCTGGAGCAAGGTGCAGGCATTGGAGGGGAACGAAAGGTGTACCAGATTTTTCTTCCAATGATGTGCCAGACAGAGGGGCAGTTTGGCCCAGGTTAATGTGGGGGGAGGCCGTGTTTCGGATCCGGACCAAATTACTGAAGCAGTGGAGGACTATTACTCCAGGCTTTTTGAAAAACGACCGGTTGACCAAATCCAGATGGCTGATGTTCTCGGCCATCTGAGGAATCATTTGAGCCCCGAACAGCGGGAGCGGTTGGAGGAGCCGGTGAGCCTGGAGGAATTGACCTCCGCTGTTAGGGAGTTGGCCGCGAATAAAACCCCGGGTGACGACGGCCTGCCCGTGGAGTTTTATCGCCGCCTTTGGCACGTCCTTGGCGAGGACTACCTGCAGGTAGTGAGGGAGCTAGCCACCTCTGCGAGGTTTCCAGATTCGATGCGCCGGGGCGTGGTAAACCTCGTGCACAAGAAGGGTGATCGGGAGGATTTGTCCAACTGGCAACCGATCACTTTGTTGAATGTCGACTACAAGATACTAACAAAGGTGCTGTCTAAGAGGGTGCACGGTGTCATGATGGACCTCATGCACCCGGATCAGACTTGTGCTGTTCCGGGACGCAGAGTGTCCGACAGCCTGGGCCTGGTTCGAGAGGCGATCCAGCTAGCGGAGGAGAGAGGCCTCCCACTGAGCATAGTCAGTTTGGACCAGGAGAAGGCTTTCGACAGAGTGTCACATGAATACATGATGGCCGTTTTGGCTTTGGGCCAAATTTGAGGCATTGGGTGGACCTGATTTATAGGGACGTTGAAGCCCATGTTTTTGTCAACGGACACCTCTCGGGAGCCTTCCCAGTCGCTTCTGGGGTCAGGCAGGGCTGCCCAATGTCACCAGTCCTTTTTGTCCTTTGTATTGAACCGTTTGCTTGTGCACTGCGAGCGGACCCATCCTCCCCTGGGTTGTGGATTCACGGAACCCATGGGGAGCGCCTAAAGGTGAGTCTGTACATGGACGACGTGTCGGTGTTTGTCACCGATGCAGTCGCCATGTGCAGACTGGTGGGTCTCTGCGTGCGTTTTTGGTTGGCCTCCTCTTCTAAAATCAATCCTCAGAAGAGTGAGGTCATGTACTTTGGTCGGCACAGGACGGGCTCCGGCCCCCCTTGCCCGTACACGGAGCGGAGAGATCGATTAAAGATCCTCGGGGTCTGCTTTGACCCAGGCGGCGTGGCCGCTGAGAACTGGCGAACGGTCATTGGGGGAATGGAATTGGATGTCGCTTCTTGGCGGTCTCGTCGCCTAACCATGGAGGGGCGAAATTTAGTGATCAAGAATGTTTTGATTGGTAAGTTGTTGTATTTGGCGAGAATCTCCCGACCTCCTCCTGCGGTGGGACGGGCTCTGGAGAGATTAATTTTCACTTTCTTCTAGGGTACCCGAGCAGAGCGCAGGAGTCGGAGGGTTGTGAAGATGAGCCCGTCCTTGGGTGGGAAGGGTGTCCCCTGCCCGGTGTTTGTATGTATGTCTGCGTTTGCGTGTACTCTCATGGAGTTATTTGTATCGGAGGACCCGGGTCGCCTGCTGGCGCGGGATTTTTTGTTCTTTATTCTGGGGCCGTCCGTCGCACGGTTGGAAGGGCGGTCCCTCCCGCTGTCTCGGCCTTTTTCTGGGTCGTGTCCGAGGCATTTCCGGATGTTTGAGGGGTTTGCCCCGGAGCAGGGCCTGTTGACCTGTCGGCCCATCGGTTGGCAGTTGTCGCAGGTCCTGGATCACTTGCGCCCAAGGGAGGTGCTGCGGGAGGTGCGTATCCTTCGCGGAAGGCCTCTCGCAGAACGTACGGCGAGAAAGGTTTGGGAGAACGTTTCGGCTCGCTGTCTAGCCAACGACCAGAAGGACGTCGCGTGGCAAGCCGCCCATGAGTGTCTTCCAGTCCGGGTGTTTCGGTTCCAGAGGGACCTGAACGTGTCGGTCCAGTGTCCCCGACCCCGATGCACAGGGGACGAAACCGTCAGGCATGTCCTTTGGGACTGCCCTGTCGCCGAGGGGGTCTGGTCGCTTGCGGCTGGCCTCCTCGAATGCTATGTGCCTTGGCTGGTGATGGTCAGACGGGACGTCTTTGTGTTCAGCGGGCTCCTACCACAACCAGTGCCTGGCCGCAAGTGGAGGCAGGCCTGGAGAACGGTCTGTATAATCAAGACCGTCTTGTGGTGAGCGAGAACCAGAGGTTTCTATACCAGAGAATGGTTGGATCCTGGGCAGATATGGGGCATGGCCCTATCCTGCCTCTAAAGGTACAGGCTTGGCGACAGCCTGCGGGCGACAGGGCGGTGTGCTAGCCGTAACGATGCATCAGGTGTGTCGTAAAGACCTCCCTGGAGCGGGGAATACGGCCGGGCTTCTCCGTGGTGAAGGGGGGGGGGGGGGTCCCATGGGAGGTTACTTCCAAATGTGCGGGCGACAGTCATGTGCAGCCGTAGTCCCTGACCGAGCTTGCCGCCCGGGCTTGGAAAGGTTGGGGGTGCTCCGGCAGGTGTGCTTGCGGGCCCTGTCGGGCGGTGATTCTCATTGGGACACTCACGCCTCGTGGGCAGCTCAGGGAGCCGGTGCCTTCCTTGTGGTGCATCTTCCGGGTGGGCCCTCCCGGGCGCGGCCTGGGGAGTGTGGGGGCAGTTGGGTCTCCTTTTGTTTGATCTTGATTTTGCCTTGGTTTGGTTTTTATTTTCTTTCATTATTATTTCCAGCGGTGGGTCGAGCCCTCAACGTGTTTGTGGCTGCGTGTTTGTGTGGTTGTTGATTTCGGTATGCAAAGGAAAAAAAGGCCCCTTGATCCTTATTGTTTTAAGGTGTCCCTTCCTTGCTTGTTTTGGGGGGGGTGTGTGGGGGGGATAGGGTCTTCTTTCCTTTCTCCCTCCCCTTTGGTTAGTTAGAGTTAGGTGTCTGTTGCCTGGGGTGGGAGAGGGTTTTTTGGGGGGGGTTTGGGGAGAGGGATGGTGGACTTTGGTTTTTACGATTCATGGTTTATTGAGTTTGATTTGATTTTCATCTTGGTCTTTGAACTTTGTTTTCTTTCGTTTCTTGAACCTTGCTCTGCTTTCTCTCTTTGATTTCTTATTTATTGTTTGATCCATTGGCTTTTGATTTCTTGGCTTTTGATTTCTTGGCTTTTGATTTCTTGGCTTTTGATTTCTTGGCTTTTGATTTCTTGGGTTCTTGTGTGATGGTGATGGTTTTATTGAGTGTTTTTTGAGAGTTTTTTTTACCTTTTTTTGCAATAAAAAAGGCTTCGGCCATAAACAGGTGTTGTTGTTGTTGTCTGCGTTTGTACTGGCTGGGGGTGGGCGTATGTATGCATCCAGGTGTAGTTGCTGCATGTGGATGTGTATGTGCCCCTGCTGGCCCACCTTAGCTGACCGTATCAAGGTTGAAGGGCCGAAACGGGATGATGCTGAGGACCTCGACTGAGGACCCGGTCAGTGCGGCACACTTGTGACCAGGTGTGTTTTGAACTTATGTTTGTTCTGGTGCTACCAGTGACTCCCAGGAAAGGCTGGGTGACGACCAGGAATAGGATGGTGACACTGGAGAGACAGCATCGGGGGCAGGTGGCCTTGTAAGCCATTTTGCCAAGCTGCATGGTTTGGATTGTGTGGCACCCATAACTTACAGTGTTGGTTAAAAATAGAGAACACCCCAAGGGCTCTCCGAGAGGTGGGGCGGAAGATGGGCCCAAGCGGACAGATAAAACGGATAAAGACCCCCATACTGATGTTGACAAACGAGAACGGATTGTGGATGCAAGTCTGGTAAGGTGTCAGTGTGGATGTGAGTTTGGATCCATCAGTGGGTTGAGGATCCATCAGGCCAGGAAAGGGTGTGGGAGTGATCGTGTGGGCGATGTATGTCGATGTGGTGATGGTGTGCATGTGGAGGCAGGGCAGGTTCGAGAGAAGTGTGGTTGTGGACGTGAGTTTGAGTCGGTGAGAGGATTGCATGTCCATCAGAGCCGAATGGGGTGTGTGCGTAAGGTGGGTGATGAGGAGGTACAGCAACGCAGTGCCTTTGAAAAGGGGACACGTAAGACGGCCGGGAGAAACAGCCAGGTAGCAAGCCACAGTGTTGTATGTCCTGGGGTTGTACTTCAGCAGGGAAAGGATGTGAGGAGGAGAGTGAAATGGCCAGGTATGGGAGAGAATGGATGGAGTGATGTGTGGGGCACTTCATAGGTTGAAAGGAAGGGTGGAAGATAGATTGAGAAAGATGAATGAGATTGTGTTTGAGTATGCATGTGTCACATTTGGAGTGAAAGAGTGTGTAGAGAGGGGTTAGAAGGAGGCATGTTTGAGCAGGAGGCAGAGGGAGATCCATGAGTTGAGAATGGAGTTGAGGAGTTTGAATGGAAGATGGAAGAGGGCAGTGGAAGGGGAGAGGAATGGGCTTGAGGTGTTGACGAAGCAGGTGAGGATGAGGTTGGTGAAGTTGAAGCGAGTGGAAAGGATGAAGAGGCAAAGAAAGGAGAGGCAGAGGCAGAGGCAGAGGAAGAGAAAGAGAAAGAGGTTCTTTGAGAAGCCTTTTCAGTTTATGAAGGATCTGTTGGAGCCGTCTCGAGGTGGTGTACTGAAGGTACCAAAGGAAGAGTTGGAAGGTCACCTGCGTGTCACGTATGCAGACACAAGGAGGAACGAAGGGGTGGAGGACATCGAAGGATTGGTGAGACCGACAGAGCCAGGTGTTCCATTTGATTTGTCAGTGCCAAAGATGTTTGAGATTGAGGCAGTTTTGAGGAAGGCACGGGCGGCATCGGCTCCAGGACCAAGTGGAGTGCCATACAAGGTGTTTAAGAGTTGTGAAGGCATCAGGCAGTATCTGTGGAAGGCTCTGAAGGTGGTATGGAGGCAAGGAGTGGTGCCCAGTCAATGGACAAGGGCGGAAGGAGTTTATATTCCAAAGCAGGAGGAGGCTGTGACACTGGAGCAGTTTAAACCAATATCATTGCTCGATGTAGATGGGAAGATATTGATAAGTGTCTTTGCGGCACGGCTCTCAGACTTCATCAGAGGGAATGGTTTTCTGGATGTTTCTGTGCCGAAGGCAGGAATACCAGGATCACCAGGTTGCATTGAACACTTGGCAATGGTCTGGCAAGTGTTACATGAGGCAAAGAGGCAAAGGAAGGATGTGGTGGTGGTATGGCTGGATTTGGAGAATGCATATGGGTCAGTGTGGCATGCCTTGATCAGGTATGCCATGGATTTCTTTTGGGTGCCATGGAGATTTAGGGATTTTTTGCAAGCATATTATGATCAGTTTTGGATGCGGTTTGCGACACAGTCCTATGTAACAGAGTGGCAGAATTTGGAAGTGGGGATCCCGATGGGATGTACCATCTCCCCTATTTTATTTGTGCTGGTTATGGAGTTGTTGATACGTGCGGTGAGTGGACTTGGGAAAGAAGTGGAGCTAGCCCCTGGTCAGAGGTTGCCAGCAATGTTTGCTTTCATGGATGACCTGACAGTTGTCCAACAGTCCGCTGATGCAGCAGTAGAGGTACTGGGACGACTGGAAAGGTTGATGCGGTGGGCACGCATGGTATTTAAAGCAAGAAAGTCAAGGAGTGTGGTAGTGAGACGAGGAGTGGTGGATAACATGCACTGGTTTGAGCTGGGTGGGGAGGTGGTTCCATCATTGGTAGAGGCCCCTGTGAAGAGTTTGGGAAGATGGTATACAGTGGAGTTGAATGATGTGGGAAGAGTGGAGGAGGTCAGAAACAAGCTTTTGAGAGAGAGGTTTGAAGAGGATTGATGGATGTGGTTTGCCAGGTAAGTTGAAGGTATGGTGTTTGAAGTTTGGATTGATGCCACGAGTATTGTGGCCATTGATGATGTATGATATTGCGATTGGGCATGTAGAGAGGATGGAGGTTGTGGTGAGCGGGTTTGTGAGGAGGTGGTTGGGAGTGCCACGCTGTTTGACGAACATTGCCTTTTATGGTCAGGGTGGAAAACTCAAGTTTCCCTTGACATCATTAACTGAGGAGTTTAAGGTGGTGAGGGTGCGGGAGTTCATGATGTTGCGGGATTCAAGTGATGCAGTGGTAAAGAATGCTCTCCCAGAGAAGAAGGGAAGTCGGAAGTGGAATGCAAGAGCAGAGGTGGATGAGATGGAGGAGCGGTTGCAACAGGAGGAAGTCGTGGGGATGGTACAGCACGGGAAGCATGGCTTGGGGTGGATGGAGCATGAGTGATGGGGGAAGGCATGTGTGAAAGAGAGGAGGAAGATGGTTGAGACGGAGGTGAGAAGAAAGAAAGGAAGAGGAGGGGAGATATGTGAAAGCAGTCGGTCAGGCACAGCAAGGTGCTTGGACTAAGTGGGAAGGTGTGCGGGTGAGGATATTGAAGTGGCAAGAGATTTGGAGGATGGAGCCAATATTGTTGAATTTCCTGTTGTGGGCAACGTATGATGTGCTTCCATCACCAGTAAACTTGAGATTGTGGGGGTTGTTGCAGGAGGAGAGATGTTATTTGTGTGGAGGTGTGGGAACAGTGCAGCATGCACTGAGTGCATGTTCAGTAGCATTGGCAGCAGGACAATACAGGTGGCGACATGATCAGGTGCTGGCGGTGGTGGTGCAGATGGTGCAACAAGAGGTGCTGAGGTCGGGAGAAAGAAGAATGGAGAAGGAGACTGATGGGGGAGAGGTGTGGTTTGTCAAAGAGGGCCAAGTGGTAAGAGGTGGAAAGAGGAGGAGGTGGAAAGCAAGAGGGCTGTCAGATGCTTGTGATTGGCAGGTGGTGGCAGACCTAAAGCCACAATTGATATTCCCAGAGGAGATCTGTGTGACAAGATTGTGGCCTGACATTGTCATTTGGTCAGGTGCAACAAGACAGGTCATCTTAGGGGAATTGTCGGTACCTTGGGAAGAGAACATGGAGGAGGTGCACGAGAGGAAGAGAGGAAAGTACAGTGAGCTGGAGGCAGAGTGCCGGGAGAAGGGTTGGCGAGTTTCGTGTCAGCCATTTGAGGTGGGGTGTCGAGGGTATATTGGCAATTCCTTTTCTGCATTTCTTGCTAGGCTGGGAGTGTGTGGGACAGAAAGAAGGAGAATGTGTGACAAGGTGGCCCAGGTTGCCTTGAAAGGCTCATTTTGAATATGGAGGAAGTTTATGGAGGCACGTCGAACGGTGTAGGTTGGTTGTGTGGGGGTTTTTTTTTTTTTTTGTGTTACTATTATTATTTCTTATTTTGTGTGTGAGTGAGTGGGTGAGGGTGTGTGTTTTTGCATGAATTAATTTTTGCATGAGTTTGTGTTTTTGTATGTTGAGTGGTGTATGTTGTAAGGGTAGGTGGTTGGTTGGTTGGTGTTGTGTGTGTGTGTGTGTGTGTGTGTGTGTGTGTGTGTGTGTGTGTGTGTGTGTGTGTGTGTGTGTGTGTGTGTGTGTGTATGGGTGTGTGTGTGTGTATGGGTGTTTATGTGTGTGTATGAATGATCTGGTGTGTTTTGTTGGTGAGTGGTGAAGGGTGTAAAGGTGGGTGTTTGAGTGTTCCACCATGTTTGTTTGGTGCTGTGGATTCTGGATGCGGAGGTGTTGTTGTTGTTCTCGTCTGCGTTCGCACTGGCTGGTGGTGGGGGTATGTACGCATCCAGGTGTAGTTGCTGAATGTGGATGTGTATGTGCCCCTGCTGGCCCACCTTCGCTGACCGTATCGAGGTTGAAGGGCCGAAACGGGATGATGCTGAGGACCTCGACTGAGGACCCGGTCAGTGCGGCACACTTGTGACCAGGTGTGTTTTGAACATATATATATATATATATATATATATATATATATATATATATATATATATATATATATATATATATATACTATATTTCTATGTATATTCTAATATATATTTCTATATATTTATATATATATATATAGAAACAAAGTCAAGGCTCGTGGAAGAGCTATAACACAGAACGGATCAAGATGCAACAGATCAAAAGAAACAGCAGAAAGAGAGGGGGAAACTTCAACAGCAGGGCCGAGGAACAAAACAGACAGACAGACAGAGACAGACAAACAAGGGATGTTGGTAAGAATGAGGGGTGAGGATTGAAGACGCATGGGGTGGACAAGATGGATACAGAAGCAAACTCTCAGGAACTAACAAGGGTAGAAAAGATTATGGTTTTAAACGAGGGTTGATCTGAGATGATGGTGAAAGCTATCTCCAAGACCTGGAGGGAATAATGAGATTGATGAGAATGTGGAAGTTGATTCCACAGGTGGGAAGAAAGAGGAACAAATGAGTAGAGGTGAGTAGTGATTCTGGATTTTGGGAGGGTGTACCCTGCAGAAAACTGGGGTGGGGGACAAAGCACCGAAAGGGTAGAGGGTGCAAGACCAGAAAGGAGGTGTTCGAAGAAAGAGAGACCACTGACTTGCCTGTGATGGCAAAGTGGATCGGCCCTAGATGCAGCTTCATCATGGGAGACTCCAATGCTCTTGAAAATTCCATTGTGTCAGATCCCTAGTCGAATTCAAAATTCCTGCTGTGATCGATTGAGGTACTCCATCAGCCACCACATTGCCACCACTCTGTGTGCATGCAGCCAATAAACTGTATTTACAATTGAATGGCCACAGTCAGTGACACTCCTAACATCGACAGATTCGTGCAATTTGAGTATACAGTGCTTGGTTTTACAAAATAAATTCCTTCTACAGGTATTTTGACCAGGATGGCTTGGGTAAAGGTAAAAGAGATGTTCTTGGCTAGATATGAATCGTGGACTTAAATATCACGGGGTCATACGTTTACATGAAACAGATGCAGTGGCAAAAACAATATATTCCACTACAAAAGAGTTTCCAAAGCCTACGCATCACATTTGTATGCATTTTCGTTGAAAAGGAGTTTTCTTATAAACATATCTCTGCACTCTGCTTTTAAAATTGTCCTTTTTTCAGTTTACACGACTTTTATCTTGCTTCACTATTCTCTTTCGGTTGCATCAATTGCCATTGAAATAATTATTCTGCTTTTGTTGCATCGAACAGTAAGATAGTTTTCACCATAGTTTTTTTTGCCTTTATAGTTTGGCTTTTAAAGATTCATGAAAGGTCGTGCTCTTGGCATCCATAATAATGGATTCCGGGAGACAAGCAAATACTATAATCTGACATAGCTTTGTCAGTTTGTGTGTTTGTATAGATGTCTGTCCCCCTTCATAAGGGTGGGGTTTAAAGGCCAATCATTTAACACAAATGTGTGTTCACTTCGATCTATTTTTGAAGATCAAACAAACTTGAAAAATATTTTACATAAAAGGGTAATTATGTCTCTTCCATTGGTACTGTAGATGGTGGCTTGCAAACCGAGACTCAAGGGCGGTGTACATAAGCGTTTTTTTATATTTTTATAACAATAAAAAAGTCTCAGGGAGGTGAAATTCGATGCACACGATGTGCAACGTGCGCAGAGTAAAAAAAGTGTCCACTTACGTCCATATGATGTTCATCAATAAAAAATATATATAAGCACAGCTGACACTAGGTCGAGGCTTCAGACTTAGGCATGCTAATGAGGCTGCACCGTCCCATCGAATGAACTGTTCCAACCCATCATATTTGACGGGCTTTTTACGAGTCTTCCAGTTATGCTTATGTTGCTCCCCTATCCAAGACCTTTATGATGAAGTGTCGATCATCAGTAGAGGGGAAAGTTCTGGCTCACTTCTGGCTCACTTCAAATTTAACATTGAAGTCAATAGGGAAAAAATGAAAATACTTTTAAACGAAACCCCAAATCCTTTAAAAAAATTAAATCCTTCCCCATCTTTGCATTAACAAAGGTTAAATCCTTAATTCTAAAATATTGTCGTGTGACTCCGGTTAACACCAGGAGGTCGCGGATGGACCGAAATGGATTTAATGGAGGCGATAACCAAACACGGATTTCACTATCAAACGCAGGAGGAAGAAGGAAAATGGAGGCTGCGCAAGCGCTGAACTGCGGACACTCCGATCCTGTAGAGGCAATTAACTCAAGCGGGCACAGGTTTGAATGGGAAAGGAAAATAATACAGGGATTTATTTACAATAAGAATCTGGACAGGGAAACGCGAAGATAAACCTAATTCCTAATCGGGACATCCCCACACACACAGACCTCAAATACAAACGAGGGATAAGAATCACCAAAAGAAAACGTTCTTTATGTTTGGGGGAAATGGGTAATGTAGTGTGCAGTCTTATCGGGTCTTGTCATCTTGCAGTGTAACACGGCCCCACTCGGCCCGCTCACGAGCCACCAGGCCCCGCTCCAAGCCTCCCGCCGCTCACGAGGTCCGTGCACCAAGCTCCAAAACACCGAGCACCGCTCCAAGCACAAGTACCGCTCCAAGCACCATAAGGTCCCACAGCAGGAAAAGCACCGCACGTCCAACGCAGGCTAGCGGCTCCAAGCGAGGTCAATCTTTCCACACGATCGGCCTACCATGCCCCAGTCAGCTCTCTCAAAGCAAACGTGCAAAAAGCAAGCGAACTCCACTCGGGTTATGCAAAACGAAGCGCCGGATGTCCAAAAAGGCAAGCTGCGCAAATGAGCACGAACCGCAAGAGACTCTACAGACCAACTCAAATGGCACAAGATGAAGAAAAGAGAGAATGATGTCCAAGCACCAAGAGAGAAGAGAATGTCCAAACACCAAGAGAGAAGAGAATGTCCAAACACCAAGAGACAAGAGAATGTCCAAACACCAAGAGAGCAAATGGCGTTCGGGGCTCCCTAAAATAACCTTGCCGGTGATGTCAGCCTTGGCGCGCTACCAACCAGCGACTTCCACCAAACCTTCCAGCTTCGTGCCTCTCACACTCGGTGGCTGGAGGTTCGCACCCAGTGCGCCGACCAATCACAGGACCATAGCATGGCGATAGCATGTAGCGTGGTGATAGCGCATGGCACTCGATGTGGTTAGGCCTGTCGGAGGTGTAACTGGTGGCGGCGCCCATCGGTGGTGCCCCGGCCTGGTTTCTTTGCCTGTTCCTTCCGAAGTCACTGTCAGGGAAGGGAGTCATTTAATGTTGCACTAAGGAGATCCTAACTAAGTGTCAAAGTGGTTGCGGTGCCAAAAGGGACAACGGTTTGACTTCCAGGTGAGACACACAGGGGCGCTACTCTTTAATCCGTACGCTACTTATCACTCGAACATCCTGGTATGCTCACAGATATACTCTGAACCGACAAAACGCCTACACATGAAACTTATTACAGGGCAGATTCCATACCGTGACAGATGAAGCACGTTACCTACACAGATCTATCTGGCTCTACATATCACTACCCCCACCGACATAACAATATCCATATTTTCATTATGCTCACATAGAGAACCAACAAATATTTCCGCCTGTTTTCATTTAGGAAATAACCTAAATTTCTTAAAAGCAGAATCGCCATAAAGAATATTGCTAAATACAAACAAACAACAGGCATTTTAAGGCGATTTTCCCTGCAAGAGCGGGGGTTAGCCTTGCGGTCCCCATAACAATCTTATCCATTTTGCCCTATTTTCTGCATCTCCCATTGTTAAACCCCTTGCCCGCATTTCTTCTTCGACCATCTTTAGCCAAGTCTTTCTCGGTCTTCCCCGTCCTCTCCTTCCTTCTACATTCATTTCCATCACTCTTCTCAACCAGTCACTTTCATCCTTCCTCAACACATGATCAAACCATCTCAAACTGTTTCTCTTCACAGCATCAATCACAGGCTCTATTCCCATAATCTTTCGCAATTCATCATTTGTCTTCCTCTCTCTCAACGATACTCCACACATCCACCAAACCATTCGCATTTCCACCCTTTCCAGCCTTCGTTGCTGCTCGACATTCTTTACCCATGTCTCGCTCCCATAAATCATAACACTTCTCACACATGCAGCAAACACCTTTCCCTTCAGCTTCAATGACACTCCCCACCTCGTCAGCATGCCACTCAGTTCCCAAAACTTCTTCCATGCACATCTAACTCGAGCAACCGTTGCCGAGCCTGATCCACCTTCTCCATTCAGCATGTCTCCTAGGTAACAAAATGTTTTCACACCTTCCAGCTTCATGCCGTCTCCAAGATCCAACTCAACATTTCCTTCATCTACAGCTCCCTCTGTGCACACCTTACACTTGAATGTAGCTGCCACATTGGTTAATGACCCTCTAAAACCACAACATTTTTGATGAACCCACTCAGCGCACATTGTACATTGAATGGAATTCACTCCGACACACTTCCTGCACATAGCACACGGCCACTTCCCAGTTCTTCCACCTATTTGCTGTACATAAAGTTATCGTTTTACCACTTGCCATCACCTTCATTTTTCCGATATTCACCTTCAGACCTTTTGTCTCCATACATTCCTTCCACTTGTTCATCTTCTCCTTCAGTCCATCCATACTTTCTACAATCAACACCAGATCATCTGCATACAACAACTCCCATTGTAATCCCTCCTTTACGTTCCGAGCCAGCACCTCTATCACAGCTACAAATAGTAGTGGACTTAGTGCCTACCCCTGATGCACTCCCACCTTCACCTCAAACTCACCACTGTTCCCTTCCTTCGTCCTTACAGCTGTGCGCGCTCTTTTGTACATTGCCATCACTACTCTGATCAACCATTCCTCCACTCCTAACTTCCTCAATGCCCATGTCACTACTTCATGTGGAACCCTATTGAATGCTTTCTCCAGATCAACAAACCCAAGAAACAACTTCTTCCTCTTCTCCATGTACTTCTCCTGCAACTGCCTTACAATAAAAAGCACATCTGTCGTTCCTCTTCCTGGCATAAATCCAAACTGCATTTCGTCAAACTTCACTTGCTTCCTTATCCTCCTCTCCAACACCCTTTCCAATACCGTCATTCCATTCTCCAATAACTTTATCGCTCGATACGTGCCACAGTCCAGAGGATCACCTTTCCCCTTGTATAGAGGGACTAGGGTACTCAGTTCCCAATCCACTGGAATGCGGCCTTTTTTCACCACCAGATTGCAGGTCTCTGTCATTCTCTTCACACCCCAATTTCCCGCTGCCTTCAACATATCTCCCACAACTCCCGTCGGCCCTCCTGCTTTTCTACTCTTCATTGCTTTTTATCGCTTCCTCAACTTCCTTCTCGGTTATCTTCTATGCTGGTCCTAAACCTGGGTAACTCTCTATGTTGCCATCCCATTCACTCTGCATTCAACAGTATTTCCATATATCTCTTCCATCTTCCTTTAATTCCATCTGGGTCCACAATGATTTGTCCCACTTCATCCTTCAAGCAACTCACCCCCATCACATCACACCTCTCTTTCGCTATCTGCTTTGCAATCCTGAATACCGCTCTCTGACCCTCTTCCAAATCCAAGCGTTCTCCGAACATTTTCCTACATGCCTCCTGCGCCTTTGCTACCTCTTTCTTTGCAGCCTTCTTGGCTGCCTTATAACTTTCATGCTCTGCCTTTTCTGCCCCCATACCCTTCGCCTTCTGCCACTCCTTGAACTTCTTCCTCTTCTTGTCAATCTTCTTTCCAACTTCATCATCCCACCACCATGTTTCCAAGTGCCTCGGTGGTCCTTTTGTCCATCCACAAACCTCACCAACGGCTCCCAACAGACTATCTTTCATTGACATCCAACCACTTTCAAGCTCAACCACATCATCCTCTACCATACTCAGCCTCTCTTTTAATGCCTCCCTCACTGTCACCTCTTTCAACCTCCACACCTTCATTCTCGGTTGGTACATCACCCGCTGAGCTCTCATCGCACCTTTCACCTTTATGTCACAGACAACCAAGTGGTGCTGTGAAACAGCCTCCTCCCCTGGGATCACCTTTGTGTCCCAGAGGTACCCCCTATCTCGCCTACGCACCAGCAGGTAGTCAACGGTTGTCGTTGACCCACCTGACCTGTATGTAACAAGCTTATTATCCTCTTTCTGGAACTGAGTATTACAAATCAGCTCCATCAGCAAACTCCAAAATCCTTTCACCTTCTCCATTTCTCACACCATATCCGTAACCCCCATGAACTCCCTCAAAACCGTCCACACTCCTTCCCCCATGTCCATTTAGGTCTCCTCCTACCACAACAATTTCCTTTTCTTTCACGTTTTCCATCAGCTTTCTCTATTGCACACCAGAACTTGTCCTTCTCCTCATCACTCCGACCAACCTGCGGAGCATATCCCGAGATGATGTTCACCAACAGCTTTCCAATCATCATTTTCACCATCAACCTTTCACTCACTCTAGTCACACTCACCACACTGTCTGCAAACTCCTCAGAAAAGAGGACACCCACACCATTCACGCCTTCTGGGCACCCTTGCCACACAAACTTGTATTTCTGTCCCTGCCTACCCTTCACCATTCTCAGACCACTTCCCTTCCATCTCGTCTCCTGCACACAACATATGTCCACACTTCTTCTGACCAATACTTCCACCACTTCTCCTGATCTCCCTGTCATTGTCCCTTCATTCCATGTCCCAAACCTCAGAAACCGATCTCCATGTCGGGCATCAGACGTTTCGTCGTCATAAATGGAGTGATTCCCACCGTTGCTTCGATCGGGTTCCCCACCTTGAGTTTTGACGAGCGGGAGTGGGGTCCCCCACGGGGTACTTCGGGCTGTACCCTGCCCACATGTAGTTGTAATTGTCATGGTTCTCTTTTTGAAGCAATGTTTTTATGACCGGATGCCCTTCTTGACGCCAACCCTTTTAGTCGCCTGTTACGACACGCAGGGATATGGTGTACCTATTCTAAACTGGGGTACACACCGGGTTATTGATACCGGGTTTAACCGGGTTAAAGAATATTGATAAATATCACATTATAATTTACTTGGCACCTCTCTTGAGCCAATATGAAATAATAAACGCCTCTTAATGTCCTTGTTTGAGCACCTCCTGAGCCACATATCATTTTAAGATTGCAGTAAATTATTTTCCCATTGATTTCTTCGCAACATTTCCTTTTTTGCCTTATAAATACAATGTATCAAAACACAAAAATCAAATTTCAATCAATCCCCTCATTTAAAAAGAAACTGAAATATATTGCACTGACGTAAAATTGAACAAAGATGATTACAATAACTTTTGGATTAAACCTATTATGAAGGATAATATGAGCTCCTCAATCCATTTTAAATGATCAGCATTCACTGCCTTTGGAAAGCTATCAATTAAAGTAGTTGTAACAAAAAAGTTTCACCACTATTTATGGAGATCTACAACAAACTAGAGGAGGTAATGAAAATGTAAAAGTATCGAAAAAGAGAACTCTTTTTACTGAAGCTACCGAAAAGGAGGATAAAACTATTAGTCGTAAGCAAAGAGAAATTTGTATTTTTTTCAACAACCCAAAATATGTAAAACTTGATGAAATGAAAGATGTTAATATATCGGGTGAAATGACATTTCGTTCAGTAGTAGTTAAGAACCATTTTAAAATTACCTTTAATATAAAAAATGTAGTCGTTGAATCTGTTAATGAAAAAAAGTATATGGATATAGACGGTAATGTTTTTTTCTACTAATTAAATATGAGCCATTATACAACCAAAGATTTTAGGGATTATGATAGTGATAATAGCATTGATAGTGATACTATCTCTATTGGAACAGCAGACAGTTATGACAGTGAGAATTTGTATTCAAACAATAGTTATCGAAGTAGTTTTATCGATGACTAGCTGAATGCACCCGACGTTGCCCGGGTTCTTTCTGAATGAATTTAATCTTCTGTACATAGGTCTGACGCGAGCCCAGTATCAGTTAGTGCTCAACGATTCCTTGTTCTTTCTTCTGTCGGGCCCCATGAGAGAGAATTTTGAAAGCATGTGTTGCAATCAGTCAGATATTCCTATTAAGTGCATATAAGTTGTACTTCAAGATATTTTTGAAAGAAGAAGAAGATTTATTGCGACACGTGCCCAGCCCGGCCGAGGGGCCTATAACCTTCCCGGGGCCCGTCCCGACATTTTTTGTTTCAGAGGTTTCCTCCTATCTTTCACCATTCAGGAGATTAGCGGGTGCAGACAAACAAACAAACAAAAACTTTCTTTTATATATATAGATAGATGATGATTATGAAAGCACCGATTATAGTGAAGATTAATTTTAGTTTGATATGATGAATCTAAACGATATAGCAGATGTTGAGCCTCTTAAATTCCCTGATACTCCATAAAGTAAATTTGAGAATTGTCTGAATTGTGATAGAGTGGGATTAAACACGAGTCAAAATCCCATAAACAATGTATATTCTGTGATTATCTTTTAATTACTGATAAAAAAATATCAAAAGGAACATAACTCTTTCAAAATTACAATAAAAATGAATTTCTTTACAATATTAATGAGAGAAATGAACGTTAAGTATGAGGGTGATTATTATTTTTTTTTTTGTATACAGAATAGAGGCTCGTGAAAGAGCTAACATTTATCAAACAAACAAATCAAACAAACAAGCAAACAAAGTATATAAAAAGCGGAGCGGTAGACAAGATGGGGAGAGAAGGGGAGGAAGCACACAAACACAACATTTGAGAGCAGGGACATCGGGAGATGTGTGGGAGGGAGAGGGCTTGGGGGGAGGATAATACACCTTTCCTTACAATGGAAGAGATACATAAAATTCTGGTAATGTTTCAAGGATTGATGTTATTTGCTGTACATGATTGTCATTTTCAGGGAAATATTAACACAAGATATTATATAAATAAAATAATGAATTATCTTGAAATTAAACCTAAACTCAGGATAAATTATAGAGTTTCTAAAAAAAGCTCATAAAAAATTAGATGACTTGTTTTCCAAATATATAAATGAATGATTTTTTTACCCGTTTGGGAAAATAAGATAAAATTTAACAACCACAAAAATCTTCCAAATTCATTAAGATGGCTAATAGTTGGTTCAAGCGGATGTGGGAAAGCATGTTTGCTTTTAAAGATGCTCCTTACTCCCAACTTTTTAGATTATGATAATTTAATAATGTTGTGTGACTCCTCCTTGGTTAATACCAGGGAAAACACGGATCGCCAAAGCCAGCTTTAACTCCAAAGTCGATGCCCAAATGCAGATTTCACTATATATGTGCGGGAGGAAGAAAGAAAAAGAAGAGGCTGAAGCTTACCTGTCGCGATCCCGCCGGGCAGTCTTCAAACCTGCGGAAAGTAACTCACACAAAAACGGGTTTACAAATGTACAGGGAAAATAATGAAAGGATTTATTTACACAGATACCGATAACAAGAAGAACGCGACGCTCAAACTAAATTCCTAGAGGATCCTTCACACCAGACTTAAACACAGATGGGGGGATAAACGAATGTTGGAGAAAATAAATGTGTAATTCTTGCACTTAGCTGCGAGCGGCTTGTGGGGTCTCGTCAGGATCGCCAAAAGTCGTCCGGAGCGTTGGCAGGAACCTCCGGTCGTTGGCGCGAAGCATGCGCATTGGCGGGAACCAGGCCTCGATGTCTTCACATGCCGCAGGGCTCGAACTCTCGTCCACGTGCCGCCTCTCTCGTCAGCTGCTTCTCTCAATCCCAGATACCAAAGGAACGAGGCCAGCACACAACCACTTGCACACAACCAGGTCCAGAATGCAAAGAGGAGAAGAGAATCGTCAGCGCACACTCGCAGGCAGGCACCAGAGCAAGAGCCGGTCCAGAGCAAGATCGAAAATGTCGGACTCACAATTGTTTTTATAATCCCGGCTCTGACGTCAACGTGCTCCTCCTCCACCTAGTGCAGGCCAACAGCACCGGCCCAGCGCTCCACCAATGGCCGCGTCACTTCTCCTTCATGCCATCGGTCCGTGGCCAATCAGCGCGTCGCTTCTCCTCGCCCCTCCCTCTACCAATCGGTGGGCTTCGTCCTGCCTCGTGTCTTTATATTGGTGGTGTCTTGTCCAATTGCTGCCCCTCCGGGCGTGTCTTTTGCCTGCTTGCTCGATGTTGCCATACAAGTTGGTGATGTAGCCGGTGATGTCGAACTGACTTTTTGGGTGGTTTTATTGTGGGGGAGGGGGGGATTTAATTAGTGTGCGAGGGCCATTCTCACTAGTGTCTATGTGCAGTGCCATAAGGGGCAGCGGGATGATCACAAGGTTTTACGAGCTGGGGAATTAACATAATCCCTACGATAATTAGCACAAGCGTCATCCTTGTATGACCTCGTAGATACACTTACACGACATTCGGCTAAACAGGTCTCTGACTTATGTACATCGAAGTGGTTTTCTACCTACGATCATCGGAGCACCTACCGATGCAGATCTACCTGAATCTATATATCACTACCCCAAAATTCATAACAATAATTTTCACAAAGTCAAGTTTTCAACCCGAGGATCAACTACGATCACAAGGTTTTAATGTGGGTCTTCAAAAAGAAGACATAATCGGTTTATTGAAACTTCAAAACAAACTAAATGATTACAACATTGAAGATATAATACAACTATTTTGTGATACACAGAAATGTAAAAATAAATCAAAACCCATAATGTGTATTCTCAGCAATAATACAGATGATATACCTTCGCCCCAAAATTTAGATAAATCAAAAAAGCCTGGGTATCTTTGATGATTGTGTTAATGAGAGAAACCAAACGGTTATGGATAGCTACTACACAAGAGGGAGACATTTTTCTTGTAATTGTATTTATCTTAGTCAATCATACTTTCAACTCCCATGTCACTCAATTATAAACAATGCAAATACTTTTATTTTATTCAAGTTAAATTCAATACATGTAAATAATTTTTGGAGAGACAATTATTCTACATTATGTAGTAAAAAGGAATTTGAGGATTATATGAAACATACCACTGGAAAATATAAATATATCATTGTGAAACAAGATGAAATATTAAATTATATTTTCCAAGAACTAAATGCAGAAAATGAACGCACAATAAAGAGCAAGAAGGTTTAAGGAACATCAGGAGTTCGTTTCAAAATTTGTAAGACAACAGGAAGACATAAAGAAGAAATGCAGACAGAAACTAACTGGTGAAGAAGCGTTTGAAAGAAAACAAGAGAAAAATTTTAAACCGCTTTTAAAAACTATCCAATAAAGAGAACAACCCCCTATAATTCCCACGATGGAATACACTCTTAGAAAACTTCAAATGCTCGAAGATTTTACCCAAATGACAGAGCAAGAATTAGAGGATATAGGAGAATTAGAATATGATGATGAAGGATTATTTCAACAACTGGAAAAGGCAAATCAACCTCCTGATTATGTTGTGAAGGCTCTTCAAAACAATGAATATTAAGCAGATTCAAGAACCATAGCAGGTCTCATTCCAAGAGAAGAACCAGCAATGTTCAATCTAGTCAAAGAAAAGGTATTGATATATAATGATGAATTTATATTCTTAAGTTCTACCCAATCACCTCTTAAATTAACCCCTAGATTAATGTTTCTTCTTGCAAAAGATGGAAAACAAGCAACAAGTATGAGGATTGATTCAAGTTATTTTGAGGAACCGTTGATGTTGCCATCAACATCGTCCACGTGTCATTAGGTAGTAAGAAGTCATTAGGTAACAACAACACTTAGTCATTGTCATTAGGTAGTAAGAAGGCTGGAAACAACAATTGTTTTAATGAAGCATCAGCTATTTTAGACCAGTTGATTAATATGAAAATAATTAATAAATGTCAATACAAAGATATTGTTGCGGATATGAGGATTGCATTTTTTTGATTGTGTGTATTGTGGTGGTAAATTGTTGTGTAACATTGGTTGGATATGGCCCCTCCTGCCTCCAGAGTTGTGTAAAGGTAAAAAGGGCGTCCCGGTAGTTATTCCATGAAACACCACATTGCAGGACCCGATAAAACCCTTGTTCAGTAGCTTATATCTTATTATGTGTTTTAGAGTAAGGCCTTGTCTTCCATTAGAATAATACTCCATTGCACCGAATCAATTAAGAATAGCTCCCCTTCAATACTTCCATTTCCCAGCCAAACTCTCCATCTGCGGGTAAAGCAGTTCACAAGCGTGGGGTGCACGCCCTCTCATTTCGCTGCTATAGTGAATATGTGCTCCGTGCTCTGTTTGAACAGGAGGGGCGGGGTCACCCGGGAGAGGCAAGCCCAGGGCGCGCCACGAAGGGCGGGGCTGTTCAGCCCCATGCCCAAATAAGGAAACAAGCCCGTGGCTCGCCACAAGGGGCATGCCGTCGGCGCCATGCCCAAATAAGGAGACAAGCCCGTGGGATTACCATACAAGGTCACGAAACAGAGCACGGGGGAGGAGGGCGGTACCGAAACCGAAGGGGGCGTGTCAGAGGTTTGGAGAGAAGGGTGCGACGATCGCTGGAACAAGCGACACGAGGGATACGGCAGATGAGGCTAGGTGCGTAAGAGGGCGTGTGTGTCCCGCGCTGGAGAGAAGTGAGAGGGAGGGAATACGAGCTGAGCTGCGTGGAGAGGTACACGACAAAGAAAGGGTCCAAGAGAAAGCAGAGGAACTTTTACGAACGAGTTGCAAAGAGATACGGCAGATGAGTCCAGCCCCGTTTCAACCAGCCGCGTGAAGCCCTGACGGGGCAGCGAGTGACCCTGCCGGCGTGCGCTGTAAAGCCGAATACCAGGAGCTGCCGGCGTGCGCTGTAAAGCGGAATACAAGGAGCTGCCGGCTCCCCGCTTCCCGCCCGGAGTGGACCTGCTCGCTCTGCCCTGTGATCCCACCTGCTCATCCTTTCCAGCCATTCCTGCCTGCAAGTTCCCCATTTGCGTACGTGAGTTTGTTTTGTTCGTGCTGTCCTGGGTAGTAACTAAGTCTGTATAAGCTAGTAATTTTCACTGTGTCACCTGCGTTTTCATGTCCGCTGTAAATACCCGTGACTGCTCTTTTTGCTTATGTGTGTAAATAATAATAAACCCCGTTACTCTTCTGTACGTCTTCTTCTTCCTCTTTGCATTCGTCGTCTTAGTCTTTTCCCGATTGAATAGCGGTGGCGCGATACGGCCAACGTTTGGGTGAATCGGGTTTAGTCGGGGAACAACTGTTCGGTCGCGGAGCCTCCGCTCGGCAAACATAACATCCATATCCGTGTACCATAACAATATTTTATCCAATATAAAATAAGTTGAGAAGCACAACACTTAGTTTTAATTTCACAACAAGTGATCACACATCTTCATTTCGATACCCACTACAACTTGACCCCACAAAATAATATGAGGCATCATTATTGGCTATGGAAACTTAAAATACCCTTTTTAATATCACAGAGAAAAACAACAAGTTTAGTTATAATTCAGGAAGTGGATACAAAACTATAACAGTTCCACCCAGAGCATATGAGATTTCCCAAATCTCCTCTGAAATTGCTCGTCTTATGAAAGACCAAGGTGATGAACTAAAAATATTGTTATAGATATTCAAAAACACACTACCAAATCAACTATTAGGCTTAAAAATAATTATAAAGTTGATTTCGCCATTTATAATTCATTTAGAGAGCTATTTGGTTTTTCCTCAAAAAAGATTGAAAGTAACGGGACGTTTTGCAGTGATAATGTCATTCAAATATCCTCTGGTATAAATTCGGTATTAATTCATTGTGATTGGATTGATGGTGCTATATAACGATGGAATAAGAACAAATACACTATTTTCATTCAGCACATACTCCACCCCAATCGGGTATAAATTCAATATGGAACCGAAAAATCTTGTACATCTACCCGTGTCAGGAAAAAACATTTATAAAGTATATTTTAGGATAACCGACCAAGATAATTGTATGATTTCCTTTAATGGAAAAATTATATCCATCAGAATTCACCTACGTGAAGTTTTCCAATAAATAAATAGGATGGTTATTGTGAGGAAACACGAATTGGGAAAATATACAATAATTACAAAAGATGGGGATGGGATGTTCCTTTCGCCATACTATAAGGGTGAAGGTATGTTTCTTGGTAGAAGATACTATAAACCTAAGAAACAATGGGGTGAAGGACATCAATTTAGAAATAAAGGAGATGGGATAATTGATACTCTAATGGGTATAGGTTCAACTATTCTTAAACATAAAGACTTAATAGATTCAACCACTTCTGCCATGGGAAATGTAGCCGGTGCTATAAAGAGTACAAGCGTTACGCCTAGGTCCCCCATCGGTGAAGTGACGTGAGTTGACAAAGTGGAAGACGCAAGGCGGCCATCTTGGATTTTGACATGGCGACCCAATTTTCAATAGCCTTCTTCCTTATGCCTAGATACACCCACACACCAGATTAAAAGTTGGTACTTCGCTTATTTTTCAAGATATTCCGCTCACAAGGTTCAGACATACATAGTGGTGGCCATCTTGGATTTTGACGTGGCGACCCAATTTTCAATAGCATTCTTCCTTATGCGTAGATACACCCACACACCAGATTAGAAGTTAGTAGTTCGTTTATTTTTCAAGATATTTCGCTCACAAGGTTCAGACATATATATGGTGGCAGCCATCTTAGCGTTTGACGTGGCGACACAATTTTCAATGGCGTTCTTCCTTATGCCTAGTTGTACCCACACACCAAATTAGAATTCAGTCCTTCGCTTACGCACGCACGCACGGACGGACAGACGCACGCACGGACAGAGGGGAAAACCATAGTCCCCCTTTCGCTCCGCGGTGCGACTGGGGACAATAAAAGACGCTCAAAAGGGGTCTCATAAATTACAAGCAATCAAAGAAATTAAGAACAGCAAAACTCAACTATCTCCACAAGAACGACAAAAAATAATTAAAATACTTGGGTCAGGGTTTCAAAAGTTTTAGCGGGGTGCAGGACTCCTTTAAGTTCCTTATCATAATTTTTTACTAAATAAATGCAAGTATGGAAGAATTTGATAGTATCTATGATTTGGATGATACCATTATCATCTCAAACTCTACTAAAAAGGAAGACTATTTTAAGGTAAATGCTATAACAGGAACAGACTGGAATTCAAATGGAACAAAAACATTTGAAATAAATAATCAACAAACTTACTTGAATCTGGCTGATAGTTTCTTGTTGTGTAAATTTAAATTCACCAAGGCTACGAATAACACGAATGCTACACTCGAAAAAGATTTCTTCTGGAAAATATTTGATCGTGTTCGCTTGTATATTGGAACACAAGAGGTTGAAATGGTTGATAATGTCTGCTACATCTGAAATGATGAAATTTACACTATATTCGTTTAGTGATAGAATAGGTAAGTGTTCTACTGAAGGTTTTATTCCTGATATGGCAACAGAGAAAACACAGACCCTGGTTGTAGTGTGGAGGCATATATATAATTATTTATATTCTCCTTCACTCTTGTTAAAATGTGTTTTTCTCTTCAAATGAAGCTTGGAACATTCTTGTTCGGAGGGGTAAGGAAGGAGTGACCTATGGGATAGATAAAAGGTGTTTTATCACTTTAACTGTGACAGCTGTCTAAGAAATGGTCCTTAGGATTCTCCAAGATAGAACCCAGACTGTTCCATTGTCTGAGCCGGGGAGTCTGTTCGGAGTCTTAAATTCCATACCATATATGGAATTTAACATTGAAAATAAAAGGTAGATGTGACTTGAAGGAGAGAGAGCTGCACTGGCCAAGAGCGAAGGACAGAGGAAGATCTGCTCAGAACCAGGATTGGAGTGCCACGACCAGCAGGGAAAAGATGTTTTGTCAAAGTGCAGTTCATGTCTTAGTATAGTGATTATCTTGAGTCAGTACATTCTGCCCCTTCCCCTTAAATAAACCGAACAACAAAGAACAAGTTGGAGTCTTCCTTTTTACAGTTAAGGATTAGAACACTTCAACAATTGGTAGCCCGTACCAGGATATCCACTGTGCAGTTCGACGAGAAAACCAGGTATAAGGTAAGACTCTTGTTGATCTTTACAAAAGCGATATGAACCTGCTTTGTTTAAAAGTTCCCTAAGTTTTTATGAAAATGGATAAAAAGAGCGACTTTTTCTATTCTTATGAAAAGAATGGCGATTTTTTTTTCTCAAAGAATATGCGAACGTTTTAATTCCTAGCAAAAAGAAAGATTTTTTTTTCAATAAATAACGATACGAATTTGATCATAAAAGGTGTGGCTTTTTGCGTATGTCAAAGAGACCACCATCCATCCTTCTCCTCTGTCCCTCTCTCTCCCTCACTCCCATCCTTCATCCCTCATCCTTCATCCCTTTTTTCACTCATCCCTCAGACACCCTAACAATCACCCCACCACCACCACCACCCTCCACAACCACCCCACCACCACCACCATCCTCCACAACCACCGCAGTACCACCACCACCACCCCCCACCACCACCCATTCGGGTCTCTCAGTTGCCTCTCTCCCCTCACTCTCGGTCTTGTTCTGTTCCCTCATTATTTTATTCATGTTTGGATTTTGATTCATGTTGGAGATAGCGTTCACAAACGCGATGCATAAGTGTTACCACATTTAAGTGGCGACACGTAAACGATGCCAACACACACACGCACACACACACATACACACACACACACACCCGCTACAGTGAGGAGGGAGTTCCCCCCCCCCCCGGAACTCCCATCCTCCCCCATCACCGCGTCTCTAACCTCACCACCTTCTGATCTCTGGCACGCATCGTGATGCACCAGCGAGTCACTGAAGACGCGTTTACTGCGCATGAGCGAGGAGCGGGTGGTGAGATCGCTGGGCGTGGTGGCGTGCGCCTGTAATCCAGCTACTCGGAGGGTTAGGTTGAGGGATCGCTTGAGGACGGGTGCTCTGCGCTGTGCTGCGTCCGCACTAAGTCCGGCACCGACATGGGGAGTGCACAGCATATTACATCGTTTTGCTGATTGATACGTACGCGAGCACAATATATATATTTCAAATATCGATCCAAATATCGAGAAATGGTGCTAGATTTGCCCTTTGAGTGATCGTCTCGTGATAAAACGAAATTTGTGATTATTGTTGCAAAATGTGCATTCATAACAACGTATTTGTAGTGTGAATGTACTGATATGGTTTTGACATCTTTTTGCTAAGATGAAAAGTGTGAAATACCACGACATCACTAGAGCGGTGTATAAATTAAAAAAAAAAAAAAAAACCCGGAAGTGGCGATCGCATTTGTGCGCATGCGTGCAGATGGACATGAACATCGCATGCGTGTGACATCCCATAACAGTGAGGGTGTCTCTGACAGATAAAGTACGGCGTAATCTTTCAGATGAATTGCTCGTGGCACCTCGTGCCCAGGGTGCATTCACCTGACAGGAGTAAATTCCCTGTCAGAGGATCAAGGGGTCTTACTCCTAGTGAGAGGAGTGGTCCCAAGTGAATGACCATGCATTGTGGCCCCTCGGGGGCATGATGCATGCGTTTGAATGACCATGCGCTTCCCTCTTGGGGTTGAGGCGCATGTGTATTGTTATGGGGACAGCCTTGTTGACGTTGTGCCTTGGCCAAGGGGTCAAGGTGCACGTCCGAGGCTGTTCGAATGTTTGACTTTTTACCTTTTTTCATTGTAAAAAAGGCAGGTCTTGACTGGGGCCCTAAAACAGTCACCTGACAGGAGTAAATTCCCTGTCAGAGGATCAAGGGGTCTTACTCCTATTGAGAGGAGTGGTCCCAAGTGAATGACCATGCATTGTGGCCCCTCGGGGGCATGATGCATGTGTTTGAATGACCATGCGCTTCCCTCTTGGGGTTGAGGCGTATGTGTATTGTTATTGGGACAGCCTTGTTGACGTTGTGCCTTGACCATGGGGTCAAGGTGCACGTCCGAGGCTGTTCAAATGTTTGGACTTTTTACCTTTTTTCACATGCAAAAAAGGCAGGCCTTGACTGGGGCCCTAAAACAGTCTTTAAATGAGTATGCATTGTGCCCTTTTGAAGTAAGTTATTCGAGGAAGCAAAGGCTTCCATGGAGCAAATAATCGTTGTTGGTGTTGGTGTTGGTGTTGTTGTTGTTGTTTTTTCCCTTCTCACATATTTCTTCTTCTTCAAATTTATTTGTACTAGGGCATGCCCGTACTATATCTATATCTAAAATTATATCCCCCCCCTCTATTTACATGAAATGGTTTGGTCCAAAGCGAACGGCTTGCGAGTACTGTGACAATCCCCCCCCTCTATTTACATGAAATGGTTTGGTCCAAAGCGAACGGCTTCCGGAGTTTGGTAAAGCAATCGCCATCGCGTGCACAAACGCGCAGGAAAGCGAATGAATCGCAAATTCGTTTTTATTAGTTTAAAAACTTTATTAAAACATAGTTTAACGGCAACATAGTTTTCCAACGTGAAATAAATGAATACGCTCTCAAATGTGCCATCCGAGGCAGAGTGTGTCCGCCACGTTCGGCACACGCGATCGTTCGCTGCTCTCTGATTGGTTGAATCGTTTTTTGGACATAGCTCGGTAAGTAATTGTCCGATTAATATGAAACCTTGAAAAGGCACATCCTCGGGTCCCCAGCAATATACCTGGCAAGTTAAAAGTATATCGGACCCGTGGTTGTCGAGAAACAGCGGTCACAGACAAACGTACAGACAGACAGAGATTACTGGAATTATAGGTAGATTGCAGCTTGTCCCAGCTTGTCTCTGCTTTGTCGTTGTACCTTCATCCACCCCTTATTCTTCCCACCCTGTCTTCCGCCCCCCCCCCTCCCCTCAATCCTCTGTGCCCACCCCTCACTCCTTCCCTCCATTCATTCCTTTGTGTTCCTGCCTCACCCCCCCTCCCTTCTTCCGTCTCCCCCAACCACCCTCCCCCTCCCTTTCGCCACCTTCCCGCTCTGAAATATGATGTTTTCACCTGTAATTTTTCCTAAAAATATACATTTTCCAGGATTTTAATTTTTTCGGTGGCCATCTTGGACAGCTAAATTTCATTCAATTAAGGTAAAAAATGATGAGAGGCGATCCCATGTCACTGGGATGTAGAATGTATAAGAAAAAATCATTGAAGATGCATTTGAAAATTTTATTTGGATTCAAATTATGATAAGACACAGAAATCAGGATTGTGTAGTTTTTTGCCAGGATTGTTCTCAGTGATTTTACGATGGCTGTGTTAAAACACACCGACATGCTTGTGATTTTACACACTTGCACAGGTGATGTTGCACCTGTGAGGGAAGGCTGGTTTTTTGTCATTCATATCAACAAATGTCGAGAAAATCCAAATTGTTCTGTGTAGACAGACAATCATATGGGTTTAAATGTAATATCCTCTTTTGATGGAGGTCATAGGATGAGTGGGCAGCATTTCGCTTCTTGGAGGGCCCCCAAGAAGCGGAATTGTGGTTCCCACTTGTAAAATGGGGAATCAGGCAATAGTGAGCTAAATGGTGTTTTATTGAATTTTATTTGGATTAAAATTGGCAGATTTTCCATTATCTTCCAGGCTCCTTGTAGGATTGGATAGGAAAATGGATTAGAATGGACAAATATTTCTATCGGTTAAACCTTTTGGCTGAACTTTTGAGTTAATTTTCAAAATTGAAGTTGGACTAAAATGGGGAAAAAGGGATTATGCTTGTTTGTCTTTTAATTGGTTTAAAAGTGAATTCTTAAAAGGGAGCATTGATGTCCTTGAACTGCAATCAGAACATTGTGATGATTTTTGAGGGCATGATTTTGAATTTTTCTTTTTTTTCATTTTTTTTCATTTTTATTTCATTTTTTTCTCTTATTATTTTTATTCTTTTTTTTTTTTGTCTCACTTCTCTTTTCTTTTCCCCCTCTCCCTCAAACCATGGCCCCATAGTGCTAAAGTGATGAGTGCGATGATACGACACAGTTCAAATGGTTAAATGATGAGTGTAACGGTTCGCACAGATAGATCAAGGCAGGGGACAGCATGAACATAAAAATCTCTGAAAGCCTTGAAAGGGAAAAAGATATAAAAACATTAAAGTAATGAGTGCGACCAATAATACACAGTTATCTTTAGGATAATAAAATGAGTGTCGTATTTCGCACAGTATTAACACCCCTAATTGTGGCTTGTTTCTATGTCAAGCTCTCATTTAATTTTCTCTTCTTCTTTCTTTTTCAATAAAGAATTGATTTTTGATTTTTTTTGAAAGTGAGTCTGCTTCTTCTTTTTTGTTTTGAAATGCTTATACAGGAAATGTTTGTTCTGTTGAACGGAAGAAATGTTTATTGTATTAATTAAGTGTGGTCGGTGGGCGAAATCCACAAAGCATGTGATAATGCACAAAGCCCTGTATTGGTGTACTACCAATGTATACGCATTTTTCAGCAAGGGTGCCGTGAAATAGTCACAAAGAACCACTAAGAGTTTTTTTCCTTAGCAAGGGTGCTGGGCTTTCACGAAGAACCACTGATATGGTATATTTTTTATGATTTTATTTTTGTTTACACATTTTTCAGCAAGGGTGCCGTGGAATAGTCACAAAGAACCACTAAGAGTTTTTTTCCTTAGCAAGGGTGCTGGGCTTTCACGAAGAACCACTGATATGGTGTACTGCCGTATAATTATTTTACGATTTTGGTACGACAAAGCGGCAGGCGAATTAGACGTGATTTTCATCTTTTAAATTTTTAACGATTATTCGATATTACTATGACTTCTTGTCAATAGGTATATTAAGTGGTCAGAAGATGGCCTTTTGTTATATGCAGTTTTATTTTTCATTGTTGATTATACCACGTGGATGTGGTGATACAGGAAATGTTTGGTTTTTCAAATAGATGATTATGTTATGACCATGATTATAATAGTGATGATAATTATGATGATGATTTTAAAATCATGATGTTATGATTGACAGAAATACGATCATGAGGTTTTCAGTGTAAAATGATTGCACGGGCTTCAAGGACAGCTTTTGAGCCCTGTAGGATTAATGATGCATGACAGGTAATAGGGTTAAATGAAGTGTCAAATTTCAGCATGCTTGGATTAAAATTGGCAAATATTATGAATTACGAAATTTTAATTGTCAGGACGTTTGAGTACCATTTAAATTGGGACATTTCCTCAGTGACCTGTCTCATACCTGTTTGATTGATCTTGGCTGACTATTTCACAAATGGAGGGTTGGGTTGCCTTCAATGGTTGCTAAGCTTGAATTTGTGATATAATGACCAGACAAGATTGAAAAATGTCAGATATGATCCAAAGGCAGAACGGTGATTTGTCAATTGACAAAAGGTATAGGTCAAAGGTGACGATCAATGATCATATATCTCCATCAGTGGATGGAACTGTTCTGGCAACATTGGGAAACGGCTTAGGTATAGAGTTATCTGATTGGTTAATGTGATTTATTGATGAAGATTGATGAATTGATTTAATTGAATTGATTGATTGATTGATGAAGATGAAGTCTCAACAAAGGAGTTTTGAGATATTTGTGAGACATTAATGTGAAGACAACCTTGGAAAAGCACAAGGTGGTGAGTAGATATATAATATATATGTGGTTACTATTCTGTGTGATTTCCCCTCCAACAGCACGGGATATCTGCGGATTCACCCATTTTTACTGATCCATTTGACCCAACTACAACACCGATCGGTGCGATTGGGGTGTGGACAAGCCACAGGACAGGGAGACTCTCTGGCAATCACTTGAAGTCATCAATTGCAAAGGTGGAGAGATACTTCCTGGGAGATTACGGAGTCGAGCTTATAGGAAATAAGCTAGGAAATCACGCATTCAACATTACTCTGTATAAGGTGGAACAAATTTCAGCGATTTTTTGCAGTACACACAGTCGATAGTGGGTGCAGGTGTAATCTAAAGTGTAGTCTTGGTAGTTATCTGGTACATTGCGTGCATATAGAGTGTTACTCACACACAGGTGTAATGGGGAGTGGAGTCAGCAAGGAGAAGCAAGGTCAATTGGACTTGTCCCAAAGAGGTGTTTGTATCAATTATATGTACGACCGATATGGTGAAGAGGCTATTAGAGAGGTTGAAAATTGGTATTTGTGGACAAAGGGACACGCTAAGGAGTTTCCAAAAGATGGTACATTTGAGCGAAGTCGATTGGAGAGATTAGGACAAGAATTGAAAGCCAGGAAGCAACAGAATTTCACAGTAGACTGGCTTGCATTCCATTATTGGGATGTTGAATCCAGGAAATGGGAACAGCAAGAACGGATGACGGACCTAGAATTTAAACAAAAGAATACAGGATATAGTGGAGGAGATAAATGCACAACTGCCCTCGAAAACTGAAATAAAAGTGACAGTTGTCCCATCTGATTCCCATTTGTCTCCCCAAAAAGAACAGTACAGAGAATTTTTTCGTGTTTCAGGAGATAACCAGAGATCGCAGTGGCACCTTAGGGATCTAGAGATGCAGCCCAGCAATACAAGTGAACAGGTGGACAGACCAGTCAACGACAGAAACCGGTGTTTCAATTGTGGAGAAATGGGGCATTGGAAAATAAGATGTCCGTATGTCAATAAAAGACGATTTCGCAAGGGAAAACCAAGATTAAGGGTACCAGAGTTTACCGGTACCTCAGATAATGATTAGGCCTTCATTGCTGCAGATCCCAAATGACGACTGGCCTCAATGGATTAAAACACTAGACCAATATGAAATTATTGACGCTTCTTGTGTCTGAAAAGTTTTCGGAGCAAGGATGATTTTTACTTTTGGCTTGTTAGCAAATTAATAATTAATTGATCAACTGCCAAAACTGGATATTTTTGGGACATGAATTAAAGATCCAGAATTAGAGTTCATTCTGGAAGCTTCATATTTGTAAATTATAAATGTGGTTTTAGGGAGCATTTTGGGCAACACAATTTTTTATTTTTTTAAATAAAAGTGGAACAGTGCTTTGCAAGTGTTTGGATGCCAAGTGACAAGCATCACATGATTATAACGTGGGCATTTTGGACTATTCTTTTGCATGATTGATAGGTCAGTGGTCGACTGACATGTAAATGGATGTATTGTCAAATTTGGATACATTATTGTAGGAACCAAAGGGTAATTTCAATGAGACGTTATAGGGGTTTCTGAAAATAAACTTTTTGTCTATTTGTGTGATTAGCGTTAAAACATTAAGGGACAAATTTTAAGAAATAAAAAATAAGATTGACACACATCTTGCTCTGTTAATAATGGTTCCAACGTAAACACATATACATAATGCTTGGGTTTGTGTATGTTTGAGTGTCAATGTTTTTGTTTTTTGTGTGTCAATCTTACAAGGTCGTTGAAACCGACAATGTACTTGTCTGGAGATAGATGGTTTCATGTGGATGGTATCAAATATCCAGAAAATTCATAAATTAAAATAGAAATATAATTTGATTATGAACATTATCTCTTTTGTCAAGGGAGATGGAATATACAGATTTGATGTGCTGGGTTATGAGCAGCCATTAATTAATAGTAAAATTGTGAGGAGGTTTGGGATTCCGTGGTTAATAGAATTTATATGAGAATAAAAGCTATTTATGGATATGAGCTTCATAAAAAATGATAAGGGAGTACAAAATGAGTCCAATTTGGAAGAGGTCTTATACTGACTTCCCAGAGTACTCTGCTCATGGATTTTGACATATAAACTGGACTTTTATCAGCATATAAATTGTGCTGTATGTATAGATATGTCTTAGGCATAGATGATATGGGCAGATAGTAAAGAAAATTTTGCTGAATTGAACTATTGTAAGTTTTAAAAACGGAATGCATTGTGCATCTTAAACCCAAGGGGCAGACATGAACGCGCTGTTGTTATTCAACCTCAGAACGCGATGTTACGTGTACCTGCAACATATTTTGTTAATCTGGCACACCTATATTGGCATACAGGTGTTAGTAGTATTCACTAGGTGCATAAAATGGATGAGCAACAGTTAAGGGGGCGTAAAACCACTTATTTGGATATTTTCTACAAAACAATAGGGGTTTCCATAAGTGGTAGCTGTACACATGGGATTTATCAAATTAAGTTATGGAGTCTAAACAAAGTTACTGGTAAACAGAAAGGGAATGAATATTAAATAAATTCTTCAATGCTGGGTAAATTAAATGAGATATTACAAAGACTTATAAGAACTATTGTTCTTCCTTATAGCAATAGAAAGAAAATTAGATCTGTTTATAAAGTGAATTTGTTGACCCTTTGAAGTTAATTCTTTGAATTGATTGTTTCACTAGTATTTTGAGTTCACATTGGACATAGTTTGGTAGAGCTTTGGTTAAAACCTTTGGTTGTGGTATTTTGGAACGAATTGACAGACCATAGGTAGTTGCTAAGAATAGACACAAATATGGACCCCGGGAGATAGGGGGATCAGGATAAGGCAAATAATCAGATTTATGTTACATATTAAGGGATGTGTCTTTAGTTACCTTTTAGGAAGCTTGTTAGTTTGGTATATAATGTTGAATGTCATTGACATATAATTATGTTATAGGTATGAACATATACAAGGGGTAGCTTACATGTTTTACAGATGGATACAGGTGGGACAAAGGGAAAGACCTTATCAAGACAAGGCGACAAATCAGGGGAAAACAAAGACTTCTACTTCGGATACTCCTTGAAAATGGTGATATTTATCCTAGGAATGAGTTCTCTAGTGGTGGGGACTCTGTGTTGCATGCATTACTTCGGGCTAATGAGAGCACAAAATGCTACATTGGTGGCCGACATACAAATATATGATTATGCGGTACGACATAAGCAAAGGAGAAGTTTGATGGAAGATAGGGACACACCCTTGGAACCCGATGGATTACACGGGATTAATACTTTTTTACATTTAGCCCACACAAGGGCTGATATAGCAAATGAAAGTAATTGTTGGATATGCACACAAATGCCACATTCTAGTGAGAACGGAGTACCATTGGAGGCAGTTCCTTTTGGTTTGGATGAATTATGTAGTCGCTTCCCAAAGCGGTTGGTAGCAACAATACCTTATTTACCAATGGCGATGATGCTGGGGAATGTTGGTTGGGAAAAAGGGGGCTATCAATGTGAGGAATTTGCAGACAGTTATAGGCCTAAATATGACAATGAAGTTATGCCCCCCTCCGTAACTATTCAACAACAAATGAAAGGGGTCCTATGTTTCATCTGACATCGAACCAAAGAGAATAATAGGTTTATGGGAAACTCCACCTGCCACCATTATAGTTACGAGTTGGGCTATATAAGATTGCTTGTCCCAGTAAGGGACACTAGCTTAAAGATTATATCTTTGTATTGGGAAGGAACTTGGATGACAGATACTACATGGACCTATAATAATACATATTTTATATGTGGACACAAGGCGTATGCGTATCTCCCACTGACATGGTCAGGATCGTGCTTTCTTGGTTTTGTACTTCCACACATGCGCTTGTTAACAGAGTCACCAATGCGCATCCTACATGCTAGGCAGAAAAGAACCGTTAGTATGGGAGAATGGGTTGGAATGGTAGTATTTCCATTTTATGGAACCTGTAAGGCAGGCCATGAGCTACGGCAAATGGCATTGGCTATAGAAATATTGGCAAATAAAACAGCCAGTGGATTGACAAACTTTACAGGTGAGCTGGCAGCAACAAGAACCATGGCATTACAAAATCGTATGGCATTAGATATGCTGTTAGCGGAAAAAGGAGGTACATGCGCAGTGATTGGTACAGATTGTTGTACATATATACCTGATAATTCGGGAGACATTTATAACATAGCCGATATAATAAGACAAGAGGGAGCAAGATATCACGATTATGTAAAAGGGGGTGCTTTTGCATGGTTGGAACATACATTCGGAGGAGTGGCAGCTAAGATACTCCAATACTTGTTTGTTGGATTCGTTGTTATATTGGCAATAGTTTTAGTGGTGGCTTGCTTGAAAGCCTTAGTGACGGTGGGTTTGAATAAGATAACAAATAACACTATGATAGTGCATGAAGCACCACATGCAGAAATAAATGAAGCAACAAATGAGGAAATACATGTGGAACCACAAGAGGAAGACTTTTATGGCAACATCAATGTTGAGATTAAAAGACTGAATCAAGTAATGTTGCAAATGAATACAGTAGAGCTAAGATAAGGACATAACAAACCATTGTGAATGGTGTCCGTTTTACGAGTTAGTGAACTCATATCACCATAAGTTACACTATTAAAAGAAAAAAAGTGGGGAGGACTATGCTAATAATACATTATGCATAGTTTGCTGTTTGCAAGATTTGTTGGGAATTAGATATTCCTCTTTGTGATTTTACTTATATACACTCAACTAATAATGCATTTATTTTCGTTGAAGTAGTGTTAAAATAACTGCATGAGTTTAATTTTTGAATTATATGAACCTGAAAGCAATTGTGGATGTTATTCTTAGTTTAGTAGTATAAAACACATACTTGATTTGAATATTATTCATGTGAAGCTGTTATAAGATATACATGATTAGTTAAAATATAGTGATTTCATGTTACAATGTACCCCATCTGATTCAATCTGTGTGGCGAGCAGATATAAATGTGGCAGAGTAAAGGAAAGACCAGGTCACATCTCAAATGGAGTGATGACGACATCTGAAAAGAAGTTCGAAAAAGAAAATTTGTGGCTAAAATGAAGTTAATTTTGGCATACACCCTCCGTCTCAAAGAATGGTGAAGACATACTCCTTTGTAAGATTGGAGATGGATGTTTTCCTTCACCAAGGGAGATTTATGTGACCATTGGCCTGGATCACACTGCAACATATGAAAGAAGGGCGATCACCTACTTTGTTCACCTACATTCAACACATCAGCAATTGCAGGACGACGACATTTTACCTGCAACTTCCACGGGATGCGGTGACGTGCGTTATTACTTCACCAACTTCCGGGGAGCCAGCATGGAGCTACAAGCGAACGGCTGTGCCTTTTCTTCACAACAGCTGTGCACGATTCTGCTGGGTGCTCCCGGTATGGACCATGGACAACTTGAGTACCATGGTCCCAACATCATTGCGGATGCATCCGGCATCCCTGTTCCACATCTTGCTGGCCAATCAACATCATGATGAGTCAGGAGGCAAGTCGACGACAATTGGATGAAGGCTTTGTTCAAATCTACTATGGCTCACAGCAAGAGTGGCAAGAATGTTACATGCAAAAGCAGGGTCAGTTTGTGACTCTGCCCAGCTATCACAACAGCAGAAAATCCTATGCAAAATAGTGTAGGTGCCATGAAGACATCAGAAGAAAATGTTTCATACTTGAATTTCAAACACAAGTGATCATCCCCTTTTTTCAATAAAAAGTTAACATTTGTGTCGAAGCAAAACGTATTGCCAATGTTGCAGATGTTTTTATTATTTTAATGGTGAACTGAAATTATTGTGTTTTGGTAAAGGTGAAGTGTTGTATGCTTTAGGCAAATGAAGTGAATTGCATTATCAATATGGAAAGATAAATGTTTTGTGATCATATTCTTCCAGAATGACGGTGTATGCCTTATGAATGGGAAAATTGGATTACCAAATTTATGGGTCGAATATTAAATAGGTTGATGTTTAGATTAATGATTAATATAAACAAAAAGAAAAAAACAAGGAATTGTGGAGGCATATATATAATTATTTATATTCTCCTTCGCTCTTGTTAAAATGTGTTTTTCTCTTCAAATGAAGCTTGGAACATTCTTGTTCGGAGGGGTCAGGAAGGAGTGACCTATGGGATAGGTAAAAGGTGTTTTATCACTTTAACTGTGACAGCTGTCTAAGAAATGGTCCTTAGGATTCTCCAAGATAGAACCCAGACTGTTCCATTGTCTGAGCCGGGGAGTCTGTTCGGAGTCTTAAATTCCATACCATATATGGAATTGAACATTGATAATAAAAGGTAGATGTGACTTGAAGGAGAGAGAGCTGCGCTGGCCAAGAGCGAAGGATGGAGGAAGATCTGCTCAGAACCAGGATTGTAGTGCCACGACCGGCAGGGAAAAGATGTTTCGTCAAAGTGCAGTTCATGTCTTAATATAGTAATTATCTTGAGTCAGTACATTCTGCCCCTTCCCCTTAAATAAACCGAACAACAAAGAACAAGTTGGAGTCTTCCTTTTTACAGTTAAGGATTAGAACACTTCAACAGTAGTCAAAGAAAGGGAATGTATAACGATGATACAAAAGCAGATAATAGTTTTACCATAGCAGTTCCCCTTCAGGGTATATTTGGATTTTGTGATCAGGATAAAGTTCTGCATGGACTTAAAATTAGATTTCAACTGCAAAGGAATGATAATGAAAATAGATTGTTTTTTGGTGTTGCCAATGCTTTCACTGCACAGAATAAATGTGTTATTAATGAAATGTTTTGGTATATTAGCAAATATACTCCTAATCTTAAAACGGAAGAGATGTTAAATAAAAGACTTAGCTTAAAGAAACCACTAAATGTATCATACCTTAAAAGAAGATGTCAACAAGTTAAACTGAACCAAACTACCTACATGTGGAATTTGGGTTGTCTGGAAGGTAAGCCACGATACCTATGTCTCATTTTTAAGAAAACAGATGGAGATGATGGTACTGATAAGAATAATGCGTTGAGTGATAAATGTAAGGTAAAACAACTTCGGGTTTCACTAGATGGTACATTTTACCTGCGAGATAGATTGGAAATTGATTGGGGAAAAAATGATTATGCCAAAGCATACAAATCTTACCAAAAGGTGTGTGAAAGCAACGGTAATAAAAAACCTATTTTGGATATGGTTGCGTTTTAAAAACTTTATACAATCTATGCAATTGACCTGAGTTCTCAAAAGGAAACTATAAAGTCTAATAGAGTGGATACTTCCCTATACATTGAAAGAGGGGAGAGTGAAGAAGTTGATACATATTGTTTACTTTTAGAAGAAACAGAATTGCAAATTAATACAGATAATGGTGTTATGATTAATATCATAGATTTTTCTAATAAATAAATGAGTAGGAAAAAACCAACTGGGGAATATATTAATCAAATCAATCTTAATAAACTGTAATCTTGTATTCAAAATCAAAAGCCTTGTATTATTAATGTTAATACAATTCAAAGAAAAGGAGCAGTAAGAATTTATGTTTTGCTCACAAGAGAGTAGGTGAAAACACTAAATGATACTGGCTCACTTAAAATTAAAATGACAAAACCTATGTTAAAGAAATATTCATCAAAGAAAACGAGTGCAGGATTTCTTCCATTTCTAATTCCTTTATTTGCTGGTTTAAGTGCGGCGGGAGCATTGATGGGTGGTATTTCAACAGCGATAAAAAAAACTTAATAAAAAGAAGGCTCAAATACAGGCTCAACAAGATTTGGAAAGACATAACAAGGAGTTGGAGAAACAAATTAGTGGAAGTGGTGTAATTGTCGATCTTGCTGAAAAGCTTTAAAGCCTACTTGATAAAGTGAGATTGTTAGTTGGAGATATGCTTTCTTCTATCACACAGGCAGGTGTAAAACTAACTAAACGGGGTAATGGATTATATATTTCTCATAAATAATTGGATAAACGGTTTAAACAATTTGGAAACAATACAACATCAAATATAGAACTTGCTAAATATTGTAAAAAAAAAAACTAAAAATTGATAATGTGGTTATTTGTATGAGAGATGAATTAACAAAGTTGTCTAAAAATACAAAGAATATTATTATGAATTTAGAAGATAATAATGGGTATGGTTCTCATTGCGTTTGTATTTATAATAGTCAGGAATAATTTTATTTTGATAGTTATGTTCTTCCACCACCTCTTGAAGTAATAAAATTCTTACAGAATGGTGTTTATCAATATCAAACATTTCAAGTCCAAAAGTTTAATTCCAAATGGTGTGGTCAATTATGTTTGTATGTATTATTTCAACTCAACAACAATGAAAATTTTTATGATGTCATTTTTAATCTAATATTAATGACATGTTGGAAAAGATGGTTCTATCTTTGGAGTATCCCAAGAGTTGGATATTGATTTATCAAATTATTATACAAAGTCACAGGCTAAACGACAAAAATATAATATAACAAAATATATTACTATGAAAAATACTTACAAAATAATCAATTATCCAAGCCCCACAGATGCCAATAACCTAGTTAGAATAAATGATTTATCACAATATTGTTGCGGAGATGAGGACTGTATATTTTTTTGATTGTGTGCTGTACTATTATTATTATTGGTTATTCTGCGCCCCCCTACCTCCGGAGCTGTGTAAAGGTGAAAGGGCATCCCATAATTAGTCCACGAGCATACACATCAGCCAAGTAATAGAATACCCCTGTTGGTAGTTATCTCTTATTCTGTGTTTTAGGGTAAGGCTGTGTCTCCCATTAATTGAAGTACTCCATTGCACCAGTGAAAGAGAATAGATCCCCTTTCCTTCCCATCCCCAAAATCTCCCTTTCCTTCCCATCCCCAAAAACCTCCATTTCCATATTACATCCCCTCTCGTCATTGCTGAGCCCTCGATTCCCAATCACCTCCCCTCCAATAACCGCCATTGACCATGTGCTTGAGTCGGAGAAGAAAGGCGTGTCTCCACCTCGTCATAGATGGGAGGAGGGGCGTGCCCGCCCATCGTCATCCAGGGCAGAGCCCGAGGGTCGCGCGACCAACCAGGGCCGAGGTGAGCACCCCGATGGGCGTGTCCAAAACGCCGGCGGCGTAATCGCTGGAGGCGCTATAAAAGGCGCAAACGGAAGTGAGTTGTGAGTTGGTCTGAGTCGGTTGCCAGAGGGAGTTGGTTGTCAAGAGAGAGTCGTGAAGAGTCAGTCAGTGGAGTCGGTGGTCAGTTGGTTGCGGTGAGGAGTCGGTGGTAAAGAGTGAGGGACCAAGAAAGAGTTGAGGGTTTGGACCAACGAGTCAGACAAGTCCTGGGAACGCAGCGGACGGAGGCCGCAGCAGCAAGAACACCCAACAGCCAAAGGGGGCCTGAACGGCGGTTTGGAGCAGGGCCGAAAAGGAACGGCGGCTGCTAAACGCACCGGTTGAGCTGCAGGACCCCCTTGGACCTTTCCTCTCCCTCCAGCCATCCACCTCCTGCCTTCCCACCCTTCTTGTATACGTGAGTTTGTTTTGTTTGTTCTGTCCCTGGGTATTTAATTAAGTCTGTAGGTAAGCTAGTATTTTCCCTGTGTCACCTGCGTCTTATGTGCTTGTAAATAAACGTGACTGCTTTCTTTTTGCTTGTGTAAATAAAAAATCCAATTACTCTTCTGTCCGTCTATTCATTTTATTCCTTTTCCTCTTGCATTTCGTCGTTTCAGTCTTTTCCCAGATTGGGCAGCTGTGGTGCGATACGGCCAACATTTGGGTGGAATCGGGTGAGTCGGGGATCCTGTTAGGTCGCGGTTAAATACACCACCGCTCGGTCATCATAACATCTAAACCGCGATCTGTAACAATTGGTTGTCAGGAGTTGGATTCGGACCTGGGACTAAATTTGTTAGGCCCAAATTTTGGAACACCAATTGTGTTATTAAGTAACAATTGGTGTCTGGGCGTGAGATTCGGGGCCCGAACCAAATTTTTAAAACATCTAGGAAAAAATTTGGTCAAAATTTGGAGCGGCCGAAATTTGTTTTGTTTTACAAAACCCGAATTTTGAAATCGCGCCATGGCTGGTCAAGGCGACGGGATGCCGGTGGGAGAGATAGACGGGGTAGAATCGACCCAGGACCTCGGGGAAATGTATGTGGAGGAAAGGGAGGAGGAGAGCAATGAGGTGGTTGAGGGTGTATCAGACGCACAAAATGGCGCTCTCGCGCACGAGGTTTCAGGCGCGCAAAGAGGTGCCTCGCACGAGCGCGCGGTAGCCGAGCCCGCTGTATCAGCGGGCTTTAACATGCAGCAGTTCATGGCACGGTTTAGCGAATACATGGCACAGTCGAAGTGCGACAACGAAAAAAGAGCCAGGGAAATGGAGGGAATGGAAAACAGAATGGGGGAGCGACTAGGAAATCAAATCGGGGAGTTAGACAAGAAATTTGGGAAGTTCGACAATAATTTTGAGGGGTTAGACAACGGGATAAAAGAGGTAAATAATGGGTTAACGGGGGTGGAAAACAGAATGGCTGCCCAGGAGAATCAGTTAGAGGGGGTGAAAAATGGGTTAATGGGGTTAGAAAATAGGATGGAGGACAAATTGCGGGAAATAGGGGAACAATCTGCCAGGGAAATCAAACAAATGGGAGAGCAGATAGAGGAGGTGAAAATCGGGGTAGAAACCAAACTGGATGCTCAGAGGGATGAATTGGGACAGATGAGGGTGGCATCTACAAAAGAGATGGAGGAAATACGACGAGGGGTAAGTGAGGAGGTTTCGGGGCTACGCGAGGAGGTAAAGCGAGGTGAGAAGCGTATGGAGAAAGAGGTGAGAAATAATACGGCAAAGTTACAAGGGGGAATAGAAGATCTGACGGAGGAGGTGGAACAGCTGACAGAGGGACAAACGAAGTTAGTGGAGCAGGTTCAAAGGAACACTGCAGTACTCGGAGGGTTAAAGGCGACACAAAAAGAAATTAAAAATGACTTGATAGCGACACAGAGGCAATGTCAGATGGTACGTGAGGAACTGACAATGAGGGTGGACGAGGTGACAGAGATAATGGAGACAAAAGACCGGCAGGTGAGGATGCACGTAGAGACGGTCACGGTAGCCTTAGAGGACGAACTTGAGGAGACGCATCGAGAAATAAAAGAGGTTAAACAAAAATTAGAGGAACGGCCGCGTCCGGGCTCCACTAGGCGGAGCGGACAGCCCGATAGGAAGGGTCGTCATGGCGACCACTTTCTATTGAGACGTGCCGGCAGGTCGAGATCGGGCAATTGGATGGCTACGCGCCGAGGTGGTGCGTGGGATCTCGGCACGGGTAAGCCCCCGCCCCTGCCCCGAATGCGGGACGCATCCAGCCGCCGGCACAAAAGAATCCGCGTTCATTGCTCGGCTGTACGAAGCCGGGCTGTAGACGTGAATTGGCGCACCGAGAGGATGTAATAAGTAGACGGGTGATGAGGATAGTGATTTGATACGAAAATTATAATAGTGGGTAGAATTGGCAGTAAATGGAAAATTTTTGAATTGGTTGGAATTTGGTGTGCCAAATTGATAGTAGGACCTCCCCGATGTGGAGGGATGGCAAATCCACCATCCCTCACAGACGATGGGGCAAATGCGCTATAGCTTATGGGGTGTATGGCAGTGAAAACTAGCCCGGGTGGGTTAGGTTATATTGATAGGGATCTAGCGAAGATGACATTAGGTGACGTTAAGATTAGTTAGTGACTGATACCTGTAGTGGGGACGCAGGTAGTTTAGTGTGGATGATAATGACGTGGGAGCGCAATAGTTTAAAGGGACGACTGGGAAGCGCAAGTTTCAGAAGGGAGTAGTTAGCTGAGATGATGCCGTGTGTGTGAGAATTGAACAGGTGTGATTGCACAGGTGTGCAACAACAGGTGAATGGAGAATGGTTGTGTGAAATAAATGGTTGTATGGAATAAATGGTATGGAGTATTGGAATGGATGGTGGTGGAGTGAGTATGGTGGAAATTGTGGAGTGGAGTGGATGGTGCGAAGGTGTGAATGGGGGAAGAGTGGACCCCCATCACGGATACCCGGGGCGGGTAGTGTAAGTGTTAGGTAGAGGGTACAGGTAAATTGTGGTTGGATATTGGCATCTGTGGTGCGAGTGAAAGAATGGTCTTTGGATGGGTGCATTAGTGTTGTGGAAATGGCTGGGCGTGTAGCCTGTTAGTGTGTGTAGTTGGTTTGGGCACTCCACCACTGTGAGGATGTCGGCCAGGTGAGGCCGCAGGTGGGCTCTGGGAGCCGGTAGTTGTGGATGGGGCCCGAGGATCCGGAGGACGGACCTGGGTAGCCCAGTGCCAGAGGGCACCAGGGGGTGACAGAGCCAGGAGAGGGCCTGCCCCAGTTAGTTAGGTTAGGGTGAGGAGCTAGGTAAGCTCGGGTGGCAACTGCAGTGGTGGAGGTGTGCAGGTGGGTAGACCTGCTGGGAGAGCTACACGTCGCAGCCCAGAAATTGTGCGAGGCACCGGGAGATGAATCGGGGGAGTGAGACCCCAAATTGAGAAGCACCACAGTTTGGTCAATGGGAATTGGTTTTTAGAACCCGTAGTGTAAGTTGGCCAATGGATTGGCAGGGAAAGACCCCGGGTAGTGTAAAGTGTGTTAATGTCATTTAGAAAGTAGTTAGGATGAAGTCTCCTCGCACCATCTGCATCCACTCACCTGAGGTGACAGGTACTCCGCACCATGCCATGTTTAATTATTTTTACTGTGCAAATGTTTGGATTGTGAGACGCATCATGACGTGGGTGTGACATTGTGCTTTGATGTTCCATCTCTGCCTCCTTATGAGGATTGATGATGAATTTGGTGATGGCAAATTTTGAAGTAGAGGGATTGTGGAGACGAATTTGGTATAGGGGAAATATGGGGAAGACGTGACAGTAGTGACGAATTTGTAAATGTGTAGATTTTTGTACATATGGGGTAAGGGCAAGGGTAGGGTAGGTGACAGGGGGGTGACGTACGGTAGGGACGAGCTTTCTCACTTCGCCCTCCGTACGCATTTCGCCTTGCATTGCCTTATTGATGTGTACCCTTGTGACCTTACCCCTCGCTCAATTGTCTTTCCCCTTTTGTCTCCCACATGACCTGTGCGCCATTGGGTGCCGAGGGGAGCGTGCGTGGGTCGGCCATTGTGCGCCCGAAATTCCCAGAACCAGCTGTCTGCATCGATGCACCACATTATGGACCACATGCCTGTGGCCGAGCACCACTTATGGACCCCATGGGTTGGGGCATGGCCCCTCTGCTGGAACCGGCCATGAGGGCCCGAAATCTTGCTGGCGGACCTTGGCCACAGGGCACCGATGCCCCACAGGTGAACCACACTAGTCGGCCCTGTGGGCCATAAATAAAATAAATAAAAAGGACACATTGGGTGCAAGTTTTAATACAAATAGGCCGCCAGTAAGCAAAGCAAAATGAAAATGACAACATCTGGAAGACAAATAATAATAACCAGCAGAGGGAGCCGAAGAGCAAGAGATCACCTGCAGGGTTAGGGGTTGTTGGTTTATTTTTATTGATGAACAATGGTGACTGCACCGATTGGTGCTTGAGGGTGCTTGTATTGGTGCGTTTTTGGGTGCTTTAATGGTGCGTCGATGCAGAGCAGACTGTCTCCCCCCCAGAAAGAACAATTACAGGTCCTGGGTTAGTTTTGTAAATAAAAATAGCGTCATTGTAAATAATGCTTCCCACCGTCAGTGTATAGTTTGAAGACCATTCCGCAATTCGGTTAACTGTGGGCGTAAGTCTGTTAGGCAGGGTGCAATGGAGCAGCGGGACACATTTATTTATGTTTTAAAACTGTCGCACTCAGGGTCAGGTTAAAAGTAGAGGGAACTACACCTACGTGTCACACTAAAAGTAAAAGTTGTAGGCCCGGGTCGTGCCTAAGAGGAGGAGGGTGCAGTGTTGCGGAGATGAGGACTGTATATTTTTTTGATTGTGTGCTGTACTATTATTATTATTGGTTATTCTGCGCCCCCCTACCTCCGGAGCTGTGTAAAGGTGAAAGGGCATCCCATAATTAGTCCACGAGCATACACATCAGCCAAGTAATAGAATACCCCTGTTGGTAGTTATCTCTTATTCTGTGTTTTAGGGTAAGGCTGTGTCTCCCATTAATTGAAGTACTCCATTGCACCAGTGAAAGAGAATAGATCCCCTTTCCTTCCCATCCCCAAAATCTCCCTTTCCTTCCCATCCCCAAAAACCTCCATTTCCATATTACATCCCCTTTCGTCATTGCTGAGCCCTCGATTCGCAATCACCTCCCCTCCAATAACCGCCATTGACCATGTGCTTGAGTCGGAGAAGAAAGGCGTGTCTCCACCTCGTCATAGATGGGAGGAGGGGCGTGCCCGCCCGTCGTCATCCAGGGTGGAGCCCGAGGGTCGCGCGACCAACCAGGGCCGAGGTGAGCACCCCGATGGGCGTGTCCAAAACGCCGGCGGCGTAATCGCTGGAGGCGCTATAAAAGGCGCAAACGGAAGTGAGTTGTGAGTTGGTCTGAGTCGGTTGCCAGAGGGAGTTGGTCGTCAAGAGAGAGTCGTGAAGAGTCAGTCAGTGGAGTCGGTGGTCAGTTGGTTGCGGTGAGGAGTCGGTGGTAAAGAGTGAGGGACCAAGAAAGAGTTGAGGGTTTGGACCAACGAGTCAGACAAGTCCTGGGAACGCAGCGGACGGAGGCCGCAGCAGCAAGAACACCCAACAGCCAAAGGGGGCCTGAACGGCGGTTTGGAGCAGGGCCGAAAAGGACCGGCGGCTGCTAAACGCGCCGGTTGAGCTGCAGGACCCCCTTGGACCTTTCCTCTCCCTCCAGCCATCCACCTCCTGCCTTCCCACCCTTCTTGTATACGTGAGTTTGTTTTGTTTGTTCTGTCCCTGGGTATTTAATTAAGTCTGTAGGTAAGCTAGTATTTTCCCTGTGTCACCTGCGTCTTATGTGCTTGTAAATAAACGTGACTGCTTTCTTTTTGCTTGTGTAAATAATAAATCCAATTACTCTTCTGTCCGTCTATTCGTTTTATTCCTTTTCCTCTTGCATTTCGTCGTTTCAGTCTTTTCCCAGATTGGGCAGCTGTGGTGCGATACGGCCAACGTTTGGGTGGAATCGGGTGAGTCGGGGATCCTGTTAGGTCGCGGTTAAATACACCACCGCTTGGTCATCATAACATCTAAACCGCGATCTGTAACAATATATATCTTTAAATAAAATGTTTATATATTCAAAAGATGTGGAAATGTTGAATACATCCCCAAGTCATACACAATTCACAGTTACAATTAAAATGAACTTTCATAAAGAAGGATGTATAGTTTTTATGAGAATAGAACATTGGAAGTATGATATGTCTGATTTAGGGTATAACTGGTCTTTTTCAATAAACCTACAAGACCTACAGTCATTAAATCAATCACGTAAATAAGAATATCATCAACATGGTGAGGATAATGAGATATGTGGAAGCACTATTAGTAAACAACAAATAAAGGAATTTAATAAAGCTAAAATCAACAACAGTTTCGCCACAGTTTATTTAATGAAAACACAAAACAGGATTTTATATAGTAAGCCAAGGAATACAAACTGATTTAACAACAGGAAGATGGGGAGGTCTGTCATCATATTAATCTCTCATATATTTCTGATACATAAATGACAGCAGTAGACTTCAAGAAAATTATCATTTCTGTATCCAAGCATACCTACAAGAAGAGTATTCAGTATTTTAATAAATATGTTGTTCAACATAAGAATGGGGGTTTTTCAATAAAAGATTGGTTTTATACTGATGTTAATAAACCTACAAATGTAGATTTAATTAAAATAATGAAAAGGTTTTCAAGTTGATAAAATAGAAAGCTCTTATAGAAATTCAGAAGAAATTTTATTGGTTTCCTATTGTAAAAAAAAAAAATGTTTTGGATACAGGAATATCAAGAAATCCAGATGAATATATGTTTGATATTCTATGGGGAGATGGTTCAAGGGTAGCAAGGGATGAGGTAAGGATGAAGGAAGAGAGTGAGAAAAGGAGGGGGAGGAGAGGGAGAAAAGTACATCAAACTCAACACACTGAGGAGGAAAATAAAGAAATGAAAAGTCTAATGGAAATATTATTTTCAAGAATAACTACAATTTCAGGGGAGGAGGTTTAATGAGAAAGTGGAGAAAAAGAAGAAGAAAAAGATTATGTAGTTAATGATGTTGGTGTTATTGACTTTACTTAAAGTTTTACATAGATATTTTTCCCGAAATAAATGGAGGAGAGAGTGAAAGCATTCCTAAAGATTCTTTATGTTTTAAAAATCAAGATAGAAATGTACAGTCACGTGAAAAAGTAAGTACACCCCATGTAAAGTTTTGACTTTTTCAACATATTTCAACATACAGCTATTTGATCTTCATTTCAACAATATTGATAGATAAAGGTGATATAATATAACAAATATCATGAAACATTTACATTTTGCAGTCCATTGTATAATTTAAATACATATAAATGCAAATTTCGCATGTGGAAAAAGTAAGTACACCCTTGGCTCTGATAGGTGGTATTTCCCCCTTTGGCAGAAACAACCTCAAGTAGGTGTTTCTTATAACTGTCTACCAGTCTCTGACATCGACTGGGAGAAATTTTTGCCCACTCCTCCCTGCAGAATTCTTTCAGCTGTGTGATGTTTGAGGGGTTTCTTGCATGCACAGCTCGTTTCAAATCCCCCCACAACATCTCGATGGGATTTAGATCCGGGCTTTGACTTGGCCATTCCAGAACCCTCCATTTCTTTCTTTTCAACCATTCCTTGGTGGATTTACTGGTATGTTTAGGGTCATTGTCATGTTGCAAGGTCCACCTTCGGTTGAGCTTCTACTTTCTGACAGATGGCCTCACATTATCCTCAAGCACCCTCTGGTACAATGAAGAATTCATAGTGGATTCTATGATGGTGAGCTGCCCAGGCCCTGATGCATCAAAGCTGCCCCAAACCATAATATTTCCACCACCATGCTTTACAGTTGGTATCAGGTTTTTGTGGTCAAATGCTGTCTTTCGTTTTCGCCAAACATGTGTTTTGGTACTGTGGCCAAAGAGCTCTACCTTTGACTCATCTGTCCAGAGCACATTGTTCCAGAAGTGCTGGTCTTTGCCTAGGTGTTCATTGGCAAACTTTAGTCTTGCCCTGATCTTCTTTCTGGACAGCAAAGGTTTCCTCCTGGCACACCTCCCATGTAGATCAAATTTGTGCAGCCTCTTTCTAATGGTAGACTCGTGCACTTTGACATCAACAGTGGCAAGAGCTACCTGTAGGTCCCGTGATGACATTCTGGGGTTCTTAGAGACTTCTTTCAGCATCTTGCGGTCTGCTCTCGGGCTGAACTTGCTGGGGCGGCCTGGTCTGAACAAGTTGGCAGTTGTTTGGAATCTTCTCCACTTGTAGATGATCTTCCGGACAGTCGAATGATTGATTTCAAATTGTTTGGAGATCTTTTTTAATCCCTTCCCAGACTCGTAAGGCATTTATAACCTTCTTTCTGAAGGCATCAGAGAGCTCTTTTGATCTCGGCATGGTGATGCCACACACTTCAACAACAAAGAGCAAACCAAACGAAATGTCTGAGGTTTAAATAAGACAGGTTCCTCCAAGATCCTCTCTGACAATGTTCTAATCATTTGCACCTGAGCTGGTGCACCTGATTCTAATTTTAGGTATTTGAAGTAGTGATAAATGTAGGGGTGTACTTACTTTTTCCACATGCGAAATTTGCATTTATGTTTATTTAAATTATACAATGGACTACAAAATGTAAATGTTTCATGATATTTGCTATATTATATCACCTTTATCTATCAATATTGTTGAAATGAAGATCAAATAGCTGTATGTTGAAATATGTTGAAAAAGTCAAAACTTTACATGGGGTGTACTTACTTTTTCACGTGACTGCATATGTTGGAAACCAAAAAAGGTTTTCACACTCTGTGAAACGTTGAGAAATCCAACAAAAATCCAACGAAGAAATCCAACTCTATGAAATCCAACGTTGAGAGAGAAAGTTGATAGATTTATCATGAAAAAATTGATGTGTTAAATTGAGACTTGGGCTTGGTTATGAAAAAAACTATTAAGCTCCAATGATGTTATCAAGACTGAGGAGCAAATAGTTTTAGCTGATGAATTACATAAATCTTTAATCACAAAGTTTAAAAGAAGAAAGGTTTGTTCCAAAGGTGTTGATTACATCTGGTCCGCTGATTTAATTGAACTAAATAATGACAAAGGATACAATTATCATTTTGGAGTATCCCAATAAATCTTGGAATGCTTTAACCGTTATTGATTTGAGGAGTAGATATGCATGGGTTGTTCCTTTGAAAAACAAAAGGGGTAATACTTTGTTTTGGATACTTTCAGTGGGATTTCAGTGGCTTATGTTAGCTTTCAGTGGGATATTTAATAAAAGCAAAAGAAAACCAAAGACGTTATGGACTGATGAGGGAACAGAGTTCTATAACAAAACATTTCTAAAATTTCTCAAAGCTAATGGCATTACATTATACAGCACCTTTATTGAAGAAAAGGTAGTTGTTATTGAGCACTTTAATCACACTTTGAAAGAGAGACTGTATAAAAAATTCACACAACTCTGTTCTCAACAATGGGTGTCTTTAATTTCAGATATTGTGGATAATTACAATAATAAAGTTCATTCATCAACAAAATCAAAACAATCAGAAACATTTACAAAATTAGAATATGAAAAGGAGATTAGTTTGAGAAAAACTAAGTTCATAGTTGGTGATATTGTAAGAATATACAGATGGAAAAGCCATTTTGAGAAAGGTTATACAAAGAGATGGACTAATGAACATTTTAAAATCGTTGATGTAATGGATACAGTTCCTTGGACCTACATATTATATGATATGAATGGGGAAGAAATCTTGGGTTCATTTTATTCACAGGAATTACAAAAGACAAAGATGATAATTTTTTTAAAATAAGGTCTTAAACCTTAAAGTCTCCTTCAGTTAGACTAAATAAATAAAAAAATTGAAAAATAAGGTTCTAATACTTAAACACTATCCTCCAAGGATCCATACTAATTTGTATCTGTGCCAAGAATTGATTTTTTCTGTAAATTGAAAAATAAGGTTCTAATACCTAACACTATCCTCCAAGGATCCATACTAATTTGGATCTGTGCCAAGAATTGATTTTTTCTGAAAATTGAAAAATAAGGTTCTAATACTTACATTACTAATCTAATCTAATACATCACTGCCTCATCATTTACACTTCATCAATCATTGCTTCAAGCTTCTACAAACATTTCACTGGTTACCACAGCACTTGATTACTCTTGTAGTGTAGCCACATAATGAAACTACAAATTAGCAGTCCGAGTATAATGTTATAATATCAATACATGATCATCAACTTCTTACAAACTGCATGGACATCTCTAATAACAGCATTCTATAGTTGTATCCATTTGTGATTGGTTACTCTAAGTTGATAAAAAAGAAAAGTAGGAAAGACAACTGAAGCCGCAAGAAGTTCCTGAAATTATACAGGAGCTTCTTATACTTATGCAGAAATGAAATAGAGGAGCTTCTAATACTTTAAGCTCGGCCTCAACCTAGACAATAGTCTGGAGGCAGTGATGTAGGGATTGTTATGTGATGGCAATACTCTTAGCTACTATCGAAACCAACATCATCCCTATCTTGTTTAGGACCTTTTTTGGACTGTAGTTTGTCATCCCTACATTGCTTTTTTAATTTAGCATACATTTTTTTTATTCACTTGTTTCTGTAATTTTTAGCAATGTGGAATAACACAATGGTACTGTACTCAGAGGATACCCAATCTTGGAGCAAAAGTGCCAAGATATCTTAGTCAGAAAAGTCAAACACTGCACATGTGTTCCTATATTGTCTTACGTAACCCTGACTGTATCTTGCAGCTCTGTCTTATTGCTCGTTTCTCAAAGAATAATGTCTTCATGGAGTCTCATGCCACACAAGGACCTGCACTTAGAAATGCCAAAATAACTGGTGTGGTTTCCCTCTAACCAATAGGGTGGGGACAGAGGGGAGGGGCGGAGCCTCTCGAGAGGAATTTATTTATACACGGCCGGACGTGAAAGACACTCGTGGTTTTTACTGTTTTGTTTACTTGCTGTCAATCAAACTTATTATACACTCAAACTGCAAGTGTCCTCAATAAACTACAGTCACGTGAAAAAGTAAGTACACCCCATGTAAAGTTTTAACTTTTTCAACATATTTCAACATACAGCTATTTGATCTTCATTTCAACAATTTGATAGATAAAAGTGATATAATATAACAATTATCATAAAACATTTACATTTTGGAGTCCATTGTACAATTTAAATAAACATAAATGCAAATTTCGCATGTGGAAAAAGTAAGTACACCCTAGGCTCTAATAGGTGGTATTGCCCCCTTTGGCAGAAACAACCTCAAGTAGGCGTTTCTTATAACTGTCTACCAGTCTCTGACATCGACTGGGAGAAATTTTTGCCCACTCCCCCATTCAGAATTCTTTCAGCTGTGCGATGTTTGAGGGGTTTCTTGCATGCACAGCTCGTTTCAAATCCCCCCACAACAACTCGATGGGATTTAGATCCGGGCTTTGACTTGGCCATTCCAGAACCCCCCATTTCTTTCTTTTCAGCCATTCCTTGGTGGATTTACTGGCATGTTTTGCGTCATTGTCATGTTGCAAGGTCCACCTTCGGTTGAGCTTCAATTTTCCGACAGATGGCCTCACATTATCCTCAAGCACCCTCTGGTACAATGAAGAATTCATAGTGGATTCTATGACTGTGAGCTGCCCAGGCCCTGATGCAGCAAAGCTGCCCCAAACCATAATATTTCCACCACCATGCTTTACAGTTGGTATCAGGTTCTTGGGGTCAAATGCTGTCTTTGGTTTTCGCCAAACATGTCTTCTGGTACTGTGGCCAAATAGCTCTACCTTTGACTCATCTGTCCAGAGCACAATGTTCCAGAAGTGCTGGTCTTTGCCGAGGTGTTCATTGGCAAACTTTAGTCTTGCCCTGATGTTCTTTCTGGACAGCAAAGGTTTCCTCCTGGCACACCTCCCATGTAGATCAAATTTGTGCAGCCTCTTTCTAATGGTGGACTCGTGCACTTTGACATCAACAGTGGCAAGAGCTTCCTGTAGGTCCCGTGATGACATTCTGGTGTTCTTGTCGACTTCTTTCAGCATCTTGCGGTCTGCTCTCGGGCTGAACTTGCTGGGTCGGCCTGGCCTGAACAAGTTGGCAGCTGTTTGTAATCTTCTCCACTTGTAGATGATCTTTTGGACAGTCGAATGATTGATTTCAAATTGTTTGGAGATCTTTTTAAATCCCTTCCCAGACTCGTAGGCATCTATAACCTTCTTTGTGAAGGCCTCAGAGAGCTCTTTTGATCTCGGCATGGTGCCGCCGCACACTTCAACAACAAAGAGCAAACCAAACGAAATGTCTGAGTTTTAAATAAGACAGGTTGCTCCAAGATCCTCTCTAACGATGTTCTAATCATTTGCACCTGAGCTGGTGCACCTGATTCTAATTTTAGGTATTTGAAGTAGTGATAAATGTCGAGGTGTACTTACTTTTTCCACATGGGAAATTTGCATTTATGTTTATTTAATTTATACAATGGTCTACAAAATGTAAATGTTTCATGATATTTGTTATATTATATGACCTTTATCTATCAATATTGTTGAAATGAAGATCAAATAGCTGTATGTTGAAATATGTTGAAAAGGTCAATACTTTACATGGGGTGTACTTACTTTTTCACGTGACTGTACTACGAGAGTACGAAGAGGTACTCCAACTTTTTAGTATCAGTGGGTGGGGCCGGCATTTTTTATCCACGGCATCCTTACGTTAGTACGTAGAGTCGACAGTGCCAGCACACTCTCTGACAGTAGTTTTTAAAATTAACTTCAATTAAGAACTTTATTAAGACAAGATATAAGTATTTATCTGAAGTATCCAAATCTTGGTTCTGAGAAATCAGAAAACCTCGGTAATACTTGAGTCGATTCTCGCCAGACAAAAATACAGTCACTATAAATCATCAGAGAGACGTTTGTCAAGCACACTGTTCACGTGACACGCTTTCTTATCTGTGCATGACTGCATGCGCACAGCAAGGTTCAGGGTTGATCGAGTAGGCGTGGGGAAGGGCGTGGCCTTGCCAAGCTACGATGACCTTTGTTGAGCATGAGAGAACACACTCTCAGAGAGTATCTGTAAATATTTCACTGGAGAAATAAACTGGAGAAACAAATTATAACAAAGGATTCTGCACCAAGTAAAACTCCAGTCACTGCCATGAGAGAGGCCCAGCTGAGAAATACACCGTCTGAATAATTATTGTAATATTTGAGGAGATGATGTTCTCCTACTGATTTACAAATGTTGCAGTACAAACCTTTATAGACCTGCTCACCAGTGGTGTACTGAGGGTGTCTGTCATAATTAGTATTTTTTTTTTTTTAATAACAATTTTCCCTCTCCCCCCAACCCCTCCCTCCCCCAACTCTCCCCCCTCTCCCGCACCCCCTGCTTCCACATTTCTCTCCCAAATCCCCAATCCCAGTAGCCATAGGTAAGAGGCCATAGGCATAAGGAAACTAGGATCTTTATATTCAAACATTAATTAATTGACCATTGACCACTCCAGGCGATGCAGTATGCCAAAACAAAGATGAAAGGATCACTAAATGTCAGTTCAAAACTTATTAAACTGGGGGCCCGTTGGTCCATTGGACCAAATTTTAATTGGGAACTTTTGGATCTTCGGGAACTTTTGGGTCTTTGGTGACTTTTGGGTGTTCGGGGACTTTTGATTCATCAGAGTCATCTGGGTCTTTTTGGTCCATGGGGACTTTTGAATCATCCTGGTTTTTTGGGTACGTTTGGTTCATCGGGACTTTTTGGTTATCTGGGTCTTTTGGGGGCTTTTGGATCTTGGGGAACTTTTGGCTCTTTGGGGACTTTTGGGTCATCATGGTATTTTGGGTCATCAATGACTTTTGGGTCCTTGGGGACTTTTGAGTCCTTGTGGACTTTTGGGTGATCTGGATCTTTTGGGTCGTCAATGACTTTGGGGGCATCTGGGTGTTTTGGGTCAAGTATTTTGGGTCCTTGGGGACTTTTGGGTCATGTGGGTCTTTTGGGTCATCAATAACTTTTGGGTCCTTGGGGACTTTTGGGTCATCAAGGACTTTTTGGTTCCTTGGGGACTTTTTGGTCCTCATGGACTTTTGGGTGATCTGGGTATTTTGGGTCATCAAGGACTTTTGGATCATCTGGGTGTTTTGGGTCCTCGAGGGTATTTTGGGTCCTCGGGGACTTTTGGGGCATCTGGGTCTTTTGGGTCATCAAGGACTTTGGGTCGTCAAGGACTTTTTGGGTCCTTGGGGACTATTGTGTCTTTTGGGTTCTCGGGGATTTTTGGGTGATTTGAGTCCTTGGGGACTTTTGGGTCTTTGAGGTCATCTGGGTCAACTGTGTTAAAGGGTCTTCCAAGGTCTAAGCCTAAGGGGTCTCAGCAGTCTAAAGGGTTAAAAGGTACATTTGAATAGTACTTTATTAATTGACGTCAAAATGTATGACACATATATACGCACGCACACACACACACACACACACACACACACACACACACACACACACACACACACACACACACACACACACACACACACACACACACACACACACACACACACACACACACACACCTCCATTTATCGTCGATTCAATTCCCGTGGATTCCTTGTTTCAGGCTGTTTATATGATGACATTTCATGATACGCCGATGTAACGAATCTGGCGCCGAGAAACCGTGACTCGAGATGGTTAGCAAGTTTCAGGGTTGAGCGAGGAGGGAAACTAGGATCTTTATATTTAAATATCAATTAATTGACCACTGCAGTCGTGCAGTATGCATCAAAACAAAGATGAAACTGTTCTCGTGATGCGCTGATGTAGCGAATCTGGCGCCGAGAAACCGTGACTCGAGAAGTTTTATTGATCACGCAGTTTGCTTTAACATTGACTTGTGACTGGAGGGATCGTGATCATTTGTCCCGTGTGCGGCGTATAGCACTCGAACCTCACTATTATTTTACTAGTACCCGACTGCAAAGCCGCAATCAGCCGGCGAAGCCAAAGCCTCTTGTCACTATTTTACCCATCACTAGGTTAGGTAGTTGGTAGTAGGTAGGTGTAGTAGGTACCGTACCTGGTAAAACTTGGTAAAAGAGAAGAGCAGACAGTCCTCCCCAATACCTACATACAATAAATGTCACAAGAAGCTTAAGGAAGTAACTATACGATGTGCTAGCTTCGGGCCTATTTCAAGAAATTTAAACTGGGCTTAATATACGTTTTCACAGTATGTGTGTAGTCTTTTAACTTCAGTTGCTGTCAGGACTGGTTCTCTCCGGGCACTGCGGCTTCCTCCACCAGAAGAAGTTAGCTTGCAGTAAGATCAGTGCCGACAGATCAGACGATAGCGCCGTTTCAACGGCAATGTGTGACTGTCGTTAATCAAACCATGTCGATGGCGCTGATTGGCTGACCTAAGCTGATCGCTGATTGGTCAGCTCACAAAATTTCGCAAATTCAGACCTAAAATGACACCATTTGCATTCTGGCTGAGATTAAAATTGATAAAATGTACTTCTTGATTAATTCGGTGAATTCCGTCTCAACTTCAGATATTTCCGGCCGTGAAAACCTATCCCCTACGGCCGCGAGATTTCTAAAAAATCATTCTTCGTCAATTTTAGAATATTTGACGCCGTTTTCACCCTCCGAAACGCGTAATAAGCTTTTTGAAATATTTTTTCAAATGCCCGAATCTCATTGGTTCCGGTGTTTGGTGACGATTTTCGTTGAAGATAACGAGGTTGGTCTTAAGGTATTTTAATTACAAATTAGAGGTGCATAAGATTGTGAATCAAACAGACGGGTGAAACAAACTCCTATTGAACTTTTTCGCAATTTTTTTATGCATACTTCCACATCCGCAAGATGGCGGCCTCCATTGAGCGATTTGGTGCGTCAAAGCTTCGAAATTCTCAAGCCAAGGGATCCAGAAAAATCTGGCTTTTCACCATAATACGTACGCGTTCATTGACAACACCGGCTTCGCCGGCTATTATGTAACAATGAAAAACAAGGCATTTCCCGAGACATGATATTTCTGCTATTATTTTATGCCACGTAACATTATCACGCATAACGCCGACACAGAGGCAAATGTGTTTAGCGGCTCCGCCCCCATCAAGCTGATGGACAGTCATAGCCATGCCCACCCCAGTCCTATTCTTTGACATAGGAATGTCGTTTTCCAGACTTTTCATGGATTCCTTTCAAGCTACGAGAATTATAACACCAAAGGATGTTGCAGAAAAGATAAACTCTATCGAATGGCAGCAGAATCATTGCCATTGACAGAGGCAGCTCGGAAATATGCCGTCTGAAGAAGATTGTTATTATTACTATTATAACTAGCGTGACGCGGCGCGCTCCACGCGCCTCAGCACACGTGGTTTCAGAGGGGTAGGCATCTTTGACCATTTCGGTGTCTTTTGGATCCTCTGGGCCTTTAAGGGTATTTTGGGTCTTTGAGGTGTTTTGGGTCTTCAGGGTCTTTTGGGTCTTTGGGGGTCTTGGTGGTCTGAAGGGTCTTGGGGGAATTAAAGGGTCGTCAAAGGTCTGAGGTGTCTCAGCAGTCTTAACGTAATGAAGAGGGTTAATTAAGAGGGTGGTAATTTATTTGAAGAAGAAGAAGAAGACGTTTTCATCGCGTATAAACATAGTGACAAACATAACGACATAACCATATACGTTTGCTCTATTATAATAAGATTATGAACAAGCGTTACGCCTAGGTCCCCCCGTCGGGGAAGTGATGTGAGTTGACAAAGTGGAACACGCAGAAAACATGCTATGATATGATATTTCGCTCACAAGGGTCAGACATACATGGAGGCGGCCATCTTGGATTTTGACGTAGCGACCCAATTTTCAATAGCGTTCTTCCTTATGCCAAGATACACCCACACACCAGAAGGTACTTCGCTTATTTTTCAAGATATTTCGCTCACAAGGTTCAGACATATATATGGTGGCGGCCGTCCTGGATTTTGACGTGGCGACCCACTTTACAATAGCGTTTGTCCTTATGCCGAGATACACCCACACACCAAATTAGAAGTTGGTACTTCGCTTATCTTTCAAGATATTCTTCTCACAGGATTCAGACATACATGGCGGTGGCCATCTTGGATTTTGACGTGGCGACCCAATTTTAAACAGCATTCTTCCGTGTGCCTAGATACACCCACACACCAGATTAGAAGTTGGTACTTCGCTTATTTTTCGAGATATTTCGCTCACAAGGTTCAGACATATATATGGCGGTGGCCATCTTGGATTTTGACGTGGCGACCCAATTTTCAATAGCGTTCTTCCTTATGCCTAGATACACCCACACACCAGATTAGAAGTTGGTACTTTGCTTATTTTTCAAGATATGCAGGTTACAAGGTTCAGACATACATGGCATCAGACATACATGGCGGCGGATATCTTGGATTTTGACGTGGCGACCCAATTTTAAACAGCGTTCTTGCTTGTGCCGAGATACACCAACACACCAAATTAGAAGTTGGTACTTTGCTTATTTTTCAAGATATTCATCTCACAAGTTTCAGACATACATGGCGGCGGCCATCTTGGCTTTTGACGTGGCGACCCGATTTTAAACAGCGTTCTTCCTTGTGCCTAGATACACCCACACACCAGATTAGACGTTGGTACTTCGCTTATTTTTCGAGATATTTCGCTCACAAGTTTCAGACATATATATGGTGGTGGCCATCTTGCATTTTGACGTGGCGACCCAGTTTTCAATAGCGTTCGTCCTTATGCCGAGATACACCCACACACCAAATTAGAAGTTGGTATTTTGCTTATTTTTCAAGATATTCATCTCGCAAGTTTCAGACATACATGGCGGCGGCCATCTTGGCTTTTGATGTGGCGACCCGATTTTAAACAGCGTTCTTCCTTATGCCTAGATACACCCACACACCAGATTAAAAGTTGGTACTTCGCTTATTTTTCAAGATATGCAGGTTACAAGGTTCAGACATACATGGCATCAGACATACATGGCGGCGGCCATATTGGATTTTGACGTGGGTTGCACCCACACACCAAATTCGAATGCGGTCCTTCGCTTACGCACGCACGCACGCACGCGCGGAATCCCTACCTCGACAATCAACTGAACAGACCAGGTAGGCTCTCATATGTAGCCAAAGCGAGTTTTTAAAGAAGATAATCCAACTTTAGTTTTGCATGTAGCAGATGGGAGCGACGTTTTTTCCGTGCCATCCCTACATAGAGAGTACTACCGTACTCTCTTATGTATACAGATAGTTTTATTTTGAAAATTAATACAGAAGATATTTATTCAGATATGATTGATGATATTGATATATATGATACAAGTAATTACAAGCTGGGTGATAAGTTGTTTTCTTCAAAGAATAAAAAGGTTATTGGAAAGTTTAAGGATGAATTGGGGGGTAAGGTAATGAGTGAATTTATAGGTTTGAGATCTAAGGCTTATGCTTATAAATATATTGATAATAATATTGAAAAGTGTGATTAAAAGTTATATTAAAAGGAATAAAGAAAAATGTTATGAAAGAAACAATAGACTTTGAAAATTATTATAACTGTTTGATCTATAAGAAAGAAAAGTACAGAAAAATGAATACAATAAGAAGTTATAAACATCAATTATATACAGAGGAGGTAAATAAGAAGGCATTATGGGATTTTGATGAGGTTTATTTTAGAAAATGGAATTGATAGTCTCCCTTCTGGTTATAAGTGTTCAGATAAATATAAGTGTCAAGATAAGTATAAGTGATGAGTTAAATAAAAGTGATAAGATAAATATATAAGTGTTAAGATATTTAATAAAAAAGGGGGGTTAGGGATTTTAATGGGCTACCGCCACCTTTTTTACTAATATATGAGTGATTGAACCAAACTATAATAATCAAACTAAAGAATGGAGACGTATTCAGTCTTGGTATATAAATAGGAATCACAACGAATGTGAGAAATACCAAATAAGTATTATTGAAGGAATAAGAGGGGTAAAAGTAAATCTTACTAGAATTCACCAAATGTCCGTCCGTCCGTCTGTCTGTCCGTCCGTTCGAAGGTACCGCAAAAACGGCTGAACCGATCGCAACGATATTTTGGATGGGTAATCCTGGGATATCCTGGAGTAAAATAGGGTATATTGTTTTTCCAATTTCAGCTTTGGCCTCCAGCATTTTCAGGTTTGGACTCCAGCATAACGTTATTTTCCCGGGTGCCGCACAAACGGCTGCACCAATCGCTGCATGGCTGCACCGATCAGACTCGGTGACCTCGGACAAAGACCTTTTATAAGGACATGGGTTGAATCCCTGCTTGAGAGAATGCCAACTCCCTCCCCGCCATCACGGTCGTCTCTCCAACTCACAATCCCACGAGATATGCGGAAAGGACGACCCAAAACAAATTATCTTCTTTTTGATTTGTATATAAACATCATTAAAAGTAAATAATGACCTCGGCCAAAGTTCAAACGACGTGAGTTTAATCTCTAGATGAGAAAATTCCACATAGCTATTTGGGCGGTGTATACGCTAACAGATCGCTGTCTCCATCGATCTTGCCAAGGCTGTAACACCTATCGGCTCAAAATCCTTTTAACTGTTGACTTGGTAGTTTTTACAATGAAGGAAACATTAACAATGTTGTTAAAAGTTTATTTTGTGATTAATTTGTGATCGGAGTTATGTTGTTTGGAATGAAAAAAGAGATATCGAGTTCAAGTAAATGACGACATGCCGTGATGGTTTCTACTTTCTAAGCGTGAACTTCGCGGATCGCCATATACAGATTCGCCACGGTCCCACGGTCGATGTTTCTATACGTGAACATCGCCGTTTGTTTGCGAACGTGTACGTTTTTCATGGAAGCCCTTCACGAACTTGCTGTCCATGTCTGACGTGCGACTGCGGGTGCTACAGGAATGTGGAATTTATTGGTTTCATGCTTTAGCATTCACCGTATCTGCATTGCCTGTTTTCTTCTGGCCTCCCACCTGTGCATAGCACGGGTACCTCACGAGTAAAACAAGTAAGCGAATAAATATAAGTACAAATAAGTTGGAGGCCCCTCCCAGAGGAGACAATATCCTTGAATGGACAGATAATTTTGATGGTTGCCAAGAAATCAATGGGAAAATAATTTACTACAATCTTAAAATGATATGTGGCTCAGGAGGTGCTCAAACAAGTACATTAAGAGGAGTTTATCATTTCATATTGGCTCAAGAGAGGTGCCAAGTAAATTTGAATGTAATATTTACCAATATTCTTGATGGTGATTCTGCTTTTAAGAAAATGAGGTTATTTCCTAAATTAAAACAGGAGGAAATATTTGTTGGTTCTCTATATAAGTATAATGAAAATATGGATATTTTAGAATTAAGGATTGAACCTTTGTTTATGCAAAGATGGGGAAGGGAGAAATAGGGGGAATTTTTTAAGGATTTGGGGTTTAGTTAAAAAGTTTTTCCCTTTGTCCCCATTGACTTCAATGTTAAATTTGAAGTGAGCCAGAACCTCCTTTTTCCTTCCACTATCATCCGTGTTTGTCAAGCAGCATTTATGGCTAACAAAATATATATATATATATATATATATATATATATATATATATTTACAGTATATATTGCCCGTAAATGACAATTGGGCATAAATGATACTAGTGAAGTCTCTGTCCGACCTGAGGCGAACGCAGGTTGGCTCGTTTGTGTGACGTCAAGGTGGCGTTGTGCCGGGGGTGACGTCACAGCCTTGTGCGGTGCCATCACTGCGTTCGTGTCAGGTTGGAGAGCGACTTAACAAAACAAGGTTATAAATAGGAAGTCACAGAGTTTACAGTTATTATTCATAATACTGTAATTCTCAACACAATGGCAAGGTTTTGAGAAGCTATTCTCCATTCGCTGTTCTCCCACAATAATCCATTATGTCTCCGTCTCCCTAAGGTAAGTTTTGAGTGAAATGTAAATCTATTGATGTTTTTTCCCTTATTTATCGTGCAGACTCTGATGTCAGATTGAAATTACTCAGTTAAATGGAAGACCTGCAGTTAAATGGGATGGCATTGTAATGAACATCATTGTAAAATGTTGAAAGGTTTTTGGATTCATTGCCAAAAATAGGTATCAAAGATAACGAATGTAAGAAAGAAAGCATGGAAGACGTTGGAAGAGTGTGGGATTTTGTGGTAATTTCATTTAGATGTCCAGGTATTAAACTAAGATGAGTAAAAAGAACTCCAGCATGCCAGCGTTTATTTTTATTTTTATTTATTTTTGAATGAACAGCATATTAAGTCGAACATGAGTGTCATGGGTTCCAGAATGCCAAACTGCCCATGCAGTATTGCTCTACATCCAATGTAGAGCGGATGCAACACCATTGGCTGAGTATTGAAACCAAAGGGTCTGCAGAGGCACCGAGCTACAACCAGACTATGGGTTCAACAGCATCGATAATAACAACAGCGGAACAATCTCTCCATTCATTGGATGGCCATAAGTAACTGCTTCATGACAGGCTACACATCAAAGGTGGGCGAATAGGACTTCCGACGTGTCCACAGGAATGCGTCCAATGGCCAAATGTCATCACGTTACCCCTTTCTCAAATTGTTCCTCATCCCAGATAGCATGGCTGTAACATTACAATGGAGCATTCACAGGTGACAGGATGTTTGTGTTCCTCATCAGAATGATACAAAGGCATAACATTTGTCAATGAAAAAGACATTTATGTGGTATGAAAGACTCAACATGAGACAATTCCACACTCGTCCGATGCCTCATATGAGACAGGACAAGTTATTTACATCCCTTATTTCTCCTCTTGCTGCACAGCATAGCATGGGAGCCTGATCATGCATGAAACATGTTCCACAGCCAATAATTGCTCCTTTACTTGGGATAGCATCTCAATCTTTTGTCAATTAAACAAATTTGTGATGTGTCTGGCATCCTTTTCGTTTGCGACTTTAAATTGAAGCGACATGAATTAAAAAGAAAACCGGAAGATTATCCTTTACAACCTCCTTTTCAACCTGCCGTGATGGTTCAATCGTGCCACGTGTAAACAACTTGTGGAGGATTCCTCGGGAGGGCATTACTCACCTCTTCGACCTGACCTCTTTTGGGAGATTCCAATAGGTTATAAGATTACAACTTCAGTTCATACAACTTAAGGAAAGCAGTTTAGATGTGTGTGAACTTGAAGATGTCGCACCGTATGCTCGTGGGGTCGATGACTAGAGTGAAATACAGTACACTTGTTGCTTTTCATTCATCCGTTTTTTCCCGTGCACACAAAGCGAAAAGCAGGGTTAATCAATATATTCCCTTCTGTCGGTCCGTCCGTCCATCTACAAACGTCAGCTTATGATCGAGGAATAACTTAATTTTATTGAATGTTATATTTTGAAGACAAATTGGAACATGAATAGGAAAACAAATCTGTAGTTTTACAGTACTTTGGCTCTGAATTCGTCCCGATCATACATGCTCAGAGTGATATAATTTTTTTCCTGTCTGCCAATCAAACAAAAATTGAAAATCAAACGGTCAAACAGTGAAAGTCAAACAAACAAAGACATTTCTACACAGGAAACCTGCTATTTTAAAGGATGTCAGAAAGGATACAAACAACAGGCATGAATAACTAATGTAACGTGTTCGGATTTTTTTTTTTTTTTTTTGTTGTATACAAGATCGAGGCTCGTGAAAGAGCGAACATTAATCACACAGAAAGACAAACCGACACATAAACATAAAACATCGGGAGCGGTAGACAAGATGGGGAGAGAGGGGGAAGGACACAAACACAACATTTGAGAGCAGGGACCGAGAGACATGGAGACATCGAGAGATCTGAGAGAGGGCGATGGCTTTGGGGTGGGGGGGGGGGGGGCATGGGAAGGGGGCGGTGGGAGAGGTATAAAACATATGGACACTGCCAGGACTTCCAGGAAAGAAGTTGGAATTTCAAACAAGGTGGATCTGGGGTGAATTAGCGGGGGTAGAAAAGATCAAGGTTTTGGATGGGGGAAGATAAGAGGTGGTGGTGAACAGCTGTTTTAAAGACCTGGAGGGAGGAGTGGGATTGAAGGGAGTGAGGGAGTTTGTTCCAGAGGCGGGAGAAAAGAGGAATGAAAGAGTGAAGGTGAGCAGAGAGCCTAGATTTCGGCAGTTTAACCATAAGAGGGTGACTGGCAAATCTTGTGTGACCTGCAGGAATATTTGGGGGACAGAGCACAGATAGAGCTGGGGGAGCAAGGCTGGAGAGGAGTCGGTAGAAGACAGAAAGACCACCTACCTGCCTGCGGTGAGTGAGTGAATGGCCCTCGGAGATAGCTTCATCGCGGGAGATTCCAATGATTCTGAAAGCTTTGGTTTCAACAGCGTGAAGCCGAGCTTGGTGTGAGGCAGGAGCACCGGCCCATAGGGGAGAGCAGTATTCCATTGAGCTGCGGATGAAAGCCTTGTATGTGGTGTGGAGCTCAGGTGTGCCAAGGAAGGACTTCGCACGACGGAGGATGCCCAGTCAGCGACTGGCTTTGGAGGCCAGCTTGGAAATGTGGTTTTCCCAGGAAAGATACTGGCAGATAGTGAGACCCAAAATCTTGAGCGACAGAACTTCTTGGAGAGGATTGTTGAGAAAGTAGATGGGAGGGTTGTCCAGTTGGTCTTTTCGGAGAGACATAGTAAGAGTGTGAGATTTGTCAGGATTGAAAGACATGTTCCATTTGTTTGACCAGTCTGTGATTTTGTCCAGGTCTTCAGAGAGTGAGGAGGCTGCAGACTGCCGATCCGAGGGAAGAGGAATGGAGCGGCAGAGGGTGGAGTCATCAGCAAAGAGATAGAGAGGATTTTCCAGAGAGTCGGAGAGATAATTGATAAAGACCAGAAAAAGCACAGGGCCCAGAACACTGCCTTGGGGAGCTCCAGCCTGAACAGGAAGGGGAGATGAGAGAAATCCATTCAGCGCCATACGTTGACTACGACCAGAGAGGAAGTCCGCAAGCCATGCGTGGAGATTTCCATGGATACCATAGGAGGAGAGTTTGGTGAGCAGAGCTGGGTGCCAGACCGTATCGAAGGCATGTGATATGTCAAGGGAGACAGCTCTGATTTCCTGTTTGGCATTGAGGACCTCCATCCATTGTTGAGACAGCAGAAGCAGCATGTCCAGAGTAGAATGACCTGGTCTGAATCCAAATTGATGATCGGAGATCAAGCCATTGGAGAAGAGGAAGGATTTGATATCCGAAGCAATGATGGATTCCATGACTTTGCTGATAATTGGGAGCAGGCTGATTGGTCTGTAGTTGCAAGGATCTGTTTTCACACCTTTTTTGTGTAAAGTGGTAATGTTTGCTGATTTCCAAGATGCTGGCAGATGACCTTGAGCAAAAGAGAGGGTGAAAAGAACAGAGAGAGGGTGAGATAGAGCGGCAGAGCAGGATTTTAGGACCCGTGGAATGATGCCGTCTGGTCCAGTTGCAGAATCAGAGTCGAGGTTTGACAAAAACTTCTCCACCTTGTCAGGAGAGAAGGACACAGAATCCAGGAGCAGTTGGGTTCGCCTGGGTAAGGTGGGAACAGAGAGAGATGGGTTTGGGACACAAGATTTTGAGGCAAACACAGAGTTGAGGCATTTGGCTTTGTCACGTGCGGTGTCAACTGTGTATCCATTTGAGGTAAGGGAGGGGATGGAGGGGGAACAAACACCAGAAACGGATTTGAAGAGGTGCCACCAGGATTTGGAGGAAGGAGACAGGTTTGAGAGTTCATTCTTGAGTGTGGAGAGATAGTGCTTCCTGGCACTCCTGAGGGTAGACACACACTTGTTCCGAGCATGGTGGAAGGAACTGAGATTGCCTTCAGTTGGATTAGCCTTCCAAGAGGCAAAGGCAAGTTGTTTCAGGGCAACTGCCTCACCACAAGATTCAGTGTACCATGTACGGGAGGAAGGGTAGGACAACTGAAGATGAGATGGGATAAATCTGTGCATGAGAGAGAGCAGTTTGCTTTGGAAGAATTCCCAGGAAGAATTGATGTCAGAGGCAGTAGAGATGGGAGACCAGTCCAGATGATTGATGGCTACTTGAAGACGTTGCCAGTCGGCCTGAGTGAAATGCCAGACTCGTCGACGCTGAGGAGGCTCTCTGAGAATGGCCAGAAAGATGTCCACTTTAAGAAGCACATGATCAGAAGAACCGATTGGAGCAGAAGAGCAGCAGACATTTGCAGGGAAGTTTGTCAGAACCAAGTCTAGAAGAGAAGATACTCCATTGACTGAGATCCGGGTCGGGAAATTGACAGATTGTGTCAATCCCAGTGAGTCACAGAAGTCCTTTGCTGAGGTGCCATGACTGGTGAGAGAGGAACCCACACCCAGCCAGCTGGCATGATGACAGTTGAAGTCACCACATATGAGGAAGAGAGAGTTGGGATGAGTGGGTAGAAGTTGATCCATGTTGTCAGACAGCGAAATGTAAATGGAGTCATCACTGTTTGGAGGACGGTACAGAACACATATGAACAAAAGGTGGGAGCGGAGAGGAAGCCGTAGCCAGAGGTACTCCTGGGGGTGAGGTGGAGAGAGGGCAGTGCAAGGAGAGTGAGGAAGAGGGTTTTTGATAAATATAGCAACCCCACCACCAGGACGAGGCTCAGGTCTATCATACCGGAGGAGCGAGTAACCAGGAAGAGATATTAAGGAATCAGAGACATCTTGAAGGAGGCAAGTTTCTGTTAAGCAGATCAAGTCTGGATTGTCAGAAGCAACCTGTATGGAGAGATCAGTCAGGTTTGAGCGAAGGCCCCGGATATTTGAGGTCCATACCGTTAATGAAGAGAGAGGGGGAGCATCGGGTGCAGGACAGGGGAGGGGAGGGGTAGGGTAAGATGAAGGATGAGAGGGGGAGGTCGGGAGGGCAGTTGATCGTGTGTCAGAGATTACAGAAGAGTTACAAGAAAGGGAAGGATGAGGAGGACGAAAGGTTTGATGGTGATGGGATGAGGCACAGTGAGGGGTTGTTTGAGGGGGGCAGAGGAAAGTAGAAGGTTGGGGGAGGTGGAGGTATGAGATAGAAGGGAGACAAAGTGGGGAGGAGGCGGCTTTGAGGAGGAGGGTGGAGGAGGGAGAATTGGAGAGGAATGGTATGGGGGGAGATTTGAAGGGGAGGGGTTGGGGGGGAGTTTTGAAGGGGAGGGGTGAAGGGGGTGTTTAGGAGGGGAGGGGCAAGGGGGGAGTTTAGAAAGTGGATGATTAAGAAAGACGAACATTGATAACAAATTGGGTTTATTGTGATTTTCAAGTTGGCGATCTGATTAAGAACGATGGAAGAGGGATGGAATGAATGTGAATTTAGAACATGTAGTGAGGGAGAAGTATAAGAGTTGAATTTTTTTTTTTTGAAGTGGAATGAGTTGGAGAGGAAATTGAAAAAAGCCTTTTAAATTGGAAGAAAAACAGCGTGTTGTAATATACCACTGAATAAAACACTGCAGGGGAAAGTTTAAACATATTTAAATAATATTTAAACAGAACCGTGAAGAACAATCTTATATTCACAAAATACCAACGGGGAGAGGGCCTTGAGCCCAGAGAGACAACCACGAGTCACGTGAACACGGCAAAAGGTGTAAGGCAAGGAGATAATGGGGGCGGGGCGAGACAGTGCACGTGGACAGAAGCACCCGAAACAGAACCAGTTTGTGGACGGGTAGTCGCAGGAGCGTGGGCATCATCTCGATTCAGAACGATGTCAGGAGAGGATCACGATTAATTGTTGTAATAATCAGAGATACAACATTGTCTCAGAGCTGAGTTTGATCGTGATCGATCTCAGACAGCATCTAAAGGGAGAACCAGCAATCATAGTATTACTACAGGTACATACAGGTACATACAGATGATATCTATTCAAGCGAGCATGAAGCGCACAATGCAGAATCCTTACCATTCTACGGAAGCCCGGAGATGCTATAGAATTACATGGCACAGAACTACCTTCTGCGCTGAACGGCAATCTCTTTATAGGAGCCGCGTAGGAGCCGCGTAGTGGCAATGAGTAGAATAACACCAGGGTCGTAACTGAGATGACAATTTCACCACATTCTCCCCGCGTTTAAAACTTTACTAGCAGGCCATGGAACAGTAGGCACATATTGATAAACAGCAGATGGATATATAGAAATGCAAAGAATCGAAATACATCTGAAAGGATGTTACTGCCAGTCGAAACGCCCGGGGCGTCATCAATCCCGATTACGGGGTTACTGCAATTCAACCGCGCACTCATAGTCTGGTTAGCAATCAGTTTTTAGATATATACAGACTTGGCATTTAATATGGAATTTTTATTTGTGGGGGTGAACTTACTTTTCAAGATGACTTAGAACCAAAAGTTCATTGGAATTATGTTGAAATTATTCTAGATTTTGTTAATGTGACCTTTAAAAGAAACAAAAACCACACTTGACATTTCGAAGCAAATAAATTGATCCTTGAAAGTGATGTAAACTGATATCGAACTCAATTCACGTACAGTACTGTGTTAAACGTCTGTGTGTTTTCCAGAAGTATCTCTTTATTTTGCACATTAGCCAAATTTTTTTTAAACAAAAACAAAGTTAAATTACGACTGGGATTACGGACAGTAAAATTACAGTTCAGTACTTCGTGTAACCCCCACGAGCATTCAGGAGAGCACGTACACGTTAAGGCATGCTGTTCACGAGATTTGCCAAGGTTTGGACAGGAATCCCTTGCCATGCAGTTACAATAGCCTGCTGCAATTCATGCACAGAGGCAGGCTGCTGGTCCAAGTTGTCGATTTGATGCATTAATTATGCCCACAAGTTCTCTATCGGATTCATATCCGGGGACATGGCAAGCCAATCCATATGCTCTACACCACGGTCAGCAAGAAAGTGTTGGATCATGCGAGCACGATGAGGCCGTGCATTGTTATCTTGGAAGACAAAGTTTCCTCGAAAGGCTGCACGAACAAATACAAGCAATGTTTCTTCCAGAATGGCCCTGTGCTTGAACTGGTTCAGGTTTCCATTCAGAACAACCAGGTCAGTTTTTCCCCCTGCATGAAAAGCAGCCCAAACGGTCACCCCACCACCTCCTGCTTGGACTCTTGGCACTATACAATCTTCGTTGTAGGCTTCTTGCACTTGTCTGCGCACTCGGACGCGGCCATCTTGACGATAGACCAGAAATCTAGACTCGTCACTGAAGATCACGTGATTCCAGTGTCCTGGTTGCCATTGACGGTGCTCTCTGGCCTACTGCAATCGGCGCTGGCGGTGTTGTCTGGTCAGACGTGGCTTTCTCAGGGGACGCCTGGCACGACAGCCTGCTTGAACCAGTCGTTGGTTGACTAGCCTTCTGGTTACAGGCACATTTGCCAGTTGCTGCCACTCAGCCCTAAGCCGATTAGCTGACTTGGTACGGCCATTGCGGACTAACCAGTGCAGCTGGCGATCATCCCTCCTGGTGGTTCTGCGGGGACGTCCTGGCCTCGGTATTGGAGTAGGGACACCCCTCTGAGCATTTCGTTTCAGGATATTTGACACCTGACCTTGAGTGATGCCATACTGCCAAGCAATAGCACGCTGTTTCATGCCGGAATTTCGTAAAGCCACCACTAAATGACAAACAGCATTGTCGAGTTGACGGACCATCTCCAGGGGAAGTGGCAATAACCTTTATAGACGTGCAGCAGTTGTTTTCCACTAATACAGAATGCAACAACCCTTATATACCCAATTGTGAAGCCAATCGTCAAATGTACCTGTCCGTACATTTTGTCACGCCACCTGTGATATAATCCTGTTATTGACTTCTTGCTGTGACAGACAATCAGTGACATGGTTCTTTTAACAAAGAAATCACCAAAGTGTGAAAGAAACTCACCAGATTGATATACTGAGTTCAGAAAGTAAACCCAAGTCAAGAAAAAAAAATTATTCCATATTAAATGCCAAGTCTGTAGATAGAGAAAGGAAATCCCAAACAAGAATATATCGAACAAAGCAAGTGCATTCGGAGATTCGGTTCCACCAACGGAGAGCCCGTTGGTGGAACCTTCGGACTGGACCCATCAAATTCCCCGCTAGACTTGAGATGAAACGTCGCAGTAGTCTTACAGTGGGGTAGCCGGGCACAGTAGCTAGGTCGGATAATTTGTACCTTGGCGAAGAATGAATCGTCATTGCGTGGATGCACGGCTCATTTACAGGAAACAGATCCAGGCCTCCACATTGGCCTCTACCTGTACTAAGCCTACAGCGGGTCATTCGTGATAACCAATCACTGGCAGCGATGCACAATTGCAACCGAACAAGCAGGAGCCGCATGTAGTGAAGGGCTGTCCTAGGGTCCATGTTGTCATGGAACGATAGCGAGAACAGGGGTACACATCGAGGGAGAGAGAGCAACGATATGAGCCATTCGGAGCCAATAGCTGAGACCTCCCACAGCCGTCTAACGTGAACCAAAGTCAGAGTATTCGTATTAGTAGACGCACGGCCGCAGCCCCTCGTGACCAGGCCTCGCTCGGCACATACGACGAACGTCCTCACGTACATTAAAGTCAAACGTCAAAGATATCGTACTCGCGTAACATGGCGATTCATGAGAATCGCAGAGAATGTCGCCTACGGTGAGGCCCGTTCAGGCGGCCCACACTTTCACATCCACAGCGAGGTCCCCCTCACCAGATCCCCACACCGGGCAATAAGTGAAGGCCCCACGAGGCCTCCGTTCGTCTCGAACACTCAGATGGACATGACGCATCCCGTCCAGCAGCACAGAGCTCTGTGGATCGGTAATTACCTCGGACGGATCACGCACGGCATGCGATGTCACGTGTAACCTAAATTGTCCTCCGGAACCTAAATTGTCCTCCGGAACCTAAATTGTCCTCCGGAACCTAAATTAGCGTTAAGGTTACCGGCGAAATGGAGGACGAACAGAGGCCGCCCAGCTATACCGATCGGATCGGCGATACCAAATCGGCCCAGCTATACCGATCGAATCTTCTGCGTTGGGCTCAGACCTAGCTGGATCGCTCCACACACTGATGGCGAAGTGACACACCGACGCCGTGGAGTTCCGCATGATGCACGACGCGAAGTGACGCACTGGCGCCGTGGAGTTCCGCATGATGCACGACGCGAGGTGACGCACCGACACCGTGGACTCGCATGTGATGTCCTGGATGGATCCCCCTATCGACAAAACCAAGAGATCCACCCCCTCCCCCGAGATTGCAGATGCGCTAGCTCTGTGTACGGAAAGAGAGCGACCTTTGCTGTCTTGGTCAGAGGGAAAGTTATGCAGGCAACAACCGGACGAGGCGTCCCGCAGTCTCGATCCTGGCACGAATGACTTGAAAACAAGCCAAGAGCTCTGTTCAAGGGTGAACAGTCGGGCGGCGCCACCGTGTCCAGCACGGGATGCAAGGTAGTTGGGCTCCGCGCTCAGTGTTATCGTCTCCTGGGTCACCGTGTTCCCCAAATGCACTATGGTCCGACCTGATAACGGTATGTGGCCTCGTAGTTAGCTATTCTGTACCCCGAATGCACTATGGTCCTACCTGATAATGGTATGTGGCCTCGTAGATAGCTAGTCTGTACCCGAATGCACTATGGTCCTACCTGATAACGGTATGTGGCCTCGTAGATAGCTAGTCTGGACACCGAATGCTCAATGGTCCTAGCCGATAACGGTATGAGTCCTCATTGATGGCTAGACGGCTCGGGCGCGCGGCCTGTAGGAAGCGCCACAAGTAACATTATGACACGCACGTATTGAGCTGGAGCGGTCAGTTTGAGTATGTCCGCAAATCGTGGAGTTACCAAGGTAGATGGAAACTCGGATAAACAAAACTCTGGTGACGGTGACGTCATTGATCGCACTTGAGAAGCATGCAATTACGTTAGTGACGCCTGAGGGCAAACGCGTGATTTGAGAAGGCCATCGCTCTGGGCCTTAAGCCCCGCAGGCTTGGACTGGACCGATGGTGCCGGGCACCGCGTATTGGGTCCTTAATGTCGATCGGATCGGGCGCGTGCAGGGTGGGGTTGACGGCGAATTCCCCATCATCGGATTCCCCGGGCTGAGCTCCAGCCGAGCAGTATCCCCGCACGGAGCAAAATGACGCACTGAAACTATAGACTCACGTCCATTTGGCAGCAGCACTCGAGCGTGCTCGGGATTAGGTACCGAATACGAACCTTGTCGACGAGCAGGTCGTATTTACTCGGGCAAACCGCGCGTTTGAGGAAAGCCGAAAATGTCGAACTCGGCCTGTCGAACCAGCACTGGGCACGCCGAGTCGAGTGGGCGAGCACGCTGAGCAGCGATAAATTGCACATCCTGAAATAGCGTCTCGTTTGATAGCTATCGGGGCGCGTTTGTCAGGAGTTAGATTCGGGAATAGCGTCAACAGTTCGGTAGCCATTCCCGCCAACACACGAGCAGAGAGGGTGGTGTTCCCACTGAACTTCATTTCCGGCCGCCCATGTCGATGGGGAAATCGTGTCGAAAGGTGGGCAAGACTGTTAGGCGGTCATCCGTATACATCATGCTATCAATAACTAGCTTGATACGACATTCCCCTTTAGTGCCCGAGTGCCTGGGAGGCTATGAAGATCCCGCACGATGTCCTCAGAATCGGCCTTCCGTGCCATCAGACGAGGCTCGCTGCCTGTCCGTTAATCGGTACAGAGATGATGGCGCTGGACAAGCTGTGCATCCGTGCAGTGTCGGGTCCTCTAGGGATGCCAATCGAGCCTCAAGCGTTGAGGCAATTCCAGCCACCGGCAACAGCCTCGCTGAGTAGTGCCTGCGATGGGTGCAGTGCGCAGCTCGCGCATAGGAGGGATTCCGACGAGCAGCGATCGGGATCGCCGGCCTCGCAGAGTAGTGCCTGCGATGGGTGCAGTGCGCGGTTTGCGCATAGAAGGGATTCCGTCCAGCGGTGGTCGGGTATGCCGGCTGAGTGAGGCGCGACAGAAATGAGAGTCGTGAGCACACACGTGGAAAATCACATCTCGTGCCGGGCACGCAAATCTCGGAGGATTCTCTCAGAAGAAGCCGTTAGCGTTTCCCGCAACCGCGGCAGTCACAGCTAGACTCGTACCTTTGGCTCTGAGCGCGTCCGTCGACCCAACGGGGTTTCAGCTGCAGGACGTTTCCCAGTAGCCTCATTCTCCAGGCGTCTTGCCGGAGTTCGTCACACCTGCTCCGGCGTTCGGACCTCGGGAAAGCATTACGTGCTCAGACGAAGTAGTTCTTGAATGAAATGCTTGAGGGGTTCCAATGCATCCGCTCTCTTCGTGGCAGAGCGGTAGCGAGGGTAGTTGGCGCTCCGTGGCTAGAGCTGGCTCGGCCGGTCCTCCGCTTGACGTTCTTCCCCGGGGACGGGTAGTCGCAGGAGCGTGGGCATCATCTCGATTCAGAACGATATCAGGAGAGGATCACGATTAATTGTTGTAATAATCAGAGACACAACATTGTCTCAGAGCTGAGTTTAATCGTGATCGATCTCAGACAGCATCTAAAGGGAGAACCAGCAATCATAGTATTAGTATTACTACAGGTACATACAGGTACATACAGATGATATATATTCAAGCGAGCATGCAGCGCACAATGCAGAATCCTTACCATTCTACGGAAGCCCGGAGATGCTATAGAATTACATGGCACAGAACTACCTTCTGCGCTGAACGGCAGTCTCTTTATAGGAGTCGCGTAGTGGCATTGAGTAGAATAACACCAGGGTCGTAACTTAGATGCCAATTTCACCACAGTTGTACATGTAGTGGCATGGGTGATTAGGGTTGGCATTTGCCGTTGCAAGGAACCGTGTACCTCTCATGTCTAAGTGGTCTTTGATTTTTAGCAATTTTACTTCTGTGTGTAAGTGCTCGATGGGTGTTGTTCATGTGCAACCTGTGATGATGCGAAGGCCTTTGTTTTGTATGGTCTGCGGGGTGTTGAGATGTGTGTTTCATCGGCTGGAGGCCCAAGATGAGCTGGCATAGTTTATGACTGATTTAATGTACTGTTTGTATGTTTATAGCGATGTTGTTTCTTTGTGGTGTCTGAAGTCGGTGCCTGTGAGTGCCCTAAGTGTGTTCAGCAGAACGGCTTGTCCGATTAAATCCATTTTTGCAGTGTGTGTTGGGGTTGAGGAGAGGAAGGTTCCTTTCGAAAATGGGCTTGCTGCGATTTTCAATATGGCCGCCACGGCAGCCATCTTGAAATTGGTTTCCACCATGCATGGGCTGAGGGGTTATGCCCGCTTTGCAGTGCTATTTATTTTTAATGTTTGTGATGTGATCTGAGAATGACATGGATATGTTAAAAGTGATGCCGAGTATTTTTTTTGGTGTGTGTGTAGCATAGAGATATTGTTCAGTGTGATGTGTGGTGAAGTGCTATGTTCCTTGGTGTAATTTGTTAGAAGAGTGGCTGGTGATTTTGAGGAGGCTACTTTTAGTCTGTTGATGATGACCCAGGTTTGTTGGGTGCTGAGGACAGGTTGAAGTTGTGCTGTTGCAGTTTTAATGTTTCTATGAGTAGAGGTGATGGTTATATCGTCCGCATACTTTATGAGGCTAATTGTATGTTCGCCAGTGGTTGTGGGATGTCGTGCCTGAACAGATTAAAGAGTGTGGGGGAGAGGCCTGAGCCTTGAGGGACTCCATTCGGAAAGTGTCGTGCATGTGATGAACTGCTGTTAAAAATTACAAATTACTGTCTGCATGATAGGAAGTTGGTCAGCCAGCGTTTGGTGTTGTGCATGTTTGTGTTGAGTATTTTGTTTGTGAGTAAAAGCTTTGGGAGTGTGTCAAATGCTTTGGTGATGTCTACTGTGGTGAGAATAGTGCGTTTTGGTGGTTTCCTATTGTTGAAGCCTTCAAAGGTGTTTTGTGTGAGGTTAGTGAGGAGAGTGGTGGTGGTGGAGTGGTTTCGTCTGAATCATGTTGGGTGTGTGAGAGAGGGATGTCAGGGTTCGTGAGTGCAATATAAAGCATTCTCTAACTTTGGAGGGTGTGCAAAGTAATGTGATAGGTCTGCAAGAGGCTGCTTTGGTGGGATCTTTGCTTGGTTTTAGGAGGGTAATGATTTTGCCTAGTTCACATATTTGTGGAATCTTTGAGTGTTGATAGGAAAAATTGCTTATTTTTGTGAGGGCTGATATGCCGTGTGGTGCAAGGTGTTTTAAATGTAAATTGGAGATGTTGCAAGGGCCGGTAACCTGTGAGTTTTTGATGATTTTTATTGTTTATGCAGAGTGAATGGCGTGATGGTGGTGTCGAGTTGGTTGCTGAATTTGCGTCTTGTAATACATCCACCTGAAATGGTAATATATGTCTTGTAATACATATTGTTGCGGATATGAGGCCTGTATTTTTTTGATTGTGTTGTATTGTGGTAAATTGGTGATGATTATTGTTTATTCTGCGCCCCCTGCCTCCGGAGCTGTGTAAAGGTGAAAGGGCATCCCATAATTAGTCCACAAGCATACACGTCAGCCAATAATAGAATACCCCTGTTTGATAGTTATATCTTATTCTGTGTTTTAGAGTAAGGCTGTGTCTCCCATTAATTGAAGTACTCCATTGCACCAGTGAAAGAGAATAGATCCCCTTTCATTCCCATCCCCAAAATCTCCATTTCCTTTCACATCCCCTTTCGTCATTGCCGAGCCTCGATTGCCAATTACCTCCCCTCCAAAACCACCATTGAACAAGTGCCCGCCCATCGTCATCAAGGGGGGAGCCAGAGGGTCGCATGACCAACCAGGGCCGAGGTGAGCACACCGATGGGCGTGTCCTGAAGGCCGGCGGCTTGATCGCTAGAGGCGCTATAAAGGCGCGCGCGCAAGTGGCGTGAGGAGTCAGTCAGTGGAGTCGGTGGTCAGTTGGTTGCGGTGAGGAGTCGGTGGCGGTCAGTGGTTGCGTTGGTTGCGGTGAGGAGTCGGTGGTGAGGAGTGAGTGGACCAAGAAAGAGTTGAGGGTTGGACCACACCAGTCAGACAAGTCCTGGGAAAGCACGCGACGTCCACAGCAGCCACAACAGCCACTTGGGGCCTGGACGGCGGTTTTGAGCAAGGCCGTGAAGGAACGGCGGTGGCTAAACGCGCCGATCGTGCTGCAGGACCCCCTTGGACCTTCCTCTCCCTCCAGCCATCCACCTCCTGCCTTTCCACCCTTCTTGTGTACGTGAGTTTGTTTTGTTTGTTCTGTCCCTGGGTTAATTAAGTCTGTATAAGCTAGTATTTGCACTGTGTCACCTGCGTCTTATGTGTTGTAAATAAACTTGATTGCTCCTTTTTTTGCTTGTGTGTGTACAATAAAGCCCATTACTCTTCTGTCCGTCTTCTCGTTTTATTCCTTTTCCTCTTTGCATTTCGTCGTTTTAGAGTTTTCCAGATTGGGCAGCTGCGGTGCGATACGGCCAAAGTTCTGGGTGAATCGGGTGAGTCGGGGAACAACTGTTCGGTCGCGGAGCCTTCGCTCGGCAAAGTAACATCTAAACCGCGATCAGTAACAATTGGTGTCGGGAAGTGGGATTGGACCCGAAGCGCGCTTAACGTGCTCAAAATTACAAAATACCGAAATTGCTTTTGTTTTACAAAACCCGAATTTTGAAATTGCGCCATGGCTGGTCAAGGCGACGGGATGCCGGTGGGAGAGATAGACGGGGTAGAATCGACCCAGGACCTCGGGGAAATGTATGTGGATGAAAGAGAGGAGGAGAACATTGGCAATGTGGTTGAGGGGGTATCAGGCGCACAAAATGGCGCTCTCGCGCACGAGGTTTCAGGCGCGCAAAAAGGCGCCTCGCACGAGCGCGCAGTAGCCGAGCCCGCTGTATCAGCGGGCTTTAACATGCAGCCGATTGACATGCAGGCCCTCATTGCGCAGCTACACGCAGCTGTACAGATGAGTATGGGAGACCAAATTGGAGGTTTGAAAAACAGTATGGGGGTAATGAGGGACGAATTGAGGGCTGATAGTGAGCGATTGAGTGAGCAATTAGAGGGCCAAATGGGGGCAATGAGGGACGAAGCGAGGGGTACTGGTGAGGGGTTAGACAAGAAACTTGGGAAGTTAGACAATAATTTTGAGGAGTTAGACAAGAAATTTGGGAAGTTAGACAATAATTTTGAGGGGTTAGACAACAGGATAAAAGAGGTGAAAAATGGGTTAATGGGGTTAGAAAATAGGATGGAGGACAAATTGCGGGAAATAGGGGAACAATCTGCCAGGGAAATCAAACGAATGGGGAACCAGATAGAGGAGGTGCAAATCGGGTTAGAAAGTAAACTGGATGCTCAGAGGGATGAATTGGGACAGATGAGGGTGGCATCTACAAAAGAGATGGAGGAGATACGACGAGGTGTAAGTGAGGAGGTTTCGGGGCTACACGAGGAGGTAAAGCGAGGTGAGAAGCGTATGGAGAAAGAGGTGAGAAATAATACGGCGAGGTTACAAGGGGGCATAGAGGACCTGACGGAGGAGGTGGAACAGCTGACAGAGGGACAAACGGAGTTAGTGGAGCAGGTTCAAAGGAACACTGCGGTACTAGGAGGGTTAAAAGCGACACAAAGAGACATCAAGGAAGACTTAATAGCGACACAGAGGCAATGTCAGATGGTACGTGAGGGACTGACAATGAGGGTGGACGAGGTGACAGAGATAATGGAGACAAAGGACCGGCAGGTGAGGATGCACATAGAGACGGTCACGGTAGCCTTAGAGGATGAACTTGAGGAGACGCACCGGGAAATAAAAGAGGTGAAGCAAAAATTAGAGGAAGTGGAAGAAGAGGTGAGTGAAATTAAGAAGAGACGGACAGAAACTAAGAGAGAAATAAGGGAGGAGGTAATGGAATATGTACAAGGTCGGTGCTCAACTCATGATGTGCTGCTCACTAACCAAATAAAGAGTTTGCAGGTGGCAAAAGAGGTGCGGAGACGAGGTGCCAAGGTGAGTGGCGATATAATTGGAAATGTACATGATGTGAGGAAAGCTTCAGTCGGCTTGGGGATTGGTTTGGATCCGGGTGTTCGTGAAAGGCCGTTGGTGAAGTGTGCGACAGGTCTGGTGTGCGAAAAAAGAGGTGTGCGAGAATGTCCGACCATGGGGTGTGTGAGGAAAAAGTGCGCGCCGACCAGTGAGTGTGCTGTAGAGAGTGAGTCGGTCGTAGCGCGTGTGCGAGGGAGCACATGGAAGCGCGGTGTGGTAAGTGTTACGGAGGAAGTAACGAAAGAGTGTGCGCAAGAGGATGCGCGAGAAAGGTCTGTAACGGACAGGTGCATGGGGAAAGAGTGCGCTGTCAAGAGTGAAGGAGAATGCACGCCTGTGGTGAGTGTTACAGAGGATGTAACGGGAGAGTGTGCGCAAGAGTGTGCGCGAGAAAGGTGTGTAACGGACAGGGGCATGAGGAAAGAGTGCGCGGTCGAGAGTAAGGGTGAGTGCGCGACCGAGAGTGGAGGTGAAAGTAGTGAGAGTGACACGGAGCGTGAGTTGGTTGTGACAGGTGAGCGAGGATGTACACCTGGAATGGAAGGATGCACACCTGGAATGGTAGAGCGTGTGTGGGAATGCACACTTGAGTTGGTCGTGAGGCACGTGGTTGGGTGTGCGAGTGAGAACACACCTGTGATTGTCACAGAAGAAGTGACCGAGGAAGGGGCGCGAAGAGGTGTGTTGGTGAGGTGTGCGAGCGACGAATGTGTGCCAAGGTGTTCGGTGGTCAGGTGTGTGACCAAGTCTGTGAGCGGAATGAGTGTACCGAGGTGTGTAAGGAAAGGTACGAGGAGCATGGGAGCAGCTGGAGGTATGAGCAAGAAAGGGGTAGCGTATGCGTGTAAGCATCCAGGTGAGGCATCGACGGTAACCGGGTTAGCGGTTATAGCGACTTTTAGCCGAATCGGGCCCTCGGTGCGTGCCGGGCTTCGCGTGCCGCGAGAACCAGCGGGGATCCGAGCCACGGCGGGTTCGAAAGGACCGCCGTACGCGATCCACGCTGGGCCTCGCTTGGAACGGCCGCGTCCGGGCTCCACTAGGCGGAGCGGGTAGCCCGATAGGAAGGGTCGTCATGGCGACCACTTTCTATTGAGACATGCCGGCAGGTCGAGATCGGGACATTGGATGGCTCCACGCCGAGGTGGTGCATGGGATCTCGGCCCGGGTAAGCCCCCGTGCCTGCCCCGAATGCGGGACGTATCCAGCCGCTGGCACAAAACAACCCGCGTTCATTGCTCGGCTGGACGAAGCCGAGCTTTAGAAGGGAATTGGCGCACCGAGAGGATCTAATAAGTAGACGGGTGATGAGGATAGTGTTTTGGCCCTGAAATTAGAAAAAAAAGCAAAATTTGATGATGGTACGGTGATTAGCAGTAAATGGCAAATTTTTGATTTTTTTGATTCGGTGTGCAAAATTGATAGGACCTCCCCGATGTGGTGGGATGGCAACTCTGTCATCCCTCACAAACATGGGGGGCAAAGGAGCACTAGATTATGGGGTTGATGGCAGTGAAAACTAGCCCGGGTGGGTTAGGATATTGTGTGTAGGGATCTAGCGAAGATGACATTAGGTGACGTTAAGATTAGTTAGTGACAAGGATACCTGTAGTGGGGACGCAGGTAGTTTAGTGTGGATGATAATGACGTGGGAGCGCAATAATTTAAAGGGACGACTGGGAAGCGCAAGTTTCAGAGGGGAGTAGTTAGCTGAGATGATGCCGTGTGTTTGAAGATTGAACAGGTGTGATTGCACAGGTGTGCAACTGAACAGGTGTGTGGAGCAGTGTATGAGTGAGTGAAGGTGATTGTGTATTGTGCTGACCAAATGGTCTAGGAAGAGGAGGAGGGTGCAGGTGGCACCAGGTATGATTGCACAGGTGTGCAACGACAGGTGAATGGAGGACAGGTGTATGGAATAAATGGTATGGAGTATTGGAATGGATGGTCGTGGAGTGAGTATGGTGGAAATTGTGGAGTGGAGTGGATGGTGCGAAGGTGTGAATGGGGGAAGAGTGGACCCCCATCACGGATACCCGGGGCGGGTAGTGTAAGTGTTAGGTAGAGGGTACAGGTAAATTGCGGTTGGATATTGGCATCTGTGGTGCGGGTGAAAGAATGGTCTTTGGATGGGTGCATTAGTGTTGTGGAAATGGCTGGGCGTGTAGCCTGTTAGTGTGTGTAGTGGTTTGGGCACTCCACCACTGTGAGGATGTCGGCCAGGTGAGGCCGCAGGTGGGCTCTGGGAGCCGGTAGTTGTTGTGGATGGGGCCCGAGGATCCGGAGGACGGACCCGGGTAGCCCAGTGCCAGAGGGCACCAAGGGGTGACAGAACCAGGAGGGGTCTTCCCCAGTTAGTTAGGTTAGGGTGAGGAGCTAGGTAAGCTCGGGTGGCAACTACAGTGGTGGAGGTGTGCAGGTGGGTAGACCTGCTGGGAGAGCTGCACGTCACGGCCCAGAAATTGTGCAAGGGCACCGGGAGATGAATCGGGGGAGTGAGACCCCAAATTGAGAAGCACCACAGTTTGGTCAATGGGAATTGGTTTTTAGAACCCATAGTGTAAGTTGGCCAATGGATTGGCAGGGAGAGACCCCGGGTAGTGTAAAGTGTGTTAAGGTCATTTAGAGGATAGTTAGGATTGGAGTCTCCTCGCACCATCTGCATCCACTCACCTGAGGTGACAGGTACTCCACACCATGCCATGTTTTGATTATTTTTTACTGTGCAAATGTTTGGATTGTGAGACGCATCATGACGTGGGTGTGACATTGTGCTTGAGGTTCCATCTCTTCCTCCTTATGAGGATTGATGATGAATTGGGAGATGGCAAATTTTGAATAGAGGGATTGTGGTGACGAATTTGGTATAGAGGAAATATGGGGAGACGTGACAGTAGCGACGGATTGGTAATGTGTAGATTTTGTACATATGGGGTAAGGGCAAGGGTAGTGTCGGTGACAGGGGGGGGGGTGACGTACGGTAGGGACGAGTTTTTCTCACTTCGCTCTCCGTACGCACTTCACCCTGCATTGCCTTTATTGACGTGTACCCTTGTGACCTTACCCCTCGCTCATTTGTCTTCCCCCCTTTTGTCTCCCACATGACCTGTGTGCCATTGGGCGCCGAGGGGAGCGTGCGTGGGTCGGCCATTGTGCGCCCGAAATTCCCAGAACCAGCTGTCTGCATCGATGCACCACATTATGGACCACATGCCGGTGGCCGAGCACCACTTATGGACCCCATGGGTTGGGGCATGGCCCCTCTGCTGGAACCGGCCATGAGGGCCTGAAATCTTGCTGGCGGACCTTGGCCACAGGGCACCGATGCCCCACAGGTGAACCACACGTAGTTGGCCCTGTGGGCCATAAATAAAAGAAAATAAAAAGGACACATTGGGCACACTTTATTGCAAATCGGCCGCCAGTAAGGAAATGAAAGAATGACAACATCTGGAAGAACAAATAATAATTACCAGCAGAGGGAGCCGAAGAGCAAGAGATCACCTGCAGGGTTAGGGGTTGTTGATTTTATTTTTATTGAACATGCATTGAACACTGATGAACTATGGTGACTGCACCGATTGGTGCTTGGGTGTGTATTGGTGCGTTTTTAGGTGCTTTAATGGTGCATTGATGCAGAGCAGACTGTCTCCCCCCCAGAAAGAACAATCACAGGTCCTGGGTTAGTTTTGTAAATAAAAATAGCGTCATTGTAAATAATGCTTCCCACCGTCAGTGTATAGTTTGAAGACCATTCCGCAATTCGGTTAACTGTGGGCGTAAGTCTGTTAGGCAGGGTGCAATGGAGCAGCGGGACACATTTATTTATGTTTTAAAACTGTCGCACTCAGGGTCAGGTTAAAAGTAGAGGGAACTACACCTACGTGTCACACTAAATAAAAGTTGTAGGCCCGGGACGTGCCTAAGAGGAGGAGGGTGCAGTGTTGCGGATATGAGGCCTGTATTTTTTTGATTGTGTTGTATTGTGGTAAATTGGTGATGATTATTGTTTATTCTGCGCCCCCTGCCTCCGGAGCTGTGTAAAGGTGAAAGGGCATCCCATAATTAGTCCACAAGCATACACGTCAGCCAATAATAGAATACCCCTGTTTGATAGTTATATCTTATTCTGTGTTTTAGAGTAAGGCTGTGTCTCCCATTAATTGAAGTACTCCATTGCACCAGTGAAAGAGAATAGATCCCCTTTCATTCCCATCCCCAAAATCTCCATTTCCTTTCACATCCCCTTTCGTCATTGCCGAGCCTCGATTGCCAATTACCTCCCCTCCAAAACCACCATTGAACAAGTGCCCGCCCGTCGTCATCAAGGGGGGAGCCAGAGGGTCGCATGACCAACCAGGGCCGAGGTGAGCACACCGATGGGCGTGTCCTGAAGGCCGGCGGCTTGATCGCTAGAGGCGCTATAAAGGCGCACGCGCAAGTGGCGTGAGGAGTCAGTCAGTGGAGTCGGTGGTCAGTTGGTTGCGTTGGTTGCGGTGAGGAGTCAGTGGTGGTCAGTGGTTGCGTTGGTTGCGGTGAGGAGTCGGTGGTGAGGAGTGAGTGGACCAAGAAAGAGTTGAGGGTTGGACCACACCAGTCAGACAAGTCCTGGGAAAGCACGCGACGTCCACAGCAGCCACAACAGCCACTTGGGGCCTGGACGGCGGTTTTGAGCAAGGCCGTGAAGGAACGGCGGCGGCTAAACGCGCCAATCGTGCTGCAGGACCCCCTTGGACCTTCCTCTCCCTCCAGCCATCCACCTCCTGCCTTTCCACCCTTCTTGTGTACGTGAGTTTGTTTTGTTTGTTCTGTCCCTGGGTTAATTAAGTCTGTATAAGCTAGTATTTGCACTGTGTCACCTGCGTCTTATGTGTTGTAAATAAACTTGATTGCTCCTTTTTTTGCTTGTGTGTGTACAATAAATCCCATTACTCTTCTGTCCGTCTTCTCGTTTTATTCCTTTTCCTCTTTGCATTTCGTCGTTTTAGAGTTTTCCAGATTGGGCAGCTGCGGTGCGATACGGCCAAAGTTCTGGGTGAATCGGGTGAGTCGGGGAACAACTGTTCGGTCGCGGAGCCTTCGCTCGGCAAAGTAACATCTAAACCGCGATCAGTAACAATATTATGTCTTATAATACATCGATACATATATACAGGGTGAGTCAAAAGTAGCGCCCGCGCTCGATTTCTGTTTTTTCGGCTGCCAGATTCTTTCTGGGATGTCATGTTGTTAATAATTGTCTTGCAGATAATTAATTTTCTTAGTTTATTGATTTTTGTTTTTGTTTTGCAGGTTATTGCTGAGAGTTTGGAAAGTTACTGAATTTGCACCAAATTGAACCATGAATTACCTTTCAATGAATCAACGCATTGCGGCCGTGAAACATTACCACAAATGTAATGAACAACAACGACGGCGGCACGCCGTTTGGCACAGGAATTCGATATTAACCCACCCCAGGGAAGAAACATACGATTGATTGTCGAGAAATTTGAAGCAACAGGGTCGGTAGCCACTGCAAAGAAGTCCGGTCGTCCGAAAACGGCAACGAATGTAGCTAAGGCTGAAGAAGCCATCAGGAGACTGGAACAAAGTCCGCAAAAGTCAACTCGCCGTTTATCTGCAGAGTTGGAAGTGAGCCAATCAAGTGTTATCTGTATCCTTCACCAGAAAAACTGGAAACCTGACATTCCACGCTTACTGCATGCCCTTCATGATGGAGATGACGACCGCCGTCTTCAATTTTGCGAAGAGTTCTTAGCTAAACTCGACGAAGAGGACACAATGCTAGACAACATCTGGTGGTCAGATGAGGCATGTTTTAAGCTTAACGGCACAATTAACAGACACGATTGTGTCTACTGGGCTGCGGAGAACCCAAGAGTGACAGTTGAGGAGGTAAATTTACCTGGCGTGACAGTTTGGGCAGTCATATCTCCATTAGGGATAATTGGACCCTTTTTCTTTGAGGGATCTGTCACTGCAGAAATTTACCTGGATATGCTGCAAACCTTCTTTTGGCCCAGGGTACAAGATCAGGACTGTTATTTCCAGCAAGATGGAGCTCCACCTCATTATGGACGTCATGTTCGTCAGTGGCTGGATGAAAACTTTCCCGGAAAGTGGATCGTCCGATCGAGTGGCTGGCACGCTCCCCAGACCATACACCTCCAAATTTCTTTCTTTGGGGGCTCATGAAAGACCTTGTTTATCATGAAAAGCCTCGTACCATTCAGGAATTGAAGGCTCAAATCACTGCAAAGTTTGAGGAAATTGATATCGAACTCCGCAAGCGTGTGTGCCACTCTGTGCCTGCTCGGCTGCAATTGTGCATCGATCACGAGGGAGGGCACTTAGAAAATTGCAAGTAAAACAGCTTGGTACACTTCCGTAATAATTTTCCCCAGAATAAATGGTTAGATAAACATGTCATTCATTTATTTATACCTTCTTGTACACTGTAATACAAATGGCAAACAAACAATCAACCGACAGAAATCTATATATAACTTGAGGGTCACAAAACCACGCCCTATGATCGGAGCCGTTGCCCCGGTAGCCAGCTGCAAACTATGATTTTCCAGACACTGGATTTTATCCCAGCCGTCTGCACTCGAATTAAGGATGACGGGGCTGATGATCGTGGCGCTGGCTCCCGTGTCCACCACGGCGTCTACCCCCACGCCGGCAATTTTGCACCGAATTGTCAAACTACCTGTTCCAATTTGGCCACAATGAATGACCTGTCGCGTCAACGAGGGCTTCTCTCCATCCCCTACTGCCGAACACCGCCCTGCATGCCCGGCACGTTCTAGTTTCCCGGGCCCTGGCGGGGGGGGGGGGGGGTGTCTGAGGTCGGCTAGGCCGATCGATACGGGGCGGAGTTGAGGGCATCGGTTGGCGGGGAACGTCCCGGCGCGGAGCTCAACACTCCCACGCACGGTGACCCAACCGAGCACAATTATAACACCTTACCTGGTAAGGTGCTTGCCTCCGGTATTCCGAATTTCCCCCCCTGTATGTCCGAATTGGGGTACTCTGTCAGGGACTACCGGGTGCCACCGCTGGAGCCGCCTGCCATGGTCCAGGTCCCGCCAGGCGCCGATCCACTAACCTCCGGACCATGCTCTCAAGGTCAGAGCCCCCGTCGGGGGGGGCCGCCCCCCATCACGGGCCCCACCTGATGCACCGCCACTGCGTGGCGCTCGCCTCCCCGGGCCAGGGGCCTCGCTGATTCCCAAAGGGCTGCAGCGTCGGCCGCCTGACTCATGGTCTGCGGGCGCCACATGGCGAGCTGTTGTCGGAGCTCCAGATCCGGAAGGGCCTGGATAAAGTGATCCAGCGCCAGGCTTTCCTGGGAACTCGCTGCCATGTCCGCGTGTGCAATCCCTACCGTGCGGCGAATATCATGAGTAAGTTCCCCGATGGTCTCCTGGGGCTTGCTTTTACGCTGCGCAAGCTGCGCTTTAACAAGCTCGCTTTGCTGCTCGATACCGAAACGATTAATTAAAGCCGCACGGAGAGCTGACAGGGTGAGAGCTGCCTGTGGTAAAGCTGTCAGCACCTCCGCCGCCGCACCGCGCAGTGCCCCTACCAGGTGTACTCCACCTTCGTCCGGATTCCAACCGTTGCCTTTACACACGTACTCAAACAGCGCCAGGTACGCCCTCAAATCACTCTTGCCGTCATACGGCGCGAGTGGGACCTTGTGGGCGCCCGAATGTCGGACCCGCGCGTCACTCCTTGCGGGATCAACGCGGGACCAAACCGTTCGGGCTCCCACAGTACGCTATTCCCGGGGGGCTCCCGCGCATCCCCCGTCCCTCCAAACACTACCCCTGGTGGTGTCGATGCCTGGGCCGCCCTTCCGCAACCCGCTACCCACTCCATACCCACACACCCTTGCTCTCCAGCACCCCCCTCACTCCCCATAGCCAGACCTCCTTGCACACCTCCTCTTTCCATACACTCCGGACCAGTCATACATCTCACCATTGGTCCCTCACGAACACCCGGATCCAAATCAACCCCCAAGCCGACTGAAGCTCCCCTCACATCATATGCATTTCCGAATATATCGCCACTCACCTTGGCACCTCGTCTCCGCACCTCCTCTGCCACCTGGAAACTCTTTATTTGGTTAGTGAGCACATCATCACGATTCGAGCAAAGACCTTGTACCAATTCCATTACCTCCTCCTTTATCTCCTTTTTAGTTTCCCTTCGTCTCTTCTTAATTTCACTCACCCCTTCTTCCACCTCCTCTAATTTTTCCTTTACCTCCTTCATCTCCCGGTGCGCCCCCTCTATCTCTTCCTCTAACGCCACTTTAACCGTTTCTATGTGCGTCCTCACCTCTCGGTCCTTCGTCTCCATTACTTCTGTCACCTCTTCCAACTTCTTCGTCAACCCCTCATGTACCATCTGACATTCCTTCTGTGTCGCTATTAATTCATTTTTAATGTCTTTTTGTGTCGCTTTTAACCCCCCGATTATTGCAGTGTTCTTTTCCACTTGGTCCACGAGTTCCTTTTGTCCCACTGTCAGCTGTTCTACTCCCCTCGTCAGACCCTCTATTCCCCCCTGTAACCTAGCCGTATTATTCCTCACCTCTTTCTCCATACGCTTTTCTCCTCGCTTTACCTCCTCGCGTACCCCCGAGACCTCCTCGCTTACACCTCGTCGTATCTCCTCCTTCATCTCCTCCATCTCCTTAGTAGATGCCACCCTCATCTGTCCCAATTCATCCCTCTGAGCATCCAATTTACTTTCTAACCCGATTTTCACCTCCTCTATCTGGTTCCCCATCCGTTTGATTTCCCGGGCGGATTGCTCCCCTACTTCCCGCAATTTGTCATCCATTGTGTGTTCTAACCCCCTTAACCCATTTTTCACCCCCTCTATCTGATTCTCCTGGGCTGCCATTCTATTTTGCACCCCCGTTAACCCATGTTTCACCCCTTCTATCCCGTTGTCTAACCCCTCAAATTTCTTGTCTAACCCCTCAAATTTCTTGTCTAACCCCTCGAATTTAGCTTCTAGCCGCTCCCCCATTTCTCCCATTTTGCCCCCCATTTTGCCCCCCAATCGCTCACGATCAGCCCTCGCCTCGTCCCTCATTGCTCCAATTTGGTTTCCCAATTGCTCACTATTCTTGGCCATAAGGGCCTCCATTTGGCTCCCCATACTCATCTGTACCGCTGCCTGCAGCTGCGCAATGAGGGCCTGTATGTCAATCCCTCCCACTTGTGCGGCGGGCGCGGCCGCCGTAGCCATGTGCGAGGCGCCATTTTGCGCGCCCGTAACCTCGTGCGCGAGCGCGCCATCTTGCGCGCCTGAAACCTCCTCAACCACCTCCTCATTGCCCTCCTCCACATACATTTCCCCGAGGTCCTGGGTCGATTCTACCCCGTCTATTTCTCCCACCGACATCCCGTCGCCTTGACCAGCCATGGCGCGATTTCAAAATTCGGGTTTTTAAAACAAAACAATTTTCAGCAGCTTGTAATTTTGAGCGCGTTAAGCGCGCTTCGGGTCCGTTCCCGCTCCCGACACCAATTGTTACGGACCGCGGATAAGATGTTGTGTTTGCCGAGCGGATGGCCCCGCGGCCGTACAGTTACCCCGACTAACCCGATTCCCGAACGTGGGCCGGATCGCGCCACAGATATTCAATAGGGAAAAGACTAAGGCGACACGGATGTGAAGAAGAAGCAGACAAAAAGGTTGGAAATACGAATATAATTTATTTGCTATTTACAGGCTCAAAAAAACCAAGGAGAAGGAAAGATAAGAAAATAATATACAGAAGATATTAGACAGTGCAACGCTAGCTTATACAAACTTAATTAACCCAAGGACAGAACAAACAAACAAACTCACGTACACAAAAGGATGGAAAGGCAGGAGGTGGATGGCTGGAGGGAGAGGAAGGTCCAATGGTACTGCAGCACGATCGGCGTGTTTGACCGCCGCCGTTCCTTCGCGGCCCTGCTCCGGAACTGCCGTCAAGGCCCCACGCTGCTGTCGTTGCTGCTGTGGCTGCGGCTGCTCTGGGGACGTCGCGTGCTTTGCCAGGACTCGTCTGGTCCAACCACACAACTGAACAACGTGCTTGCTTCTTGCCCAACTCTCTTGCTTGGTCCAACTTTGGCGAGCAAGGCGACGAATAGCAGGCTTTGTGCTTCCCTGGACGATCTTAAGCAGTACCTTGCGCGCACGCTTTTTATAGCGCCTCCGGCGATCAAGCCGCCGGCCTTTAGGACACGCCCCTCGGTGTACTCACCTCGGCCCTGGTTGGTCGCGTGACCCTCTGGCTCCGCCCTTGATGACAACGGGCGGGCACGCCCGTCTTCCCCGACCCGAGCACATGTTCAATGGTGGTTTTTGAGGGGATGTAATTGGCAATCGAGGCTTGGCAAAGATGAAAGGGGGGTGTGAAAGGAATCTACTCTATTTCACTTGGTGCAATGGAGTGTCATCTTAATGGGAGACAAGGCCTTACCCTAATACACATAATAACTAGAACGGGCACTCGGTAGAGCGCATACCTTCGCCGCAGCTACTGTTCTGTACTTGGCATGGGAGTGTAGGGAACAGAACAACAAAAATACGATTTTGACCTTTTCGTGACCTTGACCTTGACCTTTGACCCGATTGCTCCCAAAATCTAATCAAATGTGTCCCGTATAATAACCAATCATCCCACCAAATTTCATGCAATTCGGTTGAATACTTTTTGAGTTATGCGAATAACATACACACACACACACAGACATACAAATAAATACACAGCGATCAAAACATAACCTTCCGCTTTTGCGAAGGTAAAGATATAACTATCAACCAGGGGAAATCTATGATTGGCTGACGTGTATGCTTTATGGACAAATTATGGGACGCCCTTTGACCTTTACACAACACTGGAGGCAGGAGGGTCCAGAATCAAGCAATATTAATAAATCACACAATAAAAAAAATACAATCCTCATATCCACAACAATATATATATTATATTATATATATATATATATATATATATTATATATATATATATATATATATATAATATATATATATATATATATATATATATATATACATATATATATATATATATAAACAAAAATCGGGCGCTACCTTTGACTCACCCTGTATATGTATACATATGTATACATATATATATATATATATATATATATATATATATATATATATATATATATATATATATATATATATATATATATATATATATATATATATATATTGTTACGGACCGTGGATAAGATGTTGGTTTTGCCGAGCGGAGGCCCCGCGGCCCTAACAGTTACCCCGACGAACCCGATTCCCGAACGTTGGCCGGATCGCGCCACAGATATTCAATATGGAAAAGACAAAAGCGACACGGATGTGAAGAAGAAGAAGAAGATGAAAAAAAGGTTGGAAATACTACTAAATTTATTCCTACTATATACACGCTCAAAGTAACCAAGGAAGAAGGAAAGATAAGAAAATAATTTACAGAAGATATTAGACACGGTGCAACGCGAACTTATACAAACTTAATTAACCCCGGGACAGAACACACAGAACAAACTCACGTACACAAAAGGATGGAAAGGCAGGAGGTGGATGGCTGGAGGGAGAGGAAGGTCCAATGGTACTGCAGCACGATCGGCGCGTTTAACCGCCGCCGTTCCTTCGCGGCCCTGCTCCGGAACTGACGTCAAGGCCCCAATTTGCTGTCGTTGCTGCTGTGGCTGCGGCTGCTCTGTGGACGTCGCGTGCTTTGCCAGGACTCGTCTGGTCCAACCACACAACTGAACAACGTGCTTGCTTCTTGCCCAACTCTCTTGCTTGGTCCAACTTTGGCGAGCAAGGCGACGAATAGCAGGCTTTGTGCTTCCCTGGATGATCTCTCGCAGTACCTTGCGCGCGCGCTTTTATAGCGCCTCTGGCGATCAAGCCGCCGGCCTTCAGGACACGCCCATCGGTGTGCTCACCTCGGCCCTGGTTGGTCGCGCGACCCTCTGGCTCTGCCCTTGATGACGACGGGCGGGCACGCCCTTCTTCCCCGACCCGAGCACATGTTCAATGGTGGTTTTGGAGGGGATGTAATTGGCAATCGAGGCTTGGCAATGATGAAAGGGGAAAGTGAAAGGAATCTACTCTCTTTCACTTGGTGCAATGGAGTGTCATCTTAATGGAAGACAAGGCCTTACCCTAATACACATAATAAAGATATAACTATCAACCAGGGGGAACTCTATGATTGGCTAACGTGTATGCTTTATGGAATTAACTACGGGAACGCCCTTTGACCTTTATACAACACTGGAGGCAGGAGGGTCCAGAATAAAGCAAACACAATAAAAAAACAATAAAAAAAAACACAATTCTCATATCCACAACACTGCACCCTCCTCCTCTTAGGCACGTCCAGGGCCTATAACTTTAACTTAGTGTGACACGTAGGTGTAGTTCCCTCTACTTTTAACCTGACCCTGAGTGCGACAGTTTTAAAACATAAATAAATATGTCCCGCTGCTCCATTGCACCCTGCCTAACAGATTCACGCCCACAGCTAACCGAATTGCGGAATGGTCTTCAAACTATACACTGACGGTGGGGAGCATTATTTACAATGGCTCTGCTTTTATTTACAAAACTAACCCAGGACCTGTGATTGTTCTTTTGGGGGGGGGGGAGAGACAGTCTGCTCTGCATCAATGCACCATGAAAGCACCCAAAACGCACCAACACACCCTCAAGCACCAATCGGTGCACAGTCATCACTGGTCATCAATATAAAAATAAAAACAACCCCTAGCCCTGCTGGTGGTCTCTTGCTCTTCGGCTCCCTCTGCTGGCTATTACTATCTTGTTGTTGTCATCTTCTTTGCTGGCGGCCTATTTGCAATAAAAAATGCACCCAACGCGTCCATTTTATTTATTTATGGCCCACAGGGCCGACTACGTGTGGTTCACCTGTGGGGCATCGGTGCCCTGTGGCCAAGGTCCGCCAGCAAGATTTCGGGCCTTCATGGCCGGTTCCAGCAGAGGGGCCATGCCCCAACCCATCGGGTCCCTCAGTGGTGCTCAGCCACAGACATGTGGTCCATAATGTGGTGCATCGATGCAGACAGCTGGTTCTGGGAGTTCCGGGCGCACAATGGCGGACTCACGCACGCTCCCCTCGGCGCCCAGTGGCGCACAGGTCCTCATGTGGGAGACAAAGGGGGGAAAGACAGATGAGCGAGAGGTAAGGTCACAAGGGTACACATCAATCAAGGCAATGCAAGGCGAAGTGCGTACGGAGAGCGAAGTGAGCAAACTCGTCCCTACCGTACGTCACCCCCCCTGTCACCTACTCCACCCTTGCCCTTACCCCATATGTACAAAATCTACACCTTTACAAAATTCGTCACTACTGTCACGTCTTCCCCATCTTTCCCCTATACCAAATTCGTTACCACAATCCCTCTAACCAAAATTTGCCATCACCAATTCATCATCAATCCTCATAAGGAGGGAGAGATGGAACTATAGCACAATGTCACACCCACGTCATGATGCGTCTCACATTCCAAACATTTGCATCAAAAATAATAAAACAACCTGGCATGGTGTGGAGGTACGTCATCCCAGGTGAGTGGATGCAGATGGTGCGAGGAGATTTTCATCCTAACTACTTTCTAAATGACATTAACACACTTTACACTACCCAGGGTCTTTCCCTGCCAATCCATTGGCCAACTTACACGATGGGTTCTAAAAACCAATTCCCATTGACCAAACTGTGGTGCTTCTCAATTTGGGGTCTCACTCCCCCGATTCATCTCCCGGTGCCCTTGCACAATTTCCGGGCTGGGTCGTGTAGCTCTCCCAGCAGGTCTACCCACCTGCACACCTCCACCACTGCAGTTGCCACCCGAGCTTACCTAGCTCCTCACCCTAACCTATCTAATTGGGGAAGGCCCTCCTTGGCACTTACCCCACTCGGTGCCCTCTCTGGCACTGGGCTACCCGGGTCCGTCCTTGGATCCTCGGGCCCCATCCACAACAACTCTACCGGCTCCCAGAGCCCACCTGCGGCCTCACCTGGCCGACATCCTCACAGTGGTGGAGTGCCCAAACCAACTACACACACTAACAGGCTACACGCCCAGCCATTTCCACAACACTAATGCACCCATCCAAATACCATTCTCTCACGCGCACCACAGATGCCAATATCCAACCACAATTTACCTATACCCTCTACCTAACACTTACACTCCCCTCCCCGGGTATTCGTGATGGGGGTCCATCCTTCCCCCATTCACACCTTCGCACCATCCACTGCACTCCATAGTTTCCACCATACTCACTCCACGACCATCCATTCCAATACTCCATATACTCCATACCATTTATTCCACACAACCATTCTCCATACACCTGTCGTTGCACACCTGTGCAATCACACCTGGTGCCACCTGCACCCTCCTTCCTTCCTGGACCATTTGGTCAACACAACACACATCACCATCACTCCCTCATACACTGCTCCATCCACCTGTTCAGTTGCACACCTGTGCAATCACACCTGTTCCTTACACACTTTTCACAATACACTTCTGAATACACCTCCAACACTCACACGGCATCATCTAATCTACCTGTTGCCCTGCTAACTTAGTGCTCCCCGTCTTCCCTTTAAACTAAGCACATACCACGTCATTATCATCCACTCTAATCTACCTGCGTGCCCACTACAGGTATCATTGTCACTACCTAATCTTAACGTTACCTAAGGTCATCTTCTAGGTCCCTATCATTATATCCTAACCCTCCCGGGCTAGTTTTCACTGCCAAACCCCATAAATAGTGCTCCTTTGCCCCCGTGCGAGAGATGGCAGAGTTGCCATCCCACCACATCAGGCATCTTTCACTATAAATTTTGCTCGTCCAAATTCAACAAATCAAAAATTTGCCAATCACTACCGATCGTCTGCCAATCCTCACTCTGCCAATCATCAAATTTTGTTTTTCTAATTTCGGGGCCAAAACACAATCCTCATAATCACGTCTACTCACTAGAGCCTCTCGGTGCGCCAATTCACTTCTAAAGCTCGGCTTCGTAAAGCCGAGCAATGAATGCGGGTTGTTTTGTGCCAGCGGCTGGATACGTCCGGCACTCGGTGCAGGGAAGGAGGTTTACCCGGGCCGAGATCCCATGCACCACCTCGGCACGGAGCCATCCAATGGCCCGATCTCGACCTGCCGGAACGCCTCAACAAAAAGGGGTCGCCATGACGACCCTTCCTATCGGGCTGCCCGCTCCGCCTAGTGGAGCACGGACGCGGCCGTTCCGAGCAAGGCCCAGCATGGATCGCATACGGCGGTTCTTTCGAAACCGCCGTGGTTCGGATCCCCGCTGGTCCTCGCGGCACGCGAAGCTGCTCGGCGCGCACCGAGGGCCCGATTCGGCTAAATGTCATTCTAACTGCTAACCCGGTCACCGTCGATGCTTCACCTGCATGCTCACACGCATACGCTACCCCTTTCACCCTCACCGAGCTCGGTGCTCCAACGCCGCCCGTACACGCCGCATACTTCGTCATTGCACTCGTTCTTTCGCTCACAGACTTGGTCACACACCTGACCACCGCACACCTTTGCACACACTCGGCGTTTGCACACCTCACCAACACACCCCTTCGCGCCCCCTTCTCGGTCACCTCCTCTGTGACAACCACAGGTGTGCTCTCACTTGCACACCCAACCACGTGCCTCACTACTAACTCAAGTGTGCATTCCCACACCCGCTCTACCATTCCAGGTGTGCATCCTTTCTCACCTGCCACAACCAACTCATGCTCCGTGTCATTCTCACTACTCTCACCACCACTCTTAACAGCGCACTCTTTCCTCATGCACTCCTCTGTTACACACCTTCCTCGCGCATCCTCTTGCGCACACTCTCCCGTTACTTCCTCCGTAACACTCACCACAGGTGTACACTCTCTCATTACATCCTCTGTAACACTCCTCACTCCGTGCTTCCATGTGCCCCCTCGCACACGCGCTACGACCAACTCACTCTCGACAGCACACTCACTCCTCGGCGCGCACTTTTTCCTCACACACCCCAGAGTCGGACATTCTCGCACACCTCCTCTTTCGCACACCGTACCTGTCGCACACTTCACCAACGGCCTCTCACGAACACCCGGATCCAAATCAACCCCCAAGCCGACTGAAGCTCCCCTCATCATATGCATTTCCGAATATATCGCCACTCACCTTGGCACCTCGTCTCCGCACCTCCTCTGCCACCTGCAAACTCTTTATTTGGTTAGTGAGCACATCATCACGATGCGAGCACAGACCTTGTACCAATTCCATTACCTCCTCCTTTATCTCCTTTTTAGTTTCCCTTCGTCTCTTCTTAATTTCACTCACCCCTTCTTCCACGTCCTCTAATTTTTCCTTTACCTCCTTCATCTCCCGGTGCGCCCCCTCTATCTCTTCCTCTAACGCCACTTTAACCGTTTCTATGTGCGTCCTCACCTCTCGGTCCTTCGTCTCCATTACTTCTGTCACCTCTTCCAACTTCTTCGTCAACCCCTCATGTACCATCTGACATTCCTTCTGTGTCGCTATTAATTCATTTTTAATGTCTTTTTGTGTCGCTTTTAACCCCCCGATTATTGCAGTGTTCTTTTCCACTTGGTCTACTAGTTCCTTTTGTCCCACTGTCAGCTGTTCTACTCCCCTCGTCAGACCCTCTATTCCCCCCTGTAACCCAGCCGTATTATTCGTCACCTCTTTCTCCATACGCTTTTCACCTCGCTTTACCTCCTCGCGTACCCCCGAGACCTCCTCGCTTACACCTCGTCGTATCTCCTCCTTCATCTCCTCCATCCCTTTTGTAGATGCCACCCTCATCTGTTCCAATTCATCCCTCTGAGCATCCAATTTGGTTTCTACCCCGATTTTCACCTCCTCTATCTGCTCTCCCATTTGTTTAATTTCTCGGGCGGATTGCTCCCCTATTTCCCGCAATTTGTTTTCCATCTTGTTTTCTAACCCCTCTAATTTGCTGTCTATCTTCCCAATTTGGGCACTGGTACCCCTCGCTTCGTCCCTCATTGCCCCCAATTGCTCACTCTGAGCCCTCCTTTCGTCCCTCATTGCCCCCATTTGCTCACTGTGAGCCCTCGTTTCGTCCCTCATTGCCCCCATCATTCTGCTTTCCATTTTCTCACTATCAGCCCTCCTTCTGTCTTCCATTTCTTCACCCGACTTAACCATAAAGGCCTTTATTTGTTCCATAAAAAGGTTCAAATCCACCGGTGCTGCTACAGTCACGGGCGCCGCTAAATTTGGTGCCGCTGTAACCGCGTGCGCAAAGGCGCCATTTTGCGCGCCTGAAACCTCCTCAACCATCTCCTCATTGCCCTCCTCCACATACATTTCCCCCAGGTCCTGGGTCGATTCTACCCCGTCTATCTCTCCCACCGACATCCCGTCGCCTTGACCAGCCATGACGCGATTTCAAAATTCGGGTTTTTCTTTAAAACAACACAAATTTTGGCAGCTCATAATTTTGAGCGCGTTAAGCACGCTTCGGGTCCGACCCCGCTCCCGACACCAATTGTTACTGCCAATTGTACAATTGGTGTTCCAAAATTTGGGCTAAATACATTTAGTCCCAGGTCCGAATCCGACACTCCTGACACCAATTGTTACGGACCGCGGATAAGATGTTGGTTTTGCCGAGCGGAGGCCCCGCGGCCCTAACAGTTACCCCGACTAACCCGATTCCCGAACGTTGGCCGGATCGCGCCAGATATTCAATATGGAAAAGACAAAAGTGACATGGATGTGAAGAAGAAGAAGAAGACGAAAAAAAGGTTGGAAATACTACTAAATTTATTCCTACTATAGACACGCTCAAAGTAACCAAGGAAGAAGGAAAGATAAGAAAATAATTTACAGAAGATATTAGACACAGTGCAACGCTAGCTTATACAAACTTAATTAACCCCGGGACAGAACACACAGAACAAACTCACGTACACAAAAGGATGGAAAGGCAGGAGGTGGATGGCTGGAGGGAGAGGAAGGTCCAATGGTACTGCAGCACGATCGGCGCGTTTAGCCGCCGCCGTTCCTTCGCGACCCTGCTCCGGAACTGCCGTCAAGGCCCCAATTTGCTGTTGTTGCTGCTGTGGCTGCGGCTGCTCTGTGGACGTCGCGTGCTTTGCCAGGACTCGTCTGGTCCAACCACACAACTGAACAACGTGCTTGCTTCTTGCCCAACTCTCTTGCTTGGTCCAACTTTGGCGAGCAAGGCGACGAATAGCAGGCTTTGTGCTTCCCTGGATGATCTCTCGCAGTACCTTGCGTGCGCGCTTTTATAGGCCTCCGGCGATCAAGCCGCCGGCCTTCAGGACACGCCCATCGGTGTGCTCACCTCGGCCCTGGTTGGTCACGCGACCCTCTGGCTCCGCCCTTGATGACGACGGGCGGGCACGCCCTTCTTCCCCGACCCGAGCACATGTTCAATGGTGGTTTTGGAGGGGATGTAATTGGCAATTGAGGCTTGGCAATGATGAAAGGGGAAAGTGAAAGGAATCTACTCTATTTCACTTGGTGCAATGGAGTGTCATCTTAATGGAAGACAAGGCCTTACCCTAATACACATAATAAAGATATAACTATCAACCAGGGGGAAATCTATGATTGGCTAACGTGTATGCTTTATGGAATTAACTACGGGAACGCCCTTTGACCTTTATACAACACTGGAGGCAGGAGGGTCCAGAATAAAGCAAACACAATAAAAAAACACAATAAAAAAAAACACAATTCTCATATCCACAACAATATATATTGTTGCGGACGCGGTTAAAGATGTTATTTACCGAGCGGTTGGTATTACCGCGACCGAACAGTTCCCCCGATTCTTCCCCAACTCACCCGATTCACCCAGACGTTGGCCAAATCGCGCTATGCCAAATCAATGATAGAAAGGACACGACGACTGGGAAAGAGGAAACGACGCAAGGGGTACAGTTCTCAAGACCTCCGGAGGAGGGTATAATTACAGTGGTGGAGAAAAGGGGTAGATTACAAGGCAGTGAGGTAAAGACACAGAAGAGATTGGCACTTAATTACCGTCTTATCTTATCCCAGACAGACCACAGACAAACGGAACAAGGCAGACTTACACAGGGATTGATGGCAGGAAGGGACAGATAGGTCGATAGCACAAGGTGCACCTTGGCTCGGGGACAGGATAAAGCACGGTCCAGAAGATGCGGGGAGGTGTCACAGCGCTCGGAGGGGATGGCTTTCTTTCTCCAAGCTCAGCGCGCATCTGACGTCACCCCCCTCTCACCGCGCATGCTCAGCGGGGAGTGACACGCCCTCGGCTGGTTGGTTCCGCCCCACTGGGGCCGGTCCGCCGGTTCCATTGGGTGCGGGGGTTACCGGGCTCCGCCCTTGACGAGGAGCTGACAGGGAGCCCCTATTTGGTAACCCCGTCGAGCACATGTTTGATGGCGGCTCGTTGGGAAGGCCTGGTGCCCTCCCAACACCCCCTACCAACCAAGCCGGAGTGAGGACACGCACTTCCTGTGCTCGTTGTTGTTGTTGTTGTTGTTGTTGTTGTTGTTGTTGAACTGTGAGGAAGAGCTGCGGGGAGGTATTGGGAGGTCCTAAACTTCCTAACGGTGCCATACAATCACATTCTGGTGCAACGAAGGGTCAGAATTAATGGAAACGAGTCCTTAACTGACATAGACTAAGAATAACTAGCAAGATGTCCTATAGTTGTCTTACATGAGATGCGGTGAACCTGGGCACGACATTTAATGGGGGAAATAGGGGGAGGTCGGGTCTACAGAGTGTTGTTTACAGAAAATGGGACTAGGGAATGGGGGATTGGGGATAGTTGGGAAGTATTGAGGAAATAGGGGAATATTTACAAGCGGATATGGATGGATGCAAATCCCATATCCGCAACAATATACATATATATATATATATATATATATATATATATATATATATATATATATATATATATATATTGTTGCGGTTTTGAGAACCCCTCACTTTGTAAATACTTGTAAATAATATTCCATCATTTAAAAGGTTAAAGGTCGCACCCGTAGTTAGTCTATATGCAACACGTAGGACACCATAGGAACTTTAGTTATTTCCTTATTATGTGTCAGATAAGGCCGTGTTCCCAATAGTTGAATCTACGTTGCATCAATTAAATAAGAATAGGTCCCAATCCATTCCGGCCATTTTGCCAACCTCTCTCTCCCAATTCTATTACGCGCCTCTGCTTGCCAGCAGCGTTCGCTGCATTGAGCAGGTTTTAGCTCAATGCGTTGTTAGCATGAATGCAAATGCATGAATTTGTTTAATATGATCTTCCATGGTCATGGTGTGGATGATGACATCATCCAGATAAGCCTCCACCCTCAAGGTCTTCAATAAGCTTATTAATCAGCCGTTGAAATGTAGCAGGCCCGTTTTTCAATCCAAAGGGAAGAACCTTGTGCTGATACAACCCATTTGGTGTGACTAACGCCGAGATTTCCTTGGCTCTATCAGTAAGAGGTATCTGCCAATATCCTTTTAGCAAGTCAAATTTAGTTACAAATTTAGCTGGGCCTATTCTATCAATGCAGTCATCAATCCTCGGGATGGGATATGAGTCGGTCTTGGTCACTGCATTAACCCATTATAAATCCGTACAACAGCGAAAACTGCCATCGGGTTTTGGAACCAACACACCTGGTGAGCTCCATTCACTGCTGCTTGGTTCAATGATGTCATTCTCCAACATATACTGAACTTCCTTCCGAAGATACTCCATCTTCACAGGGTTCATCCGCTAGGGGTGTTGTTTCACAGGAGTGGCTTCCCCCACCTCAATATCATGATATACCAAGTCAGTACGACCAGGTACATCTGTGAACAAATGTGCAAACTCAAAAATTAGGCTGGATAGTTATCCTTGTTGTTCCCTCGTCAAATGACCTAATTTCTCATCTAAATTACTCAACACCTCCGTGTTCGTCAATCTGGGACAAGCTTGGTCATCAATGTTATCAAACTTCACACCTGCCTCAACCTCTGGATTCTCTTGCACCCCGACTACAGGCACGACAGGTGAGACAGAAACCATTTTTTCCACAGGCTTCCTCTCATAATATTTCTTCAGTCGGTTGACATGACACAGCTGCCGCTTTTTCCGTCGGTCGGGAGTTGTCACCACGTAATCCGTTTCATTAACCCTCCTTTCGATTGCATAGGGACCAAAATACATAGCCTGTAGTGGCTGACCTGGAACAGGAAGCAACACTAACACCCGATTCCTCAGGACTGAAATTTCTTATCTGAGATTTCTTGTCATGTCTCACTTTCATTTTATCCTGTGTCACTTTCAAGTTTCTTCTCGCAACTTCACAAGCCTTTGCCAATCTCTGCCGAACCGTTGACACATCCTCTACCACTGTCGACTGTGACTCCTCCTGTAGCCACTGTTCTTTCACCAATTTCAATGGTCCTCGCACTGCGTGTCCAAACACAAGTTCAAAAGGACTGAACCCCAATGACTCCTGAACAGATTCCCTCGTAGAAAACAACAATAAGGGTATGCCTTCATCCCAATCCTTGTCACATTCAAAAGAATACGTTCTGATCATATTCTTCAATGTCTGGTGAAACCTTTCCAAGGCCCCTTGGCTCTCGGGATGGTAAGTACTTGATCTTACTTGCTCCACTCCCAACAGGTGTACCACTTGCTGAAAAAGCGTTGACATGAAATTGGAACCCTGATCAGACTGGATGACCTTAGGTAGGCCAACCAAAGTGAAAGATTTAATCAAGGCCTTCGAAATAACTGCCGCAGTAATTTTTCTAAGAGGCACTGCTTCTGGGAACCTCATGGAAGCGCACATGATGGTCAGCAAATGCTGATGTCCAGCCTTAGTTTTAGGTAAAGGGCCGACACAGTCAATAATGACTCCGCTGAATGGCTCTTCAAAAGCTGGAATTGGTTTTAAAGGTGTGGATGGGACTTCTGATTAGGTTTCCCCACCAGCTGGCAAGAATGGCAAGATTTACAGAACTCCGCCACATCACGTCGCAATCCTGGCCGGAAAAAAATGTACCAATATTCGGTCACATGTCTTGTTCACTCCAAGGTGCCCAGCCAAAGGTGTCTCATGCGCCAAACTCAATATCTCCTTCCAGTACGGCAGTGGCATCACAATTTGGTAATGAACTTTCCACTCATCATTTGCTGGCACCTCCGGTGGTCTCCATTTCCTCATGAGTATTTCCCCTTTCATGAAGTAACCAACAGGTATCTTCATAGCCTCTTCCTCTGCAATGGCTTTATCAATCAAACTCCGGAGTTCCGAATCTCTGTGTTGTTCTTCAACAAGTCTCTTTTGGACCAGCACCGTTTGTTCAGCCTCGTTCCCAGATGTCTCCGACGGACACTCCATTTCCTCTTTTGGTCCAGATGCCACCTTTTCCTTAGGTTCCTTGATGTCACTCCCTTTCCTATTATCTCTTCCAGACTTTTCCTCCAGTATCTCTATGGAACCCAAATCCACATTGCCTTCCTTCTCCTTCTCTTCAGAGCACTTCCTACCCATAGCACGAGTCACTGCACAGGATGGAAAGATACCAGGAATCTCCTGCTCTAACTGTGCTCTGTTATTTCCCATACTGGGCTTTTCAACCAACATCAGATTACCAGAAACTCGACCCCCGGCCAAATCATTCCCGATAATAAAAGAGATTCCCTCAACAGGAAGAGTGGCTTGGAACCCCACAGTGACCGGTCCTGACACCAAATCAGACCTTAAATGGATGACATGAAGCGGAGCTTTAACATAGCCACCAACCCCCTGTAAAAGAACACTAACCCCCGTTGCCGTCTTCTCCGACAATGGCAAAATGCCCTCAAGCATCAAAGATTGGTGTGCTCCTGTGTCACTCAATACCCTAACAGGTCTCTGGTTCGTTAAGTCCCCATCCAGTGACACAAACCCCTCGGAAATAAAAGGTTTGTAACCCTCTTGCACAAGGTCGTTCTGTGATGCCGTAACTTTGGCACGGGAACCTTCACAAGGCACTGTCCTCCAAGGACGATTTCTCGCATTGGCCAACGCATTCGGAGTTGCACTAATCTGACTCCGCTCCTGATTTTTGCATTTCAGGGCGTAACATTGGGACATCAAATGCCCAGGTTTCTTGCAAAAAGCGCAAGTCGGCCCGGAGGAAAAACTCGTCGTCTGCCTCGGGCCCCCCGGAAGATAGGTATGCTTAGCAACTGCAGTCTTCTGATCCCTAAAAGTCACGGCATCAGATTTGTCCCCATAGTCCTCTATCGGCCGCCTCCATTAAAATTTGTTCTCCGATCCTGATTTACCATAACTCCCCTGGCTAACTCTCGGCGGGAAGTTAGATTTGTGGAACCCCATCCTGTGTGTCAAGGCATAGTCATCTGCCACTGTTGCTGCCTCATGCAACTCCGGTACCTTTTTTTCATCCAGATGTACTTTAATGTCCAGTGGACACACTGTCTGAATTCCTCCACCAAGATCAATTGTCGTAAAAGGTTGAAGTCTTTCCGAATCTCCTTCGAGTCACACCACCTATCAAACATAGTTTCCTTCATTCTGGCAAACTCCACATGGCTCTCACTCTCCCTCTTCCTGGCATTCCTGAATTTTTGTCGGTAAGCTTCAGGGACCAATTCATAGGCTTTGAGAATGGCTTTCTTCACTCTCTCATAATCTGCATATTGGTCAATAGGTAAAGCCGAATAGATATCTTGAGCTTTACCCACCAGAACACTTTGCACTAACATAGTCCAGGACCCCACAGGCCATTTTAACATTTGAGCCACCTTCTCAAAGTGTAAAAAAAAACTTGGCTACCTCCTTTTCATTGAAGGGTGGAACCAGCCTCACATGCCTACCAACATCCCAAGAGTTCTGACTAGTTGTCGAACTAGCCGGCATGGATACTACCTCTCTCCGTTCTCCCAGTAATTCCAGCTCCTTGAGTTTAAGTTCCCTCTGATAATCCATGTCCCGTTCCTTTAACTCCCTTTCGGCTCTCCTTTCCTCTGCTCTTTCCTCTGCTCTTCTTTCCTCTTCAGCTCTCCTTTCCTCTGCTCTTCTCTTCTCTCCACGAGTTCTCGTTCCTGTTCTGCTCTTTCCTTTTCTGCTTTCCTTTCCTCTGCTCTTTCCGCTGCTCTTCTCTCCTCGAGTTCTCGTTCCCGTTCTGCTCTTTCCTTTTCGGCTCTCCTTTCCTCTGCTCTTTCCTCGGCTTTCCATTCCAACTATTTTAACCTTTCCTGGCTCTGCAGTTGCATCTCCATTTTCCGGAGCTCCACATTTCCTTTTTCCTCTGGTAACCAATCCAAGGCTACCTCTTCCCATGTTCCTTGTCCCACCAGAGATTCTACCACCAATGTCTGAATCTCTGCTTTCTTCATACTAACTCGGACCTCCAAGTTACAATATTTGGCCAATATCATGAGTTCCGATCTTTTTAACGCCTGGAACTATGCCTTGTTAGGGGACGTCGCAAACTTTTCTGCATCAAACACCATGGTGACTATTAGTTAGCAACTGTTAACCTTCACACAAAATTTTTCTAATTTTTAGAAAAATGTGGGAATGTTAGAAAATTCCAAATTTGGGAATTTTGGGAATGTTAGGGAATTCGGTTCCGGACGAGCCCCCAATTTCTGTTACGTGCTCCTCCCCAAACCCCGGTCACGGTGTACCTCCGAGCCCTGAAAGGAGTCACAGCAGAAAGATGTGTTATAATGTGTCAATGACCAATGGTGAAACCACACCAACCAATTGTTACCAAAAACAAGTATTGTATTAAGGTCACACAAGTATAACAGCACAAGTACAATATGTTTCAATTGCACCACAAAAATACCATATCATTCCGATGATGGTACCATCAGGGCTCCGCCCTTCCGGATCCGGATGTATATTTTTATAACTTCAAATATCACATTGAAGCAAATTAATGCAAATTAACTTACAGTCCATCGGAGATGATATCCATCGAGGATGTAGTCCATCGAGGACAGACTTAATAAATCATTTTTAAAGATGAATTATTTTTTTTAGTTTAATAGTTTCAAATTATTTTACTGCTCAGTGTGCTGTCTTTTACAATATATAGGTATATAGGTATATGTATATATATATTAAATTATATTCGGTAGAGGAAATAAACATCCATAAACAACAAGAAGCAACACATTTGAAGCCTGAAGCATGCCGGGATACGTTGAAGCCACGCTTCTCTTTCATTGTGTGTTTGTTTACGTTGTAATAAACGATTGCATGTTTAAAAGTTAAGGTGTACCTTTTTTTCTAAACGGCCAAGATGAAATTATCAACCCGTTTGTTTAATTACGCGAATAAATGGCGGTCGGAATACGTTCGAACGGTGGAAATGCTTGTCTGAGCTTAAACTGCAAGTTGTTCCAAGCTTTTTATCTGTCAAAGTGAATGAAAATGACGACGTCGTTCAAAGATATCCCGTCGAGGGAATGCCCAGCAAATCCTACAATAAAGTAAACGCGGAAAGGCTCGACCGGACAAACAACAACTGGAAGGTGAGTTGTGTAGGTTTGGGGGAAAACACAATTGCTGTTGGGATCCATGGGTGTTTCCCAAGACGTCGTCGTTTAGTCGATATAACGCCCTGGGAGGAGGAAGCTGCAGCCGACCACCCTGAGCTTCGTGAGGTATGCACTTCTCGGCTGTCCCAGCTGCAACAAACACCCACTCACCCGAAACCACGCTAAGATTTTATGTGGCCTGGCGAAATAATGTTCCTTCATTCACCCTCTTCACAATCTCCTCATATGTTACTTCTTCAGGCTTGGAAGGTGACACCCTCGTCTCCGACCACCCTGAGGATGACGCCGACCATCCAGAGAGGATACCCGGAGGAACCTCGGTGGAGGAGCTACGACGCCGAGAGGATACCCGGAGGAACCTCGGTGGAGGAGGTACGACGGCGACCGGATACCCGGAGGAACCTCGGAGGAGGAGCTACTACGCCGAGAGGATACCCGCAGGAACCTCGGAGGAGGAGCTACGATGCCGACAGGATACCCGGAGGAGCCTCGGAGGAGGAGCTACGACGCCAAGAGGATACCCGCAGGAACCTCGGAGGAGGAGCTACGATGCCGAGAGGATACCCGGAGGAACCTCGGAGGAGGAGCTACGACGCCGAGAGGGTACCCGGAGGAACCTCGGAGGAGGAGCTACGACGCCGAGAGGATACCCGGAGGAACCTCGGAGGAGGAGCCCTGAGCTTCGTGAGGTATGCACTTGTAGCCTGTCCCAGCTGCGACACACACCCACTCACCCGAAACCACGCTAAGATTTTATGTGGCCTGGCGAAATAATGTTCCTTCATTCACCCTCTTCACAATATCCTCGTTACTTCTTCAGGTTATGTTACTTCTTCAGGCTTGGAAGGTGACAACCTCGTCTCCGACCACCCTGAGGCCGACGCCGACCATCCAGAGAGGTAACCCGGAGGAACCTCGGTGGAGGAGCTACGACGCCGAGAGGATACCCGGTGGAACCTCGGAGGAGGAGCCCTGAGCTTCGTGAGGAATGCACTTCCAGCCTGTCCCAGCTGCGACACACACCCACTCACCCGAAACCACGCCAAGATTTTATGTGGCCTGGCGAAATAGTGTTCCTTCATTCACCCTCTTCACAATCTCCTCATTACTTCTTCAGGTTACTTCTTCAGGTTATGTTACTTCTTCAGGCTTGGAAGGTGACACCCTCGTCTCCGACCACCCTGAGGACGACGCCGACCATCCAGAGAGGATACCCGGAGGAACCTCGGAGGAGGCCTACGGTGCCGAGAGGATACCCGGAGGAACCTCGGAGGAGGAGCTACGACGCCGAGAGGATACCCGGTGGAACCTCGGAGGAGGAGCTACGACGCCGAGAGGATACCCGGTGGAAACTCGGAGGAGGAGCTACGACGCCGAGAGGCTACCCGGTGGAACCTCGGAGGAGGAGCTACGACGCCAAGAGGATACCCGGAGGAACCTCGGAGGAGGAGCAGGGGGCGAGTCACAGCGGTGTGGTGCAGGTTTGCCATCAGGACGGCCTGATTTTGTCGGGTTGGGCTGGGAGTAAGGGGTGCTCCGCCTGGCTACCAGAGGGGTCCGTTCATGGGGACTTGTTTTAGGTGTGGGAGAAGAGGGCACGTGCAGTGGGATTGTCGCCAACCACCTGGGCCACCACCTCCTAACAGGCTTCACAGCCTAGAAAGGAGGGGACCCCCAGTAAGACCACAGGCAACAGAAAGAGGGTCACCACCTAGGCCTGGGCCTGTCGCCACAGAGTGTTTGGGAAACTAGAACGAGCCGAGCATACGGGGCCATGCTCAGCTGGCAAGTGTGTGGAGAAGCGCCCTCCTTTGGTGACAGTAGTGAATTAAAGAAAAAAATTGGCATGGGTAATCTAAGGGTTAGATGCAAAATTGAGGGAGAATTTTGTGAATCTGTGGTGGACACTGCAGATAATCTCCCCTTGGTAAGGGCAGGAGGGTCGCGCGGAAACCATAACAATATATATATATATATATATATATATATATATATATATATATATATATATATATATATATATATATATATATATATATATATATATATATATATATATATATATATATATACATATATATATATATATATATATATATATATATATATATATATATATATATATATATATATATATATACATATATATATACATATATATATATATATATATTGTTGCGGATTCGGGGGTCGGCTCTCCCCTTATCAAGGGGGGTTTAATCCCCTTGTCTTTTAGGCTGGCCGTCCCCCAATCCTGGAAGCTATGACGTCACTTTTGGTCGGTGGTAAGTAGGGTTGTAAGCCCAATTAGTCTTATTACCTAAGTACTACCACCGGCCGTAATGCGAGGAGATAACTCCGACCCGAGCCGCAGCGTTAATGGATACGCCGAGCGGAGAGAGCCGCATCTCGGGCTGTTAACAAATACTGCACCCGATTAAAGCTACACCCGATTAAGTTTGAGATGAAGGTGGGAGTGCATCAGGGGTCGGTACTAAGTCCACTACTATTTGTAGCTGTGATGGAGGTGCTGGCTCAGAACGTAAAGGAGGGTTTACCGTGGGAGTTGATGTATGCAGATGATCTGGTGTTGATTGCGGAAAGTATGGATGGACTGAAGGAAAAGATGAACACGTGGAAGGAATGTATGGAGACAAAAGGTCTGAAGGTGAATATCGGAAAGACGAAGGTGATGGCAAGTGGTAAAGCATGTGGTGAGGTGGAAGCCCGGTCAGCACCACACCACTTCGCCCGGTCAGCACCACACCACGTCGGCCCGGTCAGCACCACACCACGTCAACCCGGGCAGCACCACACCACGGCGGCCCGGTCAGCCCCACACCACGTCAGCCCCACACCACGTCAGCCCGGTCAGCACCACACCACGTTTGCCCGGTCAGCATCACGGCGGCCCGGTCAGCACCACACCCTTGGAAAGGACTTCTATGCTGTGGAGAGATTGAAGCAAGCCTCCTTGCTCGAGCGGACCGGAAGCGGAGTGTCCATATATATAAGCACATATATATAATGTGCACATATATATGAGGATATAATATATTGTGGGCTTTCACTAAAAATACTAGCACACAAAAATACTATACAGCCTCGAAGACAAAGTTTCCTCGAAAGGCTGCACGAGCAAATGGAAGCAATGTTTCTTCCAGAATGGCCCTGTACTTGAACTGGTTCAGGTTTCCATTCAGAACAACCAGGTCAGTTTTGCCCCCTGCATGAAAAGCAGCCCAAACGGTCACCCCACCACCTCCAGCTTGGACTCTTGGCACTATACAATCTTTGTTGTAGGCTTCATGCACTTGTCTGCGCACTCGGACGTGGCCATCTGGACGATAGACCAGAAATCTGGACTCGTCACTGAAGATCACGTGATTCCAGTGTCCTGGCTGCCATTGACGGTGCTCTCTGGCCCACTGCAATCGGCGCTGGCGGTGTTGTCTGGTCAGGCGTGGCTTTCTCAGGGGACGCCTGGCACGATAGCCTGCTTGAACCAGTCGTTGGTTGACTAGCCTTCTGGATACAGGCACATTTGTCAGTTGCTGTCACTCAGCCCTAAGCTGATTAGCTGACTTGGTACGGCCATTGCGGACTAACCGGTGCAGCTGGCGATCATCCCTCCTTGTGGTTCTGCGGGGACATCCTGGCCTCGGTATTGGAGTAGGGACACCCCTCTGAGCATTTCGTTTCAGGACCTTTGACACCTGACCTTGAGTGATGCCATACTGCTGAGCAATAGCACGCTGTTTCATGCCATAATTTCGTAAAGCCACCACTCCATGACAAACAGCATTGCCGAGTTGACGGACCATCTCCAGAGGAAGCGGCAATAACTTTTGGAGACGTGCAGCAGTTGTTTTCCACTAATACAGAACGCAACAACCCTTGTATACCCGACTGTGAAGCCAATCATCAAATGCACCTGTCCGTACATTTTGCCACGCCACCTGTGATATAATTCTGTCGTTGACTTCTTGCTGCGACAGACAATCAGTGACATGGTTATTTTAACAAATAAATCACCAAAGTGTAAAAGAAACTCACCAGATTGATATACTGATTTAAGAAAGTAAACCCAAGTCAAGAAAAAAAAAAAATTCCATATTAAATGCCAAGTCTGTATATATATATATATATATATATATATATATATATATATATATATATATATATATATATATATATATATATATATATATATATATATATATATATACATACATATACTGTATATATAATTTCCATCTTCTTGTGTGGTCGGCCAGAGAACATTTTTGTCCCTAGTGTTTAACAAACCAGCTGGCCACGTCTAGTATTCGACCGAAGGTGGCACTAATTTGTAATTTGTTCAAGGTGCCAGCAATAACTCACCTACTCATAATGTTCAACTGATGCTTGCACATGGGACACAGTGTTGCACGTCCATCCGAGGGACAGCACACATATTGATTCCTCGCCCTGCCTGCATAATACCAGGATGACAGTTTTAACTGGATCAGGATTAGAACCCAGGCTATACACCTCAGAGGTGAGTGTGCCTACCTCCAGGCTTTCTATTTCATTGTACACTGAGCTGAGCGTTAATTCAGCAGTGTAGATGTATTTTCTTCAGTTCCCATTTACAGCTTTGAAACTTTAATAGAGGAATAATGACTTTACCATTCGAAGAGATGATTATAAATTATATTTCCATGGAAGCTAGATAACTTCATTGTTTCCACCAAGCAGATTGCACTGAATAATGATCAACATATTACATCTACATGCAATGCTGGTAAGCACCTTATATCCTCAAGTGTCCCTATTAATTTGTAAATCAAATTTGATGTAAATGATAATCACTGATGATGATGATGATCATGATGTTTTTGGGTTGTCGAAATGAGGCACCGTGCTTCACATTGCTTCCTGGTACCCTTTGCTTCATGTATTATAGTGTCAAACAGCGTACAAGTTGCTTGTAAGCTCTGCATTTTTACAACTTCTTTGTATAGGCAATTTAGGTAGGCCTTCATAGTCACATTTTAGTATCTATCGCGGTTGCCTCTGAGGGTATTAAGTCAAACACCATGTCTGGACTGACATCACATGTGGAACACACAGGAAGGATAGGCAGATTGAGGCAGCTGTCTTTATTTAAGTCTGATAGTGATATGGAAATTCTTTCAAAACTAGTTCAGCTTCCAGAATATTTTTTTATGCATTGTCTTGGCTCACGGAAGAGCTATGACACAGAACAGATCAGGAAGCTACATAGCAAAGGGAACAGCAAGAGAAGGGAAAAACGCCAACAGCAAGGCTACAGGTCAGCAGGGACAGACAACCAGGGGATGCAGGTAACGATGAGTGGTAGGGAAAGGGATGAGCAAGATGGATACATAAGCAAAGTTTTTGGAGGGGTGGGAGGTGGTTATCAGGTGTAGAAAAGGTCATGGTTTTGGATGGAGGATGACTTTGAGATTGTGGTGAACAGCTGTCTTGAACACCTGGAGGAAAGAATGAAATTTAAGAGTCGAGTGTGGAAGATAGTTCCACAGGTGGAAAAAGAGAGGAACAAATGAGTGGTGGCAAGCAGTGGTTCTGGATTGAAGCAGTTTCACAAGGAGGGGGTTGCTGGTAGACCGTGTGCATCTTGCAGATACCTGGGGGGGGGGGGGGGGCGGGACAGAGCACGGAGAGGGAAGAGGGTGCAAGACCAGAAATGAGGTGTCAATAAGACAGAGAGACCACCGGACCTATAGGTGTTGGAGAGGTGATAGGCCCATAGACTTGGCTTAATCGCGAGAGATTCCAATGATCTTGAAATCCTTGGTTTCCATGGCATCAAGCGGAGTCTGCCCAAAGGGGAGAGCAGTACTCTATCAAGCTGCTGATGAAAGAAAGCCTTGTAGGTGGATTAGAGCTCAGGTGTCCAAAGAAGGACTTTGCATGGCGGAGGATGTCCATTGTCCAGTCGGAGTCTGTCTTTAAAGGCCAATTGTGAAATGTGGCTTGCCCAAAAGAGATCATGGCGGAGAGTGAGACCCAAGAGTATGGGAGACTGAACCACTTTGAGAGGGTTGTTGAGAAAGTCGATGGGAGGATTTGCAGTATGGTCCTTTCAGAGAAAGGGAGAGAGAGAGAGAGAGAGACAGAGAGAGAGAGAGAGAGAGAGAGACTTGACTTTTGTGTCCTTTTATTATAAACAATGTAAAGCCATTTCACAAGCAGTTGTAAAAAAAACACATTTCACAAAGCAGTTGTAAAAAAAGAAAACACAGCATCTAGTTTAAAGAAATTGCATAAGCATCATGAAGGCACCACAAAAAGAGCAAAGGGTATTTAAAAGAAACCAGCAAATATACAAAAAATATATATTGAGCAAATTAGGCGAAAAACTAAGAGAGAGAGAGAGAAATGTATTCAAGGACACAGGAAGAAACATATATGCAAGCAATCAGTTCCAAAGAAAAAAGTCAAATCAATCAGGAATTATAAAGTAATTACCACTTTTGAATCATCGACTGAGCACAGAACATTGCCAATACACCACTTTCTCTCAAAAAGTTGGACGTTTCCATTACTGACAAAGAAATCAAATTCTAGCTTGAGTCGTGTTGAGACAAACCCTTTAAAAATAGAAATAGCCTCAGAGCCATAGCCGTTATCTATTTTAATTTTCCGAGATTTATATATCGCATATTTTGCAACAGCAACCAAAAAATTGAGAAGAACACCCACATCCCTACATGTGGGCCTGAAAGACACACCAAATATAAACATATGCATATTGAAAGGGAAGGACAATTGGTGAAAAAGATATTCAAGGAACAAGAAAAGCGATGTCAGTCTACGACACTGTACATAAGCATGAAACAAATCCTCCTTCTGGTCACAGAAAGGACAAGTTTCCGGCAGTGAGCTGTTAATACGGTGGACAAAAATATTGGAGGGAAGCGCCCAGTGTGCTAACCTCCATTGTATGTCCGCTAACACACCATGTATTGGTAAGGTGTACATGTGAGGCCAAAGGGGGGTAGAGGGAGACCCCAACCCTAACCGCTCTGACCACAAAGCTACTTGTGTTCTCCCAGAGAGGGGTACATTCTTATTTTGTCGAGAGAGATCACGGATTCCAATCTTAGTTACAAGATGAAAAGGGGTGGTATGTTCAATCTCCGGCTGAAGAGAAGACGAAAGGAGCACTTTGATTTCAGGGAAACCTAACCGAAAGTCCTCAATGTTACCAACACCTTCCCAGCCGATGTTTAGCTGTCTAAATTTTCTTATGACTATACGTACAACTTGGTCTACAAGTCGGACAGACCGAGATCCAACTGAGGTTGCCACCAAACCAGCAGGTTTCCACTTAACTCCAGATGAATCTCTCAGATCACATACTTTGTTAATCCCTCCTTGGATAAATTTTTTAATCAGGGCATGGCTATGAGGGATACCAGGAAAAAAGTTATTGAAGAAAAGGGGTTCTTGAAGGAACATTCGACAATTATAGCCCTCAAGGAAGCGGTGGACGTCAAACCTTTTCCAAGTGTCCAATAAACTCTGATAGAATCTCGGAAGAGAGGCAAAGTTTATATGCTCGAGGTCTATCAAAAGAAGCTGCCGATCATATCTCAGTCTACCAGCCTGTTGTAACAGAAAAAATGCAAAGGGCCGCCAGGGCAGCTGTTCAGCGAACAGTAGTCTCTGCAGAGACTGCAGCCGAAAGGCCACAACCCGACCAGAGATATCAACAATGCCCTGGCCACCTTCCTTCCGGGGGTAGTACAATATCTCAGGCCTCAGCCAATGGTAGCCACTCCAAAAGAAGTTTACTAGCATTCGCTGAGTAGCCATAATTAGTTGGTTTGATGGCTGTAAAGCAATAATTCTGTGCCATAATTTTGTTGCAACCAGATTGTTTATGACAAGGGTACGACCTCGATAGGAGATGGACCTCAGCAGTCCTTCCCATGCTTTCAATCTGTGCATAATTTGCTCCAACACTCCTTCCCAATTTTTCATTTCTGTTTCACGATTACCGATATGCACTCCAAGATATTTAACCCCGTCCGTTCTCCAGACCAGGTTGTGTGGGAGTGAGGGTGGTGATACACAAGAGAGATTGCCTTTGCCACACCATAATGCTGTACTTTTATGCCAATTGATCCCACCGGAAGAGGCTGCAGAGAAATCTCGCATACAACGTTGTAAAGCAGAGACATCATTGGAGCTTCTAATCAAAACACAGACATCATCAGCATAAGCCGTCTGCACAAATTCTGCTCCTTCTATACTTCTCATTCCCTGAGGTATTTGCTGTCTAATAGACCGAAGGAGTGGTTCAAGGGCGACTATATATAGAAGCCCAGAGAGGGGGCAACCTTGGCGAATACCCCGTTGGAAAGGAAAGGGAGAGCATAACCTATTGTTGATCTTCATCATACATTGAGTATTAGTATACAGGAGTTTCACATAAGAGGTGAAAGTTTCCCCAAACCCCATTCCTTTCAGGACAGAAAAAAGGTACTTGTGGTCAACACGATCGAAGGCCTTAGTTTGATCAAGAAACAGCAACCCAAAGTCGTCACGCAGGAACTTATTGCATGAAATAATATCTCTTACCAAAAAAATATTATCATAAATAGATTTTCCAGGCACACAGTAGGTCTGGTCCGGGTGTATAACTGAACTGATCACAGTCTTCATACGATTAGCAAGTACTTTAGAGAAAATCTTGTAATCAACACACAATAAGGAGACAGGTCGCCAGTTATCAACCAGTTGAAGATTCCCAGCTTTTGGTAGCAAACAAACGACTGCTCGTCTACAAGACATTGGAAGTTCTCCGACACGTATGCTTTCATCGAGTACATCGAGTAAGTCAGGTCCCACAAGGGCCCAGAAGGTCTTGTAGAATTCTGTGGGCAGGCCATCTATTCCAGAAGCTTTCCCATCTTTCAGGCTCCGCACAGCTGCTTCAAGTTCATCAGCCGAGATTGGGGAATCGAGCATGCATCGCTCATCCTCCTCGACACTCGGAAGCCCAGTAGTTAACTCTCGTATCACCTCATTGTCCACGTTCTGAGGAGAATACAAGTTAGAATAGAACCCTTTCAGAGTACACCTGATCGCCTGCTGAGAGGTCACCAGCGACCCATTGGGAGTGAGTAAAGTATGAATTTGTTGTGACCTTTTGAGGGAAGACTCTAACTTAAAGAACTCTTTGTTTGGCATGTCCAGAGTTAAATAGCTCATTCGCATTCGGACCAAGGCACCCATCGCCCGTTGCCGTACCGCTTCCTCCAGCACTGCTTTCTTTGCCCATATTAGTTGGTCACGTGCACCTCTCCCAACCTCGTCAACATTCTGTTCTAACGATATAATTTCAGATTTTAACTGATCTATTGATATTGATTGGATTTTGGTGGTGTATGCACTATATTGTTGACAGAAATTCTTAATTTGGGATTTTGCAATGTCCCACCACAGCCGGAGACTATCATACTCAGGTCTGGAGGAGCGAATTTTCTCCCACACGACGTGAAAGGCCTCATTAAATTCCTTGTCATGTAAGAGACGAGTATTCAAAGACCAGTAAGCACTACCACCGGGTGGAAAGGGTAACTTAAAGGACATTGAGATTAAACTGTGGTCTGTGAATCCAGTTGGTAAAATTTTGGAGACAGACACCACATTCAACATTGGCTTGTTCACATAGAATCTGTCCAGCCTTGCCATTGACATAATACCATCATTGCATCTACACCATGTATAACAGCGTGAGAGTGGGTGTTGTGATCTCCACACATCCTTAAACCGAAAGATGTTGATGGTGTCCTCTAGAGCTTTCGTAGAGGCAACATGAGGCTCATGACCATTCCTATCAATTGACGGACAAATTGTGCAATTAAAATCTCCCGCGATACAGATAAAGGCTGTTGGGTCCAGAGTTTTTACAAAATCCCGCAGAGTGGAAAAGAAAATTTTCCTCTCCATTGGGTCACACGGTGCATAAACATTCACTACGATAATCTTTTGGGTATTATAAAGAAAATCTACGGAGATCAAATGCCCTTTATAGATTTCTTTAAATGAAACCTGTTGAGCACAAATCTTGTGACTTAGGCAAATGGCAACACCGGCCCGAGGTGTAGGGAACCCACTTAGCCACCATTGCCCTTTAAAAAGTTTCCCCCAATCGGCTACTTGAGCACTAGTAGCGTGGGTCTCTTGTAAGAGAATAATGTCAGCCTTTTCTTTTACAACCGCTTGAATGGTTTGCACCCTCCGTAAGGGGGCACGACCCCCATTTATATTTAAGGATACAACATTTAGTTCCATGGTTGATTCTTCTAGGGGGTGAAGTCCTCTTCCTCAATTAATTCCTTGTTTGCCTTCGTGATGGATTTCCTCAGCCGCTGAAATTCAGGTTCGGAGATTTCCACATGCTCACTCCTTTGCAGCAAAGGTTTTGCGGCTGCAAGGAAGGCCTGGATATTAGGAAAATGATCCTTAATTCGTACATGCCTTTGTCTGAAAGTTTCCTTCAAAAATCTGACAATATTTTCTTTTGAGATCTCCAAAGGCTGCTCTTCCTCCTGAGGGGGGGGGGGGGGGGAGCCCTGTCAACCATTGCCACTGGTTCCTCATGGCCGATCAGTGTCTCTGTAGTTAGAATTCCCTCCGTGACGCTAGTAACGAGTTCCTCCTGAACCTGTACAGAAACACCTGTTCCATCCCCATCTACCTTAGGTTCTTCATCCTCTTCATCCTCATGCATCATTGCAATGGGGGGGGAGGAGTCGTTGTTAGTAGTAATGGGTATTTTGCATTCCCCATTAGAATTGATATGGTCATCAGTAGGCTGTTCGGTTTCGCAGGTTGATTTACAACCTTCAGGAAAAAGTTCCCCTTCATCCTGAGCAGGTGGTATCATGTCAGCCATAGTCTCACCACCTTGCTGATCTTCATGTGGAGGACTGTCTGAATCGTTTAAACTGCTTCCTGTCTGCACCACCAACACTTTAACACCTTTGTCCTCATTCCTCGCACTTACAAGTGACCGTTTCAAATTTTTCCGAGACGCCGCATCTACAATCTGCTGCTCCTCACAAAACATTCCCTCTACAGGTAGAGGCTTCTCCCTTACATTTGCTGACTCATCGTTTGCACGATGGCCAGCTGTACTGGATGACTCATCGCTTACACGAAGCACATCCGTATGGGTCTCATCAGCACCACTCTTAGCCGTACCTTGATGGTCCGATGTAGATTCCCGCACTGAAGGCGAAACATCTATAGAATCATCCGTAGTGGTCACGGGGGGAGGTGGTCCGGCTGCTGTGGCATACGTTTTCTCCCCATCAGGGCAATACTGCCGAGTGTGTCCATGTACACCACACCCGTAACAAATCAACCTCTCCGTTGCCGCAAAAATCCTGTGCTCACGTTTTGACGACTTAAAAACGAGAGAGACATTCAATTGCGTCAAACCATCCTTCAAAACAACATAACAAAACCGTCTAAACGTTTCGATATGCTTAAGCTTCCCGTCTGTGGTGCGAATGGAGGCTTGGATAATTCTCGACACCACAGTACCGTACTGACCGAGCTTCTGAAGAATTTCCTCATTAGACAGCGTCGGTAGAACGTTTGATAGTATTACCTTCGAGGCCGGAGTGTTCCATGGCGAAACCGGAACAAACTGGTCATTGCCCAAGGTGAGTCCGTTCTGCACGACGATGCGTGCGAAACGGACACGTGAAACGAAAACAACCACCTTGTGGTGCATTCGGGACGCTGCCCGTATGTTCTCACAACCGATCAATCCTCCGATTGCGAGGAGCTTCTCCTCCAGCGAGACATCTTCCGGTGGGACAAAACACATGCCGTGTTCATCTGTTAACCCCTCATCGGCGTCACGACCGGCATTACTTCGACTATTCTTGCTAGCCATTTGAAGTAACTAAACGAAAAAAAGTAACCAATAAATGGTACAAAGGTTTATAAAGCCGAAATAAATGAAAATAAACAACAACAACAATAACTGGGAAATAAATAAATAAATCCCGTTAACCACCTAAAGTGGATAACTCTAACCGCGCTGTCTCTCCCTCTCTCGCTCAGTAGACAAGACGATAGAAAGGGACACCGACACTCAGACAGCAGAAAGGACCAAAAGGTAGGAAGAAAGGAAAAAGCAACACGAGACACAGCACGTACCGCCAGTGACTGAGCAACAGACCTGGCAATCGCACGTGAGTGCTAAGCGAGCGGCAGCTGTGCAAAGTGGAGAGAGAGAGAGAGAGAGAGAAAGAGAAAGAGAAAGAGAAAGAGAAAGAGAAAGAGAAAGAGAAAGAGAAAGAGAAAGAGAAAGAAAGAAAAAAAGAAAAAGAAAAAGAGAGAGAGAGAGAGACTTTTCTTCCCCTTTATTACAAGGAAAACAAGTTTTACATGGTGAAGGATGTTTGTACAGGCATCAAAAGAAATAACCAGGAAGGAAAGGGGTAACAAAGAAGCAATACTTTAGATTTATAAATTGATTGTTAAAACACCACCAACCATACCACATAAGGATTGTTTCACACACCACCGATTTTTAAATAAAGCAGGATCTTGAGTTTCAAACTCAAAAAGAACACGCGATGTAACCAATGCTTTAAAAACAGTTAAAACGTCATCAGCTAAAACGTCAGTGTTCTGCAGTTTTCGTTTCCTCGATAAATAAATGGCAAGTTTTGCCTCAGAACACAGAAAGTTTGCTAAAAGACATTCATTTTTACATTGATACAAAACATTAAAACCAAATATGAAAACACAATGTGTAAAAGTCAAACCGAGCCCCCGGATCACACGTGACAGGATTTTAAAAAACGAGGCCAACCTTGAACATTCAATGAAAATGTGAAAAATGGTCTCTGGGGTGTCGCAAAAGGGGCACAATTCCGAGTTTTCAGGACATATACGGTGGGACAGGATGTTGCAAGGCAGGATATGGTGCGCTAACCGCCATTGTAGATCACCCGAGCGCTTGACAGTAGGTTCTTTGTACATCACCTGCCAGTTTATTGTTGTGAAACGGTTAGCTTGGAGCAGCGCTCGCCAATGAGCTTGTGGCTCTGCAGGTTTGCCAGGAAAAAGAGTGAGAACACATAGATTGTACACTGAGGATTTCTCCATCTGGTTAAAGAGCCTAAAACTTTGAAATAAAATTAAAAGATTTGGGAAAGGACATTGGGATCGATGGAGGGCATCTTCTATGTCTGGGTCCCATTTTAACCCGGTTTGCTTAAAGGTCCGTAAAATCACAGAGAAAATTCTGCCAATGACTCTGATGGACCTCACACTGGTGGCCACGGCAATGTCAGCAGCTGGCTTCCATCTATGTACAAGGGGGTTCCTGAGGTGTTTTACTCTGGTAACGCCGACATCAATAAACTTTTGCATGAAAGATCTGTCACTACAGACCCCATCAAAAAAAGAATTTAAAAATATTGGTTCATTTAAAAACATCTGAAGGGAGTAAGCACTGGTGTCGCGGCGAAAAGAAACAGCCTGCCACGCTTCCAGCATGCTTCGGTAGAACAACGGGACCGATGTCATATCCACGCGCTTCGCGTCGAGAAGAAAAAGCTCGTCACCATAGCCAAGTTTCCCAGCTTGCCTAAGCAAACAATGGGCAAAGGCTTTCCATGGGACGTCGGAGTATAGAAGCCTTCGTACTGAAAGGAGGCGAAAAGCCATCACTTTGCTCGTCACATCTATTAGCCCCTGTCCACCTTCTGCAGTCGGCAGGCTTAGTATTCCTGGCCGGAGCCAGTGCTTTCCCCCCCAGAAAAAATCTACAAAAGAGCTTTGAAGTTTTTTAAGGATAAAACCTGGGGCCTGCAGTGCTTTAAAAACATGCCAGAGCATTGATGCCGCGAGATTATTAATGACCAGAGTACGACCCCGGAAGGAAAGCTGCCTCAATAGTCCCCTCCATTTTATCAACCGCTGCTCGGTTTTGGTAATCAGCGACTCCCAGTTTTTTGAAATAAAATCTTGAGTTCCAAGAAAGACACCGAGGTAGTGTATTCCTTCATTGGTCCATACAAGGTGCCCTGGTAGGGTTGGAGGGGGAGTTTCATTCCGTGGACCTAAGTAAAAAGCTTTGCTCTTTTCCCAATTAACTTTAGTCGAGCTTGCCAGGCTAAATTCCTCGACAGACTCAACCAGAGCGCGAACATCGTCATCGGAGTACACAATTGCACAGAGGTCATCCGCATAAGCAATGGTCTTTACGGGATTTTCTAACGGCAGAGGATAAAACCCTTGTAGCCGTGTGCGTAAACGATGTAGTAAAGGTTCAATTGATAGGGAGTATAGAAGGCCAGACAGGGGGCACCCTTGACGAATACCCCTGGTAACAGGGAAAGGCTGACTTAAGATGTTATTAACTTTGAGCAAGCTAAAAATATTATTATACAATATTTTGATATAACAAATGAAATTTTCCTTAAAACCAAACCCCCGTAAAACTGCAAAGAGATAAGAGTGATCAATCGTGTCGAAAGCTTTTTCTTGGTCTAAAAACACCAGACCAACATTTCTATGTTCAGCAATACAAATGTCAATCATGTCACGTACAATAAAAATGCTATCGTGTATTGTCCTTTTAGGGATGCAATAGGATTGATCGGGGTGTACAATCTCCCCAATCAGAGGTTTGAGGCGGTTGGCAAGAACTTTTGAAAAAATCTTGTAGTCCGTGCAGAGGAGCGAAATGGGACGCCAATTTTTAAGCTGCTGGAGGTCTCCTTTCTTAGGTATGAGAGCAAGTATAGCCCTGCGACAGCTGATTGGTAACAAGCCTGTTCGTAGGCTATCAACTAAGAGGTCAAGCAACTCAGGTCCCAACAAATCCCAGAAGGTTTTGTAGAACTCTGCAGGGATTCCATCAAGTCCAGAAGCTTTACCTGTGGGCAAAGTTTGCAACGCAGTAAAGAGTTCGTCAAGAGTCACTTCCTTGTCAAGTTGTTGACATGCAGGTTCGGACAAGGTGGGCAAAGAAGTGGTTAAGGAACGAATCATGTCTTCTTTAGTGTTTCTGGCACAATACAAGTCAGAGAAGTATTGTTTTGTCAAGCTTCTAATGTCTTTTGGATCGTGCGTTGTTCGGCCTCCTGGTGCCTGCAGCGAAGTTATTTGCTGGTTTCTCTTTTTTCGTGCTTCCAAAGCAAAGAAAAACTTGGAAGGAGTATCAATAAAGCTGTAGTTCTCCATTCGTAGCCTTATTAGAGCCCCTCTGGCTTGTTTTGCACAGAGTTGAGCAAGGAGTGCTTTCTTCGTTGCTATTAAAGAACTAGTCCTTTCGGCACTGGGAGCTGGGAGGCTTGACTGGAGAGACAATATTTCTTTGGCAATTAGAGATTGCAGCGCAGATTCGTTCTTTGTACAAAAGGAGCTATATTGCTGGCAAAAGGTCCTAATATGGGTTTTCGCATTGTCCCACCATTGTATGACGCAGGAGTAGGAAGGCTTCCGTAGTAGTAAAGCTTCCCAAAAGGCTCGGAAGGCGACCGGAAAAGCGTCATCTTGCAGAAGACTCACATTGAAGGTCCAATGGGCAGTGCCACGATTTCGAGCCGGGGAGAGTATATGAAGAACAACCATGTGATGGTCCGAAAAACCACTTGGGGTGGCGTCGACATGGTCTATGACGTTTAAAGAGTCATTATTGATGTAAAATCTGTCTAGCCTTGCAAGAGATAGCCGGCCATTTGCACATCGGCACCACGTGTATTGCCGTGCAGATGGGTTCTGGAGTCTCCATACATCCATAAGGGAGAATTTGGACAATGCTCTCTTTAAGGGTGTTGTACTTGATGGGTGGGGCTCTTCTCCATTACGATCAAGGGTGGGATACAGTGTGCAATTAAAGTCCCCACACAGACAAACAAGGCCATCAAAATCAAGGTGTGTGAGGGACATTTCTAACTGTGTGAAAAAAGCTAATCTTTCTGTGCTCGTACTGGGTGAATATACATTTATGAAAGTGTGTTTATAACCATTATAAAAGAAATTAACTGAACTAAATGCCCTTTAGTAATCTCCTTAAAAGTGACATTTTCAGGACAGAAAGAAGGATTTAAATAAATAGCCACTCCAGCACTAGGACAGGTCAAGCTACTAAAGAACCACTGTCCTTTCATGATGCGAGTCCATTCGCTCATGCACGAAGAGCTACATCTTGTTTCTTGCAAAAGAACAACATCGAAATGTTTTTGCTCGACAAGCAACTTTACCTGAGCTTTACGCAGGGGTGAACGTCCCCCATTTATATTTAAAGTTACAACAGAGAAGGTCATGGTGTAGGCAGGGAAGGTTTATCATGTAAAGGGAAGTTAGGGTGTGCTTGTAGCTCTTTCCGAGCTTTCAATACACACTTTCTAAGGCGAAAAACTTGCGACTCAGTCACACCAAGTTGTTCAGCCTTAAGGAGGAGACGTCTTGAGGAGTTTATAAAGCCAGACAGGTTCGGGAAGAAGGTTACAATTTTAACCTTTTTCTTTCGAAAGGTGTCCTGAAGAAACTTTAGAATTTCCGTGGGTGATAAATCATCATCACCCTCCAGTTCCTTGGCTATTGCTGGGTCATTCCAGACCTCGCTACTAGCACTAGAGGCAAGCGACGAGGCCCCATCTGAGTCGTAATCTGGAAAGTCTTCATTTTTTCCCCCACACACCGAAACCGATGCTCTCATAACGGGAATATCGTCTTCTACTAAAGGTGCAGCTGTTTCCACAGCGGGAGTTTTAAAAACCGTAACAGGGATTAACGCTTTTATATCAGAGGCTTTGCACTCTCCTTCTGGAGCTGCTGCTTCTTCTTCCTCCATTACCTCAGACACTTCATCGTCAGCAGGGCGCGGGACGAGAGCAGGTTTGTGGTTCTTGACTTTAGTTTCAGTAACCGGGGTGGTTACCACAACATCTTGGGGGCATTGCGCTTGGTCCTTGTTCATGAGAGGAATGAACAGAAACGTCTTCTTCCATTTCAGCAAACACACTGAACCTATTCTGCAGCAGAAGACCAGCTGCAGGAGCTTCTGTTTCTAAAAGAGAAACATTACGTTCATTCGACGGCGCTATCTTTTTCGAAACGCTCGCCTGTATGTCCTCATTACCGCTTCCTCTTTTATAACTCCTCCTGGAGGACACGATAGTAAAACCCGCGTCATCAGCCGGTGAATTATCGATTTCCGCGCTCGAATGTGAAGGCTGATCTGCCGTCCCAGACGCGCCATTATCATTGCGAAGATCGACATTTGGTTCTGTCCGTCTAGATGTGCCACTAGGATCGGCATTTGTTCCTGACTGTCTAGATGTGCCGCCGGATACACACTTCGGACAAGCACCTTTTAAATGTCCGAAGGCACCACACGTGAAACACGTCATTGTCTCTGTTGCGATGTACATTCGATAATTTCGATTTTGAACGACCAACGTAGCTGAGGCATTGAGCGATTGAGCATTGTTTTTTAACACCATGTAACAGTGCCGCCGAAAGGACATGATATGGCGGACTGTAGAATCCGAACGCAAACGGAAGGGAATCATGGAGATTTTTGACACCACGGTGCCAAACTGTGTTAAAACGGACAAAATCTGTTCGTTTTTAACAAAAGGCGGTAAATTAGATAAAGTGATTTTCACCGCGGGTGAGTCCAACATACTAACGTTAACGAAAATATCTGGCGGTAAGGACAAACCAGTTTCAACCGCCTGAGCGACATAGCGCTCCTCGGAAAGAAAAACAACAACTCGTTGGTTCATCTTTGAAGCTGCTAACACATTTTCAAAACCAACGAGTTCACCCAAGCCCATCACGACGTCATCGACCCGAACCCCGTCGGGTGGACTAACTATTACCCCATTTTTACGAGTAAGTGACTCGTAAATGCTTTTCTGCAAACGACTGTTTGCCATAGCGATAAATGAACCAAAACTAAGAAAAGATTTGAAAAAGCAAAACAAAATAGAACCTATCGCAAGCAAAGCCTGCAGGCGAAGGTAAAATGAAAAGAAATAGAATAAGGGAGCCGATAAACGACGATAATGAAAACACGACAAGCAGAGCACAGGCCCGAAGAACACAAGGTTCTTTAGGACTCGCACCAAACTCACCGTGCGCGCTCTCTTTCTCTCTCTTGTCTCAACGAAGAAGGAAAACACGGGGAAAACTTCACAAACACGTACAAAGACACAGAGGGAGTGAAAAGGGGGATGGGAAAGGCAACAACACAACACAGTACTCACAGCTCCTCACACACAGCAGCCATGATTGCCACACCCACGCACGACTCACCAACGACCAGCAGGGGGCGCGCGAGAGAGAGAGAGAGAGTGAGAGTGAGAGTGTGTGTGTGTGTGTGTGTGTGTGTGTGTGTGTGTGTGTGTGTGTGTGTGTGTGTGTGTGTGTGTGTGTGTGTGTGTGTGTGTGTGTGTGTGTGATTTATCAGGATTGAAAGACATGTTCCAAGTGTTTGACCAGATTGTGATTTTATCAAGGTCTGAGGAGAGAGAAGAGGCTGCTGCCTGTCTGTCAGTAGGATGACATGGCAAACTAGAACGCCACTCAGTAGAGCGCATACTCCCGCCATGGGTTTAGTTGGAATAATACGTTTTGTTTAACATCCCCTCTCCCCAAAACAATCTATCTATAATTCCAGTAATCTCTGTGTGTATGTCTGTGTGTCTGTGTGTCTGTGACCGCTGTTTCTCGACAACCACGGGTTCGATATACTTGAAACTTGCCAGATATATTGCTGGGGACCTGAGGATGTGCCTTTTCAAGGTTTCATATTAATCGGAGAAGTAGTTACCGAGCTATGGCAATTTCTTTACCAAACTCCGCAAGCCGTTCGCTTTGGACCAAACCATTTCATGTAAATAGAGGGGGGGGGGGGGGGGGGGGGATTGTCACCGTACTCGCAAGCCGTTCGCTTTGGACCAAACCATTTCATGTAAATAGAGGGGGGGGGGGATTGTCACCGTACTCGCAAGCCGTTCGCTTTGGCTTTGCGAATGGACCAAACCATTTCATGTAAATAGAGGGGGGGGGGGGATATAATTTTAGATATATATATAGTACGGGCATGCCCTAGTAAATGAAAAAGAAAGTAAGCCCTAACTGTCAGAGAATTAATTTTGATATATCTCGGAATTAGAGGAGAAAAACATCATTTAAGATTAAGAATAAAAGCTTTAATGAAGTAAAACAGAAAAAATATTTCCCAAAAACAATTCCCCAAAAAATTCCTGGATCCGGAATAATATCCTGAGCTTCACCAAAAACTAATCAATTCTTCCTTATCCCAAGGGCAATCATCCCACCAACTTTCATCCAAATCCGTTCAGAACTTTTCCAGATATCTTGTTCACAAACACACAAACATACGAACACACACACACACAGACGGACACGATCGAATGCGTTACTCCCTGGCGGGAGTAATAAACCTGAAAATTGTAGAGCCAGAACCAGAATTATTTATTTGGTCTGGGAAGCCCATGCAAGGTTTCTTCTTCTTCAGCCTCTCACAACCCTGGGTGAATATGCGATGTTTTAAAAAAAAGTTGGAATTTTGCCAAATCTGTTTTATTCGTTTGTTAATATACCTCAGCCATTGACAAATCTGGAACTAAGTCTTTATAGGTTCATCAAATGCTGACACCGCGAATGACATTCACTGAGCTAAATGTTGATATCTCTTCTGAGGTTAAAAAAAAAAAAATTTTTTTTTTTAAAGCATTATACGTATCAAACGATACATTTTATGAAACGGGGAAACGTAATACACACTTTGGTGGTTTTATAATGACAGAATATGTCTTTATTAGAAAAAAAAATGAACATTGAAGACGACGCTGCTAAAAAAATACACCGCTCAAACGCATAACCACGAGTTTAAACTACATTTACAACAAATATGAAAACTATTTTCATATCACAATGTTAAATATAGAAAATATAGAAGATAATGTTAAAAAAAAAAGAGCCCTATCTTCCAATGGTAAAAAAATCCTTCAAAAAATTCCTGGATCGGGAATAATATCCTGAGCTTCACCAAAAACTAATCAATTCTTCGTTATCCCAAGGGCAATCATCCCACCAACTTTCATCCAAATCCGTTCAGAACTTTTCCAGATATCTTGTTCACAAACACACGAACACACACACACACACGAACGGACACGATCGAATGTGTTACAACCTGGCGGGAGTAATAAACCTGAAAATCGCAGAGCCAGAATTATTTATTTGGTCTGGGAAGCCCATGCGAGGTTTCTTCTTCTTCAGCCTCTCACAACCCTGGGTGAATATGCGATCTTTTTTTTAAAAGTTGGAATTTTGCCAAATCTGTTTTATTTGTTTGTTAATATACCTCAGCCAATGGCAAATCTGGAATTATAATTTTATTTGAGGTTCAAATTAACCCAGGAGATTGTGTCAAACAATGCCTGCAAGTCTGTACATGTGATAAATAATTAATTAATCGTCCACCGTCGAAGACTTCTTCTTCACGCAATAACAACATCTAGCTTCCAGACCGTACATCCAATGATCTTCAAAATTTGCACAGTTGTTACTCTTCATGACTTCTACTACAGTATGAAGTTTCACGGCGATCAATGAAGTGGTTCAAGAGATATAAATGTTTTTATTATTTGCGTTTAATTAACGATGTCTGCCAAACCACGTGACCTATCACAAATTCCAAAAGGACATTTTAGTAGACTGATATGCTGAACAAATCTGTGAAGTTTCCCCTCGATTGGTTCACAAATGAGGGAGGAGCTAGGTTTTAAATGTTTGTGCTTAAAAACGTCATAACTCTGAAACCATGTGATGCATGACGTCATGCTCTCTGACTTTTTTGTTCGTCATGGGTATGCGATTCTGCCTGCAAAGTTTGGCCTCGAGCTTTTCAGGGGTTTTGGAGAAAATTTGGTTTTAGTGTTTTTCACTCAAAACAATATGGCGGCCGAACCACGTGACCTGTGACGTCATAATTACCATAAAAATATTCTACAGACCGAGTCCCTCCTATGGTGAAAATTTGCTCTCAATCGCTCCAATTATTGCAGAGAAAATGGTTTTTAAAGGAAAACAGAAAAAGAAATTCCCGAAAACATTCCCCAAAAAAATTCCTGGATCGGGAATAATATCCTGAGCTTCACCAAAAACTAATCAATTCTTCCTTATCCCAAGCGCAATCATCCGACCAACTTTCATCCAAATCCGTTCAGAACTTTTCCAGATATCTTCTTCACAAACACACGAACACACACACAGACACACACACACACGTTGCAGGTTTTGTGGAACTAGGGCATGCCCGTACTATATATATATCTAAAATTATATCCCCCCCTCTATTTACATGAAATGGTTTGGTCCATTCGCAAAGCCAAAGCGAACGGCTTGCGAGTACGGTGACAATCCCCCCCCTCTATTTACATGAAATGGTTTGGTCCAAAGCGAACGGCTTGCGAGTACGGTGACAATCCCCCCCCCTCTATTTACATGAAATGGTTTTGTCCAAAGCGAACGGCTTGCGAGTACGGTGACAATCCCCCCCCTCTATTTACATGAAATGGTTTGGTCCAAAGCGAACGGCTTGCGGAGTTTGGTAAAGAAATCGCCATAGCTCGGTAACTACTTGTCCGATTAATTTCAAACCTTGAAAAGGCATATCCTCGGGTCCCCAGCAATATACCTGGCAAGTTTCAAGTATATCGGACCGGTAGTTGTCGAGAAACAGCGGTCACAGACAAACACACAGACACACAGACACACAGACATTCACACAGAGATTACTGGAATTATAGATAGACTAGGGCATGCCCGTACTATATATATATCTAAAAGTATATCCCCCCCCCTCTATTTACATGCAATGGTTTGGTCCAAAGCGAACGGCTTGCGAGTACGGTGACAATCCCCCCCCTCTATTTACATGAAATGGTTTGGTCCAAAGCGAACGGCTTGCGAGTACGGTGACAATCCCCCCCCTCTATTTACATGAAATGGTTTGGTCCAAAGCGAACGGCTTGCGAGTACGGTGACAATCCCCCCCCTCTATTTACATGAAATGGTTTGGTCCAAAGCTAACGGCTTGGCGCTTGCGGAGTTTGGTAAAGAAATCGCCATCGCGTGCACAAATGCGCAGGAAAGCGAATGAATCGCAAATTAGTTTTAATTAGTTTTAAAACATAGTTTAACGCCCGAGCGAGTTTAACGCAATCGCAAATCGCATCGCAAAGCGAAAGAATCGCAAATTAGTTTTAATTAGTTTTAAAACATAGTTTAACGCCAACATAGCGCCAACATAGTTTGCCGACGGGAAATAAATGAATACGCTCTCAAATGTGCCGTCCGAGGCAGAGTCTGTTCGCCACGTTCGGCACACGTGATAGCTCGCTGCTCTCTGATTGGTTGAATCGTTTTTTGGACATAGCTCGGTAACTACTTCTCCGATTAATATGAAACCTTGAAAAGGCACATCCTCGGGTCCCCAGCAATATACCTGGCAAGTTTAAAGTATATCGGACCCGTGGTTGTCGAGAAACAGCGGTCACAGACAAACATACAAACATACAAACATACACACAGAGATTACTGGAATTATAGATAGATGATTGGAGGTTGCCTTCAGTTGGAATTGACTTCCAGCAGGAGAATGCAGGTTGTTTTAAAGCAACATCCTCACCACAAGATTAATAGTACCAAGAGTGGGAAGATTGGTAAGATAACTGGAGACAATATGGGAAGAATCTGTGCAGAAGAGAGAGGAGGTTTCAGTGGAAGAATTTCCAGGCTGAATTAATATAAGGCAGTAGATATAGGAGACTAGTCCTGAAATGTGATGGCTGTTTGCAGTACCTACCAGTTTGCTTGAGTGAATTGCCAGACTCACCGGCACTGAAGCTTTTTCTGGGGATGGCCAGAGAGATGTTGACCTTCACAAGCACATGATTAGAAGAGCCAATTGGGGCAGAGGCCAAGAAAGATACATTGTGGAGTAAGTTACTCATCACCAAATATAGAAGAGAAGATTTGCTATCCAGGTGGGGAAATTCATGGATTGAGTCATTCATATGGGAGTCACATAAATCCTTCGCAGAAGTGCCATGGGTGGTGAGAGAGGTACCAACACCCAACCAATTAGCATGGTAACAATTGAAGTCACCACATATGAGGAAGAGAGTGTTGGGATGTGTGATTAAAAGTTGGTCTATGTTGTCTAAGAGAGAGGTAGATCTGGAGTAGTAAATATTGGGAGGACGGTACAACACACAGAGAAACATGAGGTGGGAGCAGAAGGGAAGTCGCAGCCAGATGTACTCCTGGGGTTTGGGAGGGTATATTAGCAGTACACTGAGAGTGAGAAATGCAAAATGTATGTACAGTGTAACTCCGCCACCAGGGAGGGATTCAGGTTGATCAAACAAGAGGAGACAATAGCCATGGAGAGACACTAAAGAGTCAGTGATGTCCTGTGGGAGGAGGGATTTTGTTAAACAGACGATGTCCAGTTTATTGGCAGCGGCCTGGATTGAGAGATCTGTACATGGGCGTCGAATGCTTTGAAAATGTGGGGGGGACATTGCCTATCTGAAGCATGAAACACAGACACGCGGCCGGCGCAGATGCAGCAATTGTCGAATTAAGCTTCACAAAGCAACCTGAGAAGACGTTCCACTTGAGGAAACATGCAGCGCACCTCTGGCACCATGTTACCAAACACCTTCCGGTATCCCTGTATAAAAAGTGGAGGGGGGGGGGGGGACATGTCCCCCGTGTCCCTCACCTTTTGACGCCCATGGATCTGTCAGGTTGGAACAGAGGTCCTGGATATTTGAAGTCCAAACAATCCATAGGACGTAGGGATGTGGAGAGGAGCAAGGAGAGGGTGCAGGGGGAGAAGCCGGCAGAGTGTGAGGAGGAGGCAAAGCTGGGAGGGGGGAGAGCAAGTGGTGGGGGTAAGGGAGGCTGAGTGGGGGTAGGACGAGGGGGAACCAGATTGGGGGGATGGTACTGACATGGAGGAGTTTGAGACCATCATTTGACATGAAGGGGAAATCTTTGTCATGTGCACACAGCCTTTGCAAGATTGACGCCTCAGGATTCTGAGATCTGATAACCTACGATGGACTTCCTAAGCAATTGAAGAAGCAATACCCCAAATGTCTCATTTTAGAGAGTCTTGGTGCACACGTTAACCCCCTATACAACAACAACAGGCATTTTAAGGCCATTTTCCCTGCAAGAGCGGGGGTTAACCTTGCGGTCCCCATGACAATCTTCTCCATTTTGCCCTATTTTCTGCATCTCCCCTTTTTAACCCTGTTGCCCGCATTCCTTCTTCGACCATCTTTAGCCAAGTCTTTCTCGGTCTTCCCCGTCCTCTACTTCCTTCTACATTCATTTCCATCACTCTTCTCAACCAGTCACTTTCATCCTTCCTCAACACATGACCAAACCATCTCAACCTGTTTCTCTTCACAGCATCCATCACAGGCTCTATTCCCAGCATCTTTCGCAATTCATCATTTGTCTTCCTCTCTCTCAACGATACTCCACACATCCACTGAACCATTCACATTTCCACCCTTTCCAGCCTTCGTTGCTGCTCTACGTTCATTACCCATGTCTCGCTCCCATAAATCATAACACTTCTCACACATGCAGCATACACCTTTCCCTTCAGCTTCAACGACGCTCCCCTCCTCGTCAGCCCGCCACTCAATTCCCGAAACTTCTTCCATGCACATCTCACTCTCGCAACCGTTGCCGAGTCTGATCCACCTTTTCCATTCAGCATTGCTCCGAGGTAGCAAAATGTTTTCACACCTTCCAGCTTCACGCCGTCTCCAAGATCCAACTCAACATTTCCTCCATCTGCAGCTCCCTCTGTGCACACCTTACATTTGAATGTAGCTGCCACACTGGTTAATGACCCTCTCATTAACCTCTCATTAAGGTTAACCCCATATCTGTTGCCATTTTATTCTTCACGTTTTCAGATGGGAGCAGGAGCAGGGCAGCAGAACGCAGCACCAATGGGTCACTGAAGCTGTAGCAATAACATAACAGGGATGTACTGTCTAAATACTACTATGACTACTATGATCAAACAGTGAAATCATCGAAACAGTTAACGTTTGCATTTCGAACTAATATAATGGCAAATTCGACAGGTCGGTGATTTGATGAAGGCATCGTCTCCAAGCAAGTTGTTGTGTTTGAATTGGATTGCAAACACAAATGCATTTACTTTGTCTTTTTTTTTTTTTTTTTTTTTGTATACTGAATCGAGGCTCGTGAAAGAGCTAAGTGTATTGTGTAAAGAGCTAAGTGTAAGAGCTAAAAGTCTTGTTTTAGTGTATTGGGAGAGCCACAACGTGAAGGGCAAGGATACCAGGAAACAATGGCCAAGGACAACATTGGCTCACAGTGAAGTGCTCAAAAACTCAAGCTGACTCTTTCCTGAAGTAGAAAAGGAAAACAAAACGAAAACTAGAACAGCACTCGGTCGAGCGTATACCTCCACCAGGCTGAACAGTTTATGTTTTTTATCCACTGATAGGCCTGATCTGGATTCGAACATGAACCAAAATAGTGCGGGAGCCCAGAAACATTTGTTTCACATCTCGAGTACAAAAGGTTTGAGGCCTGGAATATATGCATCTATGATAGGAGACCCCAAAAAGGCAATTCTTAAGTTCTGCAATTCTGCACAGCAACCAGGGGGCGCCACCAAAGACCCCTAAATGTGACTCTTAATTCACAATTTGAGTACATCTTTCAAACTTGTCTTAAAATGTTCTCTATAGGAGTGGAAATCAGAATTCCCAATTCTTAAGTTTTCAATTTGTGTATTAGGTCGCTTAAGAACGACCTAATTAATGCTAATTAACGCTAATTAGCATTTTTAATTCACAATTTGAGTACATCCATGAAACATATGGCAATGTATTCCTTAGGTCATCCTAAATCAAGATCAGTCATTCTTAAGTATCCATTTCATGTATTAACCCACTTAAGAATGCACACTGACAAAAAGGAGAAACATAGATTGTATACAAACACAATGTTTTATTTTTTTATAAACTACACAAAAATGTACTTAGTATGCATGAATTATGCTTCAAAATCAGATCATAGTAAGTCATGTAGTAAATTGGCGTCCTGGTTCTACCGCCCATCAACAATTAAATCTCAAATCTCGGAACAAAAAACAATTTTTAATGTTAATTTTATAAAAATTAATACCTAATGTCTAACTTTTACTCTATTAGCGATATTGCTGTTTTATCTCTGACTATCGCTTATAAACTATTTAACATGTTTAAGCTAATTACCCTGAACTAAAAACAAATTTTAATGTATGTAAAAACTCAACTAACTATATCAACGAAAAATTATTGAATTTATCTCAAACATCAACATGATTGTATATATGTTGTTTTATCCAACATTCCTAACATTATTTTGCTTAAAATTTCAAAAACATTACAAATTCCCTGTCAGGATGCTTTGGATATGTACCGTACTGAATATAATCGTATGAACAGGTTTGGTCGATTGTAAACCTACACATCACCATCATCACCATCTCCTTCAACGTCCTCTTCATCAGAATATGACTGCGCTAGGACCTCATCATCGTCAGCATCAGCTAATTCTTCATCATCTGGAACGAGCGACTCCGGAAGTTGGTCTCCCTCAAACCAGATGGGTTTATATTGATCTCCCACTAGTTCCCATCCGTCATCCTCTGATGGGTGTTGCTGGATGATTGGCTGGTCAGCATTGGCCCACATTCTTGAAACAAGCGATACACGCTTTATGTGGGCAGCAACCTCTCTTTCGCATGGAGGAATACTACTGGCATCAGCTCCAATATGGCTGGAGTGCAGTATCTGTACTCTCAAGGGTTCTCTTCCTTTTGCCTGTCTTTACTTGCCGAGCACTAGTTGAGGTTGAAACTGCCATGACAGCAGATGCTTCACGTTCTTCATCAGGTGCTGGCACATTTTGGTACAGAATACCCATGGTATCGTGCAGCGAATTGGCTCCAGACATGGTTTGAGTCATCTCATCGAAATTGTCGAAGGCTAATCCGACTGGTTTACCTACGACTGTTCCTTTTGGACAAGCAAGCTTCTGTTCTTGAATGGATTCAGCTGTGGCAGTTTCAACTTCTTCCAATGTGTTGTAGCTTAAACAGTGACCAAACCTGTTCAGGACTTGAACCATTTTTTTACTGCCAGTGACCGACTTAACACTCATACCAAGAGCTACATGTTTTGCAGGTTTTGCGCGACCCCGTTGTACAATGAACAAGGCATCCTGACTAGACGAATTTGCGCGGCGCTTTACTGACTCTGTATATCGCTCTGGTTTTAGCCCTCCGTACAAAATATTGAAAAAATCTACTACAAGTTTTGGGGGTGACGAGTCCCCGTTTCTTAAATCCTCCAATGTCGGACATTCAGGAAGGTCGACCTTTTCAACCTTGAGCAACTGGTTGCGCAAAAGCAATGCTGCTTTGGCGATTGTTCTCTCATCAGTAGATGTGTAATCATATACAACACGAATTGCATCATCTGCGGTTTCTGCATTATATAAGATGTTTCCAAGCCTTTTCCCAAGTGAACTCTGTATCTTTATGCGCGCTTTGAAGTGACTCATCAATGTCCTAGAGAGGCTGAAGGCGCTTCCCCTGGGCGTTTCTGCGGATGCCGAACAAATATCAAGATAACGTTCATATACAGAATTAAGAAGTTCAGGTCTGTTGTCTATTATTACAGATTGCTCAATGTATGCAAAAATGCCCAACACACTGGTCTCAGAAGGCGTTTTTGTTTCACGTGTGTCCTTTTGGGAAACTCGATTGGCTGACAACAAATACGCACTTTTACATGAATGATGGTAGTGGGCCTCCTTGGCAATTAAATCCGTATCAACTACTTTTGGAATAACCTTACTGTCATTTAATGTCTTTGCTGCATTTTGGATCGATACACCGGCTTCAATGGTTTCACATCTTCCCAACAGTTCGACGCTTCCACCTTTGAGTCGTTTTATCTTTTTCTCACAGAATAGACAAACAGGTGGCAAAATCCCGGCAGATGATGTAGAAGGTGCCGACTCCTTGGATGGACGTAAATGTGGGGCATTGCTACGGTGAACATCACTGGCGGCTTTAACAGGCGGCGTTTGGGATGAGATGGCGGTAAAGTTCTTGTAACAAGAAACATGGTAACCATCCATTTCAGCAGGAGACGTAGGCAATCTCTGAACTACACCACAATAGACAGAGTCCTGGAAATGTTGCTTTTGCCGTCTATTAGCTGCTGCTGTTTCTACTGCTTCCCATTGCGTATCCTTGAAAGGTAGAACGTCTGGACGAGCTTTCTTGTCTGCACTGCGTTGGATGTGAAGAATACATCTGCGTTCCAATGATGAAACAGTAGGCTGGACAGTAGGCTGGACAGTAGGCTGGACAGTAGGCGTAGTATTGGTGGCCGATTCCATGGTTGCATGTTTCAAATCATTGTCTGAAAAATAAAATCACAGCGGGTGGTCAGTGAGCATGGCGAGTCAGTCAGTTTTGGTCAGTGAAATCCAAAAGAAGTTATTTCAAATTTTGAGGCAATAAGTCATTATTTTCTACTCAGCTGTGGTTCGAACCTGAAATCGGTATGCATACAGAACTTTGGATACCCTCATCTGCCTGGACATTTCCTGCGCGCCACCTAGGCCTAGGGCTACATAATTCTGTATCGGCCCCGAATGCTTATTAGGCCTACAGCATAGTATTGTTTGTTGGGTTAGGGTTAGGGTTGGGTTAGGGTTAGGGTTAGGGTTGGGTTAGGGTTAGGGTTAGGGTTACCATGTTTCTTGTTACAAGAACTTTACCGCCATCTCATCCCAAACGCCACCTGTTAAAGCCGCCAGTGATGTTCACCATAGCAATGCCCCACATTTATGTCCATCCAAGGAGTCGTCACCTTCTACAACCTCTGCCGGGGTTTTGCCACCTAACCCCAAACCCTAACCCTATTTGTTGACTTACCTAAGCAGTGATCTAGGCATTGCAGGCAACATCAGACATTCTGCAGCCGATTCAGAGAATCTATGGAGGGAAAGAGCAGGAGATTCCCCATGATTAGGTCCTATGATAAACCGACAACTCCCTCTACAGGGTGTCCCAGAAAGTTCGTCCCTCAAGATAGTGTCACAAACCTGGATTGATAATGTGTTAATATTTCCCTTTAAGTCACTGGTTATTATTCCCCAAACAATGTTGTATATTGGTCCCAGTTATTCACTGCAGGACAGTCATTTCTGTAGAGAGGCACTTCCTGTTTAGGGTGTAATTGGCTCAAGTTAGGGAAGAAGCCTCCCCATTGGCTGGGAGGCCAAAACTCCTTCCTTAACCAAAACTGAACACCCTCGATCCGGCCAGCCAGACAGGTGTGTGCATGCTCAGCACTGGTGTGGGTGTCTACTTGGGGCCTGCCCTCAGGTCAGCACTCCAGCCCCTCCCTTGCATATAAGGGAGGGCCAGCCAGGGAGTGGAGGGGGGATAGCAGCCAGTGACAACCCAAATTCCGTTACAATACTGACTGCATTCTTAAGTGGGTTGATGCATGAAATGGACACATAAGAATTGCTGTTCTTGATTCACGATGATCTACTGAACAGTTTGGGACCAATTTGAAAGATGTACTCAAATTGTGAATTAACACTCACCTTGCCAGGGACGGGGTCAATGAGTACATTTTGCGTTCTTAAGTGGGTTAATACATGAAATGGATACTTAAGAATGACTGATCTTGATTTAGGATGACCTAAGGAATACATTGCCATATGTTTCATGGATGTACTCAAATTGTGAATTAAAAATGCTAATTAGCATTAATTAGCATTAATTAGGTCGTTCTTAAGCGACCTAATACACAAATTGAAAACTTAAGAATTGGGAATTCTGATTTCCACTCCTATAGAGAACATTTTAAGACAAGTTTGAAAGATGTACTCAAATTGTGAATTAAGAGTCACATTTAGGGGTCTTTGGTGGCGCCCCCTGGTTGCTGTGCAGAATTGCAGAACTTAAGAATTGCCTTTTTGGGGTCTCCTATCATAGATGCATATATTCCAGGCCTCAAACCTTTTGTACTCGAGATGTGAAACAAATGTTTCTGGGCTCCCGCACTAAAACCTAATCGGCTTGTTCTTGTCACCGAAACCAACTCGTCACCAAGTTTAGTCATAACTCGTCCATAACTTTTTAAAATATCATGTTGTATATCGCTTTTTACCCGATCACTCAATTGTGAAGAATCAATTAAAAAATTAAATTATTCGCATATCCGAATCCACATTCAGATCTTCACCATAATCGAATCGATTCATCCTTGTCACACTCCCAACCGGTCCACCAAGTTTCGTCCAAATCCGTCCATAACCTTTCTAGATATCGTGCTATGTATAGTTTTTGGCCCTATCTCCGAATGCTGAAGAATCACTTAAAAATGTGTACGAGCCGGATCCGAATCCGTATCTTCACCAAAATCTAATTATTTCGTCCTTGTCACAGACACTACCTCTCTGCGAAATTTCGTTTGAATTTGTCCTCAACTTTTTGAGATATCTTGTTCACAAACAGACAGGGATGAAAACATAACCTCCAACCAACCTTCGGTGGTGGAGGTAACAACATTCTTGATCTTTAAAGGCAAGACAAGAAACACCCGCTCCCTCCGGGAACATTGTCGTCATCGCCCCGCCCCCCCCCCATCCCCCACAGTGAGGGCGGGGAGGAGGACGGCGAGGAGTTACCCTGGGTACGACCAATGTCACATATGCAAAATTTGTTGGAGATCAGGCGAAAATCGTCAATCGTAAGTTTCATTATTAGGGGTTATTGGGCCAGACGTTTTTTTTCTATGATTACTTCCGCCAGAGAGTAATGCATTCGTGTGTGTGTGTGTGTGTGTGTGTGTGTGTGTGTGTGTGTGTGTGTGTGTGTGTAAAAGTTCTGAACGGATTTGGATGAAAGTTGGTGGGATGATTGCCCTTGGGATAAGGAAGAAGTGATTACTTTTTGGTGAAGCTCAGGATATTATTCCGGATCCAGGACAAATTTTAGGAAATTTTTTTGGGAAAGATTTTTTCTGTTTTACTGCATGAAAGCTTTTATTCTTATTCTTAAATGATGTTTTTCTCCTCTAATTCCGAGATATATCAAAATAAATTCTCTGACAGTTAGGGCTTACTTTATTTTTCATTTATTGTTTTGGGGAGAGGGGATGTTAAACAAAACGTATTATTCCAACTAAACCCACGGCGGGAGTATGCGCTCTACTGAGTGGCGTTCTAGTTTTCAGATGTGTACACGCACACACACATATATACACACACATACACACACACACACACATATACACGCATACACACACACACACACACACACCTATACACACACACATACACACACACACACACACACACACACACATACACACACACACACACACACACACACACACATACACACACACACACATACACACACACACACACACACACACAATCTGAATAATCCCTCCATATTAAAGAAGGGAATTCTCTATAAGTGTGTGTGTGTGTGTGCGCCGTGCGCCGGAGTCGGAGGCGCCCCGGCAATGCCGGTGATATTTAATTATTTGGCATGGGGGCGGTGTACTTTGAATGTACCTTTACTTGTTATAATTCTGAAGATTTTCCTGAAATAGCATGTTTGTCATAGTTTGAATTCAGACATCTCCCCTATCCTCAAGAATGCACTGTGCCACTTCTCCGAGCTTCCTTCTGGAAGAAGCACCACTGATCAGATTTCAGATGAATCACTGAAATTCATAGCAGGTGATGGTACTAGTTATGATGCTTGCCAGAATCATTTGTGATAATGGTTTCATATGAAGAACTTTTAAAGCAGGCCAGCTCACATGTCAGGGAGAAGTGCTTAGCCGTGGGCTTGGAGAGAGGTGCTTTGCAGGGTGCTACTGATGTCCATGATGTTCTATCTCACCGTCTGCATATTACAGTCACGTGATGCCCCCCACCCACCCTCAGGAGAAACTTTAACACCAGACACACAATGCCTGCACTGCCCCAGATGAATACCACTCATAGTGGAAACGTCAGATCTGACCCGACTAGGTAGGTGGGTATATATGGGTGGATGGGTCATGGTAACTATTCTATGGGTGGGTCATGGTAACTCCATTTTTGAAAAAGTAAGACGCAGACTACAAATGTATTTGAATTTGATTCTAAAGTGAAAGCTTCAGGTGAGGTAGAACCTTGCAATGAAATTACAGATAAAACAAGTAAAGATACATTCAAAGTACACCGCCCCCCATGCCAAATAATTAAATATCCTACAGCGCGGCATTGCCGGGGCGCCTCGAGCGCCGGCAATACCGCAGTGCAGCTCAGAGAGAGTGCATTGGGAGGGAGAGGTCTACAATAATTGATTGATTAATTGCATAATTAAAATCAATAAAAGATTATCATAAAATATTTTCTTAATCAATTGGCTAATAGCATAACTAAACCACTAGTGCGTCATCCGAAGATGTATCTTTTAGAAATTTAATTAAATAAGTCGTTAATAAAAATTAAATAAATAATTGATTAATCAATAAATAATTAATCGATTAAATGATTAATCAATAAATCAAAAATATCCTTTATAGCCACATCACCTGGTCACTGTCATGTCCAAATATCAGCTTCCTAGCTCACAAGGTGCCTGAGATATTGCCCAGATGAGAAAGAAAATAAATAAATAATTAATAATGAAAAAAAAATCATTAAAAAAATTAAATAATAATTAATCAATTCGCTAATAGAACACATAAACCACCACCATTTCATCCCAATCTGAAACTAAAAAAAATTTTTTTTAGTCATTAATCAAATAATTAAATAATTAATCGATTAATTTATTAATCAATAAATTAAAAAATAGCCTTTGCAGCCAAATCACTTGGTCATTAGCATGTCCAAATATCAGCTTCCTAACTCAAAAGGTGCCTGAGATAATGGCCAGAAGAGAAAGTAAATGTATAAGTACTTAATTAATCGCGAAAAATTAAATAACTCATCAATTGATTAATCAAAAAACATCAAATACTTTTTTTTTGACAAAGGCTTGCTCACTACGGTGCCAAAATTTCAGCTTCCTAGCTCAAAGGATGGCTGAGATATCCCCGGACAAACAAACAAACAACCAAGAAAACAAACAAACAACCAGAGTGAAAACTGAGTACTCCCTTTCAGCGTGCGTCACTGCCGAGCCCCATTCGGTGCCCAGCAATGACGATTTGCAGCGCCTGGAGAATCGGAGATGGCATAGGAAAGGAGCGGTGTACAATAAACGAAATCTTAAAATGTCATGGGCCTACTTTGGACACACCATGCATGCAGAAAAGTCTTGAGAAGTCAACCATGCTGGGTATGGTTGAGGAAAAAAGAGGAAGGGGCAGATGTTATATGTGCTGGACGAGTGGGGTAAAGGCTGCAACCAAGCTCTCTTGCCAGAGCTTCTGGAAGCAGTTCAGGATAGGAATGTTTGGAGAAATCTGATCATGAATGCGACCGGAAGTCGGGCACGACGTGATAGAACTAGATAAGTACAGTATATAAAAAATTCAACTTATGAAATTGTGAACACAGTTAATTTGTGGTAAATAGTCAATTATAATTTCCAATAATTTTGCTCGGTCTGGAGCAAAGTTTTGGGGTTTGTGTCAGAATATTTAATATGGGCCAAGCAGCAAGGAGCGTATCCATTGGTTTCACGAAAAGGTGTGGCAATGGATCAGGTGATTACTGTATGAAATCAAACGGCGATAACTGTGTAAGACCAACTCAGCACTTTCAAAACGAGATGGTATTCTTGGAATACTTATCCTGCGCAGTCAACTGCGAGCCAACTCTTCTGTTTTTGAAGGTTGTTTTTTTCTTTGATCCAATATGGCTGCCAGACCACGTGAGCGATGACATCATAAATTTTATTCTTGTTGCGTAGATCACGCTCAATAAATGTCAAACTGATCAAACAAAGCATTGTCCCTGTCGAATTATGACGTCATAATTAAAGCACCAATGACGTCATTGTTAACAGCACATATTCCCCATATGGAGTTCTTTACAATGAGCCACGTTTACATTTTTTCCATGAAGCGGTTTTGGAGATATAGAGGTGCAACGTTTTTCGGTTTTCCCAAGATGGCGCCTGTACAACATGACCTATGACGTCATAATTATCATTAAAATATTACACAGGCGGAGGTGCTCCTGTGGTAAAAGAAATTCATGTCCATCAGACCAACAGTTGCAGAGAAAAAAAAATCATACTGATTGGATGAAGCGTTATACTTGTCGAATTATGACGTCATAACGAAGGCATCACATCATCACTAACAAATCTTATTCCTTATGGGGAGTACTTCACAATGAGCCATTTTCAATTTTTACATGGAGCGGTTTCAGAGATATAAAGGTGCAAAGTTTTTCCAAGCTAGCACATGTACCATGTGATCTATGACGTCATAATTATGAATAAAATATTCTCCAGGAGATGGCACTCCTATGGTGAAAATGTCGTGTCAATCAGACCAAAATTGCAGAAAAAAAAAAATTCACACTGATCGAATAATTTGTTGAATTGCGTTGTATTTCCAAACCAAATCAAGCGTTGTATTTGTTGAGTTATAATGTCAAAATTAAGGTACTAATGACATCATCATTACCCTGCGTTTGCGAAGCGAAAAGCGAGGGTAAGCATTCAGTGCGTACGTGTGCCGTGTTTGCATTTTAAAAATTAATTTTCTTGGCAACCGTTGGTCCAATTGACACGACATTTTCACCATAGGAGGGCCACCTCCTGTAGAATATTTTATGATTATTATGACGTTGTAGGTCATGTGGTACAGGCGCCATCTTGGAAAAACCGAAAAACGTTGCACCTCTACATCTCCAAAACCGCTGCATGGAAAAAATTGAAACATGGCTCATTGTAAAGAAATCCATATGGGGAAAAGATGTTGTTAACGATGACGTCATTGGTGCCATAATTATGACGTCATAATTCGACAGGGACAACGCTTAGTCTGATAAGTTTGAAATGTATTGAGTGTGATCTATGCAACAATTATATTAAAGAATATAAATGTATGATGTCATCGCTTACGTGGTCTGGCAGCCATATTGGATCAAAGAAAAAAAAATGTTCAAAAACAGAAGAGTTGGCTCGCAACTGCGCAGGGTAAGCATTCTATGAATACCATCAAGTTAACATATCTTATTCCCCATGGGAAGTACTTGACACCATAGCCATGACACCATAACAATGAGCCATGTTAAAATTTTTCCATTGAACTGTTTCGGAGATGTAGAGGTGTAACGTTTTTTCCAGATGGCGTCCGTACCTATTTTGTTCTACAGTTCCATGTAATTATACAGGCGGAGGCGCTCCTATGGCAAAATTTCGTGTCAATCGGACCAACGGTTGCCGAGAAAATGAGTTTTTAAAATGCAGACGCACGTACACAACTGAATCCCTAACCCTGCTTTTCGCTTCGCGAGCGCAGGGTAATAATGTATGGATGCTAAATGAGGTATTTTGCACATGCGCTGTGTGTGTTTACAGTGACTCGGTTTTGCTTAAGTTAAGTTTGCTTAATAACGGCAGGTTTAAAGGTCACTTTTAACCTGCCGTTGCGAGCAAAATGAATCTGTAATTCAAATCGTCTTTTAAACATAATTTTCAGCATTTCGATACGAGAGTAGCAATTTAACGATGGTTAAACATAATTGTTTTGTTCTTGAATGCAAATCAGACTCACAAAAATATAGGAATACAAGAAATAGCCGTGGATGAGAGGAGTTGTGTTTGTACCAGTTCCTGTAAATACAATGAGGAAGCGGCGGCCGTTGTTATAACACACACACACACACACACACACACACACACACACACACACAATCAGACACACACACACACACACACACACACAATCAGACACACACACGAACTGACGCTTCTCCTTCCACCAAAATATGCTAAAATCTAGTATCATTTATATTATGGCATCGGGACCAAACAAATCTATAATATGCGGCGAAGCCGGTGTGTGAATAAACTCATACGTATTATGTTGAAAACCAGATTATGCTGGATCCCTTGGCTTGAGAATTCCGAAGCTGTGAGGCACCAAATCGCTCAATGGAGGCCGCCATCTTGCGGATGCGGAAGTATGCATAACAAGTTGAAAAAAGTTCAATAGGAGTTTGTTTCACCCGTCTTTGTTTGATTCACAATCTTATGCACCTATAATTTGTAATTAAAATACTTTAAGACCAACCTCGGCCCGCACGGGCAGGGTTATCTTCATCGAAAATCGTCACCAAACACCGGAACCAATGAGATTCGAGCATTTGAAAAAATATTAGCCGGCGGAGCCGGTGATGTGAATAAACTCATACGTATTATGTCGAAAACCAGATTATGTTGGATCCCTTGGCTTGAGAATTCCGGAGCTGTGACGCACCAAATCGCTCAATGGAGGCCGCCATCTTACGGATGCGGAGGTATGCATAACAAATTGAAAAAAGTTCAATAGGAGTTTGTTTCACCCGTCTTTGTTTGATTCACAATCTTATGCACCTCTAATTTGTAATTAAAATACTTTAAGACCAACCTCGTTATCTTCAACGAAAATCGTCACCAAACACCAAACACCAACCAATGAGATTCGAGCATTTGAAAAAATATTTTTTTAAAGCTTATTACGCGTTTCGGAGGGTGAGAACGGCATCGAATATTCTAAAATTGACGAAGAATTATTTTTTAGAAATCTCGCGGCCGTAGGGGATAGTTTTTCACGGCCGGAAATATCCAAAGTTGAGACGGAATTCACCGAATTAATCAAGAAGTAAGTTTTATCAATTTTAATCTCATCCAGAATGCAAATGGTGTCATTTTAGGTCTGAATTTGCGAAATTTTGTGAGCTGACCAATCAGCGATCAGCTTAGATCAGCCAATCAGCGCCATCGACATGGTTTGATTAATGACAGTCACACATTGCCGTTGAAACGGCGCGATCGTCTGATCTGTCGGCACTGATCTTACTGCAAGCTAACTTCTTCTGGTGGAGGAAGCCGCAGTGCCCGGAGAGAACCAGCCCTGACAGCGACTGAAGATAGAAGACGACACACATACTGTGAAAACGTATGTTAAGCCCAGTTAAAATTTCTTAATATAGGCCTTAAGCTAGCACATCGTATAGTTACTTCCTTAAGCTTCTTGTGACATTTATTGTATGTAGGTATTGGGGAGGACTGTCTGCTCTTCTCTTTTACCAAGTCTTACCAGGTACGGTACCTACTACACCTACCTACTACCAACTACCTAACTTACTGATGCCATAGTGATGGGTAAAATAGTGGCAAGAGGCTTTGGCTTCGCTGGCTCATTGTAGCTGGCGAAGCCGGTGTTGTGAATGAACGCGTATGTATTATGTTGAAAAAGCAGATTATGCTGGATCCTTTGAGAATTCCAAGCTTTGACGCACCAAATCACTCAATGGAGGCCGCCATCTTGCGGATGCGGAAGTATGCATAGAAAATTGAGAAAAAGTTCAATAGGAGTTTGTTTCACCCGTCTTTTTTTGATTCACAATCTTATGCACCTCTAATTTGTAATTAAAATACTTTAAGACCAACCTCGTTCCCCGGGCCTGCACGGACCCTGGTTATCTTCAACGAAAATCGTCACCAAACACCGGAACCAATGAGATTCGAGCATTTGAAAAAATATTTCAAAAACCAAATCACTCAATGGAGGCCGCCATCTTCCAGATGCGGAAGTATGCATAAAAAAATTGCGAAAAAGTTAAATAGAAGTTTGTTTCACCCGTCTTTGTTTGATTCACCATCTTATGCACCTCTAATTTGTAATTAAAATACTTTAAGACCAACCTCGTTCCCCGGACCCACACGGGCCCTGGTTATCTTCAACGAAAATCGTCACCAAACACCGGAACCAATGAGATTCGAGCATTTGAAAAAATATTTCAAAAAAGCTTATTACCACGTTTCGGACGCTGAAAACGGCGTCAAATATTCTAAAATTGACGAATAATTATTTTTTAGAATCTCGCGGCCGTAGGGGATAGTTTTTAATGGCCGGAAATATCCGAAGTTGAGACGGAATTCACCGAATTAATCAAGAAGGACATTTTATAAATTTTAATCTCATCCAGAATGCAAATGGTGTCATTTTGAACTAGGTACGGTACCGACTACACCTACCTACAACCAACTACCTAACCTGCTGATGCCATCGTGATGGGTAAAATAGTGGCAATAGGCTTTGGCTTCGCCGGCTCATTGCGGCTTTGCAGTCGGGTACTAGTAATAATAAAAGGCAGTGTCCATCCTTCCGTCCATCCCTCTCCTCCATCATTCCAAAACCATGAAACCTAGTGGCCCCAAACTTTGCATGCATACACCTGGACCTCCATCAGATTGCAAGGATGAAAACTGGGTGTTTGGGTGTGTTATAACACCCTTTTTAAAGACTAGGGCATGCCCGTACTATATATATATCTAAAATTATATCCCCCCCCTCTATTTACATGAAATGGTTTGGTCCAAAGCGAACGGCTTGCGAGTACGGTGACAATCCCCCCCCTCTATTTACATGAAATGGTTTGGTCCAAAGCGAACGGCTTGCGAGTACGGTGACAATCCCCCCCCTCTATTTACATGAAATGGTTTGGTCCAAAGCGAACGGCTTGCGGAGTTTGGTAAAGAAATCGCCATAGCGTGCACAAACGCGCAGGAAAGCGAAAGAATCGCAAATTAGTTTTAATTAGTTTTAAAACATAGTTTAACGGCAACATAGTTTGCCAACGTGAAATAAATGAATACGCTCTCAAATGTGCCGTCCGAGGCAGAGTCTGTTCGCCACGTTCGGCACACGTGATAGCTCGCTGCTCTCTGATTGGTTGAATCGTTTTTTGGACATAGCTCGGTAACTACTTCTCCGATTAATATGAAACCTTGAAAAGGCACATCCTCGGGTCCCCAGCAATATACCTGGCAAGTTTAAAGTATATCGGACCCGTGGTTGTCGAGAAACAGCGGTCACAGACATACAGACATACAGAGATTACTGGAATTATAGATAGATGATTAACGATGTGCTCATAGGAAAAAAACCCGATGAGGTGGCTTACCAATATGGCAGCCCGCCATCTTGGTCAGCCCACTGCACCTCGCTGGGTTCTTAAGCCGCCATTTTGTTTCGGCCTACTCAAACGTGCCTTGCCTTGGAAACACGATCGATTATCATTACATAATTGAAATATCAAAATCTGGATTCGGATATGAGCATTGGATGCTGTAGACTAAATAATGTCCAAATCTGGAATGAAATCTGACAAAATTTACCATATCCTGCGATTGGTGAACACTATTCAGGCTGCTTTTGCAACCCATGGTGTTACAGTAGACAGAGCTGCTTTTTGTTTTCACATCCCCATTTTTTCATCGACTAACATTTTTGTGCGATATAGTCACTCTCCCCATCTCCCCCCCTCCCACTTCCTCGCTCCAGCCTCCTTACCTTCTCTCTCTCCCCCTCCCTGCTCTGCCCCCTCCCCGCTCTCCCACCCCACCTCGCCCCTCCCTCTTTCCCCCTCCACCCTTCCTTCTTCTCTCCTCCCTCATTTCTCTGTCTCCCCAACACCCTTCCTCCTCTCTCTTCCCCTCTCACTCCACTCCCCTCCCTTCCCTTCCCCCTCCATTCCCTTCTCCTCACCGTTTCCATCCCACTCTTCCCCTCTACCTTCCCCCCCCCTCTCCTTTCCCTTCCCCTCCACCTCTCCTCACCCCCATCCCCTTTCCTCCCTCCCTCTTCCTTCCCCCTTCCCCTCCCCATTCCCGCTCTCTCCTTCCCTCCCCTTCCCCTCCCTCCTCCCCACCCCTGCCCCTCATTCATATTCCAGTAAGGAAGCGACTCATTGTTACCCGGCAACGCCGGGTACTTTTGCTGGTAAATATATATTTGTAACAGTGCTCACAGCCCATGCAACTCCTAATCCTACCCTACCTACCCCCTACTCACAAACATGTTTAATAGTAAATATCATCATTTTAAAGATACCCTATGCATCGTTAAACACCAGATATGAACTTCCCTACGGTGTTAAGGATCACAAAGGTTTGGGTAGAACACGCTCAACTACGACCTTCGGCCTTTTACGGGTTCACATTGTCGAGACATTTTGCAGTATAGATAGCAAGATATCAACTTTTTGGACCTTCAACAGTTGATCAAGAAGTGCTCCAACTGTTTTGTTTGTGCAGAGGCACACCCTTTCTCACAGGTATGTTTCCAAGTATTTTCAGCTTTTTAAAAAGTTTTTTCAGTCGTTCCATGCGGCAGTCCTTATTTGGCAGGCCTGAAATAAGTCCAGGGCTACCACAATGAACTTCGTCACTAGGGGTTTCTGCGCATGCGCATTGAGCAGCCTGGGCCGGATTATGACATTTTGAGAGTGCCGTATTGGCAGACCTGGAGATGAACATTACCACTGAATTCATCCATTTAATGTACTATCATCTGCAGAGTATTCCATCATCTTCTGCAGTTGTAAGGGGGAATCATGTAATGACAAGTTAGCTTCGGAGGAAGCGTGTTGAAAATCATGCGATCGTTTCTACAACTCATAGTCCCTCCGATAGGGAGGCAGTCCCTCCGATAGGGAGACAGTCCCTCCGATAGGGAGACAGTCCCTCCGATAGGGAGACAGTCCCTCCGATAGGGAGTCAGTCTCTCCGATAGGGAGTCAGTCTCTCCGAGAGGGAGTCAGTCCTTGTGATAGGGAGTCAGTCCTTGTAATAGGGAGACAGTCCCTCCGATAGGGAGTCAGTTCCTACGGTAAGCGAGTCAGTCCCTTCAACAGTCAGACCAAATGCTTGTCCCATGTTCACATATACCTACTCCATGCTATTAACCCATGGTTCTGGACAGATTATCTTCTCTGAAGTTTTCAACATACAACTACTTTGTATTCACAAACACTTCAGCTACCGGAATCGAAAATTTGGACTTACTCAAGACGAAGCCTTATGTGTGCTAATAGCTTTCGTCTTCACACCCGTCCAACCTATTGAGAGTGGAATCGAGCCATTTTAAAAAGATGTACGTAATATGCAAACCAACGTGCAAGGACTTTTAAATATTTGTCTGAATCCAAACTCAATATCCAAAGGCAATAATTTGGAATTTGAGCACAATCGCACCACACAATGGCCTACTCTTTCTGAAATGCAGTGCTGTCTGATCTCTAACATAACACTAGCTACTGTATATAATGTCCCTCTGAAGGACAGTGCACTCATTGATGCAACACTCTGCTTTAACAGCACCAGGATAGCGGTTTATATTCTGGTTTGGAATGAAACCCAGACCAAACAGCTCCAAGGTGAATACACTACCTCTCAGGTATCCTGTCAGGTTCCACATTATGGTGTCCTGAGGTGTGAAGGAGGCAGGTGAGTCTCAAAACTTCTGTTTTCACACCGAGGCACTGGGGTTCAGAAAGTAGGAAAATGTGGTAATGATGTAAGCATTTCCTTGGACGCACAAAGAGTAACAGGCCCTGTCATTGGATGAAGTGCATTAACCAAGCCAATGATGACAAAATGGACAATACCACCGCTCATAGCTTGTTCATGGATGAGCTAACAATGGTCAGTCTCACTAATTGTTTTACAAAACTCCAACCCTAAAGTGCGATAAGGAAAGACAGTAAGAGAAGACAGTGCATGGAGCGGTCAATGTAATTAATGTTTTGGGAGGGGCAAGGCGCGTGACCATTGTGGTGATCTTGGTGAGTATTTCACTGCTGGTGAGTGACAGCTCAGGCAGGTTTCAATCAAGGTATGTCCTATGCCGGATGGCAGCATCACTAGCCTTGGTTTGTTGGCACTCCTGACTGCAGGTGCAGGTTGTGGTGGATGTGATTGGTTGATCATGGTTGCCTGTGATGCTGCCATTGGGCATTTGTTGAGGTGGTCTTTCTGTTTCCTTGGTTTCTGTGATAGCAGGTGCACTCACTGCAAGATTGGTTTGCAGGTCGACGGGATTTGAATGCCCATAGACATATATATATATATATATATATATATATATATATATATATATATATATATATATATATATATATATTGTTACGGACACGGCTTAAGGTGTTATGATGGGCCGAGCGGAATGGCCGCCGTGTTCGCACAGTTTACCCGATTCTTCCCCGACTCACCCGATTCCACCCGACGTTGACCAAGTCGCGCTATGCTAAATCAATGAAGGAAAGGACACAACGGCTGGGATAAATGAAACGACACAAGGGGTACAGTTCTCAAGACCTCCGGAGGAGGATATAATTGGTGGTGGAGAAAAGGGGTAGATTACAAGGTATGAGGTAAAGCACAGAAGAGATAGGCACTTAGACACAATCTTATCTATCCCAGACAGACCACAGACAAACGGAACAAGACTGACTTACACAGGGATTGATGGCAGGGAAGGACAGGCAGTCGATAGCACAAGGTGCACCTTGGCTCAGGGGCAGAATCAAACACGGTCTGGTCCAGAAATGCGGGGAGGGATTGCAGCGCTCGGAGGTGGCGTCCTTCTCTCTCCAAGCTGAGGGCGCATCTGACGTCACCTCCCTCTTCCTGCGCATGCTCAGCGGGGAGTGACACGCCCTCGGCTCGTTGGCTCCGCCCCAGATGGGATCGGTCCGCCGCTTCTATTGGGTGCGGGGGGTTACCGGGCTCCGCCCTTGACGAGGAGCTGACAGCGAGCCCCTACGTGGTAACCCCGTCGAGCACATGCTCGATGGCGGCTCGTTGGAAAGGCTTGGTGCCCTTTCAACACCCCCTACCAACCAAGCCGGAGTGAGGACGCACACTCCCCGCGCCGCCGCCGCTGTTGTTGTTGTTGTTGTTGTTGTACCATGAGGAAGAGCTGCGGGGAGGTATTGGGAGGTCCTAAACTTCCTAACGGTGCCATACAATCACATTCTGGTGCAACGAAGAGTCAGAATTAATGGAAACGAGTCCTTAACTGACATAGACTAAGAATAACTAGCAAGATGTCCTATAGTTGTCTACGTGAGATGCGGTGGACCTGGATGCGACATTTAATGGGGGAAATAGGGGAAGGTCGGGTCTACAGAGTGTTGTTTACAGAAAATGGGACTAGGGAATGGGGGATTGGGGATAGTTGGGAAGTATGGAGGAAATAGGGGAATATTTACAAGCGGATATGGATGGATGCCAATCTCATATCCGCAACATTGCACCCTTCTCTACCTCGGGGCGTCCCGACCCGATAAATTTTTACTTACTTTAGTGTGGCACTCAGATGTAGTTCCCTCTACTATTAACTCAACCCTGAGTGCGACAGTTTTACAGATGTTCACAAATGAGTAAATATGTCCCCCTGCGACGTTGCACCCTTCTCCTCACAGAAACACACCCACAGGATAACCGAATCGCGGAAAGAATCCTCAAACTAAACATACAGCCGGTAGGGAGCATCATTTATACAAGACTACCCTGATATTTACACTACGATCCAGGACCTGTTCTTTGAGGAACACATGCAGATGTTATGCATAGAGAGAGAGCACGCATGCCAGCATCGATACACCAACCCACGAGTGCCCTGTGGCCCTACGGCCTTTAATAATGTGCAGAGCACCCCATCCAAGCACCAAAAGCACCACCCCATACACACAGTCAGCACCATCCGGTGCACCAATAAAGTGTTCATAAGAATGCACAATCAAGTGTCCATGGTCACCGGTGGTGTCGCAGCCGGCCGATGTTCTGCCGCTGGTCTTGCCTTCTTGAAGTGCACTTGGCCTTCTGGCTTCTTTAAAAATAAAGAAAGGCGCCAACCGCGTCCATTTCTAAATTGTGGCCGTCAGGGGGGCCAACTATAAGTGGTTCACCTGTATGGCATAGGTGCCACGTTGACCCAGAGGTCCATCAACGGGTGGTGCTTGCCCGCAAAAGACTGCGGTCCATTGTGGGCGGCCACAAAAATTGCGGTCCATATGGTGTATCGATCCAGGCAGCAAGCAGCGAAAGTACAGGCCCACAACTGCAGAGCCAGCACCTCTCTCTCCTCTCTCTCTGCCCCAAAGCCAGATCCTCGGAGGTGGGAGACAAAATAAGACAAGTGAGCAAGGTGGTAAGGGCGCAAAAGTGCACGCAATATTAGGTAATGCACACTAGGGGCACATGGGAACCAGGTGAGACAGGTACGTTCCTACCGTACGCCCCCCCCCCCCACCAGGTAACCTACATTGCCCCTCCCTTACCCCTTACTGGATCCACAAAACACAACACTACCCATAAACATCTACTTTACACATCAACAAACGTCCCTACTGTCTTCCCCGTTCCTCCCATAAACCAAATTCGTCTTCTCTCCCTCCTAACCAATCAAATTTGCCATTTCCAACTCTCATCAAAATTTGCCATCTCCAACTCAACATCAAAATTTGCCATCACCAATTCATCATCAGTCCCTCCTAAGGAGGGAGAGATGGAATCACCCCAATGTCTCATCCACGTCGTGATGCGTCTCACAAATCCAACAGCAATTCTCATTTCCTGCAACACAGAACAAAGGAACACAGGTGTGGAGTCATCATCATCACCTCAGGTAAGTGGCTGCGTATGGTGCGACAGGTTCATCAATCCTAACTATTTCCTAAATGACTTTAACAACTTTACATTACCCGGGGTCTTTCCCTGCCAATCCATTGGCCAACTTACACTATGGGTTCTAAAAACCAATTCCCATTGACCAAACTGTGGTGCTTCTCAATTTGGGGTCTCACTCCCCCGATTCATCTCCCGGTGCCCTTGCATAATTTCTGGGCTGTGACGTGTAGCTCTCCCAGCAGGTCTACCCACCTGCACACCTCCACCACTGTAGTTGCCACCCGAGCTTACCTGCTCCTCACCCTAACCTAACTAACTGGGGAAGGCCCTCTCGCACTCTCACCCCCTCAGTGCCCTCTCTGGCACGGGCTGCCCGATCCACACCCGGGATCCTCAGGCACCCACTGACACTAACGGCTCCCAGAGCCCACCTGCGGCCTCACCTGGCCGACATCCTCACAGTGGTGGAGTGCCCAAACCAACTACACACACTAACAGGCTACACGCCCAGCCATTTCCACAACACTAATGCACCCATCCACAATACCATTCTGCAACCGCACCACAAATGCCAATATCCAACCACAATTTACGTATACCTTCTAACTATTCTTTAAACTACCCTCCCCGGGTACTCGTGAAAAGGGGTCCACTCTTCCCCCCATCCACACCTTCGCACCATGCACACCACTCCATACCACTTACTCCAATTCTCTCCACACCACTCATTCTCTGCTCCATATATTCCACACACCTGCACTTGCACACCTGTGCTCTCATACTTGGTGCCGCCTGCACCCTTCTCTCCCCCAAGCGCATTCGCGCTGATCCACAACACTCACTACTCATACACTGCTCCACACACCTGTCCAGTTCTCACACAGCATCATCTCATCTAACTACTCCCCTCTAAAACTTGCGCTTCCCAGTCGTCCCTTTAAACTATTGCGCTCCCTCGTCATTATCATCCACTCTAATCTACCTGCGTCCCCACTACAGGTATCAGTCACTAACTAAACCTTAACGTTACCTAATGTCATCTCTAGTCCCTATCAATATCCTAACCCACCCGGGCTAGTTTCCACTGCCATACACCCCATAATCTATAGCGCATTTGCCCCACGTTTGTGAGAGATGACAGAGTTGCCATCCCACCACATCGGGCATCTCCCACTACCAATTTTGCACATCAAATTTCAACAAATCAAAAATTTGCCAATCACTACCCATCATCTGCCAATCATTACTGCCAATCCTTTGCCAATCATCAAATTTTGTTTTTCTAATTTCGGGGCCAAAACACTATCCTCGTCATTACAGTCTACTTACTAATGCCTCTCGGTGCGCCAATTTACTTCTAAAGCTCGGCTTCGTACAGCCAAGCCATGAATGCGGGTTGTTTTGTGCCAGCGGCTGGATACGTCCCGCATTCGGTGCAGGGAAGGGGGCTTACCCGGGCCGAGATCCCACGCACCACCCCGGCGTGGAGCCATCCAATGTCCCGATCTCGACCTGCCGGCACGTCTCAACAAAAAGTGGTCGCCATGACGACCCTTCCTATCGGGCTGCCCGCTCCGCCTAGTGGAGCACGGACGCGGCCGTTCAAAGCGAGGCCCAGCGTGGATCGCGTACGGCGGTTCTTTCGAAACCGCCGAGGTTCGGATCCCCGCTGGTCCTCGCGGCACGCGAAGCCCGGCACGCACCGAGGGCCCGATTCGGCTATAAGTCGCTCTAACCGCTAACCCGGTTACCGTCGATGCCTCACCTGCATGCTTACATGCATACGCTACCCCTTTCTTGCTCATACCTCCAGCTGTTCCCATGCTCCTCGTACCTTTCCTTACACACCTCGGTACACTCATTCCACTCACAGCCTTGGTCACACACCTGACCACCGAACACTTTGGCACACATTCGTTGTTCGCACACCTCACCAACACACCTCTTCGCGCCCCCTCCTCGGTCACCTCCTCTGTGACAATCACAGGTGTGCTTTCACTCGCACACCCAACCACGTGCCTCACGACCAACTCAAGTGTGCATTCCCACACACGCTCTACCATTCCAGGTGTGCTTCCTTTCTCACCTGTCACAACCAACTCACGCTCCGTGTCACTCTTACTACTCTCACCCTTACTCTCGACAGCGCACTCTTTCCTCATGCACCCGTCCGTTACACACCTTTCTCGCGCACACTCTCCCGTTACATCCTCTGTAACACTCACCACAGGCGTGCATTCTCCCTTTACACCCTCCGTAACACTCCTCACTACGCGCTTCCATGTGCTCCCTCGCACACGCGCTACGACCGACTCACTCTCGACAGCACCCTCACTCCTTGGCACGCACTTTTTCCTCACACACCCCAGAGTCGGACTTTCTCGCACACCTCCTTTTTCGCACACCAGACCTGTCGCACACTTCACCAACGGCCTCTCACGAACACCCGGGTCCATCTCGACCCCCAAGCTCAGTAAATCCCCTGGCGCATCATATGCACGACCATATTGGTCACCACTTACACCGGGTCCTCTTTCTCTTCGCTTCTCCTCCATCACCTGCGAATCCCTCATCCGGTTAATGAGCACATCATCACGATCCGAACACAGACTTTGGACCAATTCTTTTACTTCCTCCTTTATCTCTTTCTTATCCTCTCTCCGTCGCTTCTTAATTTCGCTTACCCCTTCTTCCACTTCTTCTAATTTCTGCTTCACCTCTTTTATTTCCCGGTGCGTCTCCTCAAGCTCGTCCTCTAAGGCTACCTTGACCGTTTCCATGTGCGTCCTCACCTGCCGGTCCTTCGTCTCCATTACCTCTGTCACCTCGTCCAACCTCGTTGTTAGTCCCTCACGTGCCATCTGACATTGCCTCTGTGTCGCTATCAAGTCATTTTTTATGTCGTTTTGTGTCGCTTTTAACCCTCCTAATACCGCAGTGTTCCTTTGAACCTGCTCCGTTAGTTCTTTTTGTCCCTCCGTCAGCTGTTCTACTCCCAGCGTCAACTCCTCTATACCACCTTGCAATTTTACAGTCCCCTTTCTCACCTCCTTCTCCATGCGCTCCTTACAGTGCCTCACCTCCTCGCGCACTCCTCCGACCTCCTCACTCACACCTCTTCTGATCTCTTCTCCCATCACTTGCATCTCCTGCCCAGATGCCACCCTCATCTGCTCCATTTCCTCCCTGTGAGCATCCAATTTAGTTTCTACCCCCATTCTGACCCCCTCTATCTGCTGCCCCATTTTTTTAACTTCCCTTTCCGCTTGGTCCCTCATGTCCCTCAATTTGCCTTCCATACTGTTTTCTAACCCCCCTAACCCCTTTTGCATCCCTTCCATTTGATTCTCTTGAGCGGCCATTCTGTTTTCTACCCCCGTTAACCCATGTTTCACCCCTTCTATTTGATTCTCTTGAGCGGCCATTCTGTTTTCTACCCCCATTAACCCATTCTTTACCTCTTTTATCCCATTGTCTAACGCCTCACCGGTACCCCTCGCTTCGTCCCTCATTACCCCCAATTGCTCACTCTGAGCATCCATCCGGTTCCCCATTACCCCCATCATTCTGCTTTCCATTTCTTCGCTATTCTTGTCCATAAGGGCCTTCATTTGTATTAAAAAAAAGGTTCAAATCCACCAACGGCGCTGCTACGGTCGCGGGCGCGGCAAAATTTGGTGCCGCTACACCCACGTGCGCGAGGACGCCACTTTGCGCGCCTGAAGCCTCGTGCGCGAGGACGCCATTTTGCGAACCTGCCGCCCTCACTGCTTCGCTCTCCTCTTGTCCCTCAATTTGGTCCTGGATCGACCCTGCCTCACTCTCCTCTACCGGAACCCAGCCGTCTTGATCTGCCATAGCGCGACTTTCAAAATTCGGGTTTTTATTTTAAAACAAAACAAATTTCACACTGCTTGTAATTTTGAGCGCGTTAAGCGCGCTTCGGGTCCAATCTCACTCCTCGACACCAATTGTTACGGACACGGCTTAAGGTGTTATGATGGGCCGAGCGGAATGGCCGCCGTGTTCGCACAGTTTACCCGATTCTTCCCCGACTCACCCGATTCCACCCGACGTTGACCAAGTCGCGCTATGCTAAATCAATGAAGGAAAGGACACAACGGCTGGAATAAATGAAACGACACAAGGGGTACAGTTCTCAAGACCTCCGGAGGAGGATATAATTGGTGGTGGAGAAAAGGGGTAGATTACAAGGTATGAGGTAAAGCACAGAAGAGATAGGCACTTAGACACAATCTTATCTATCCCAGACAGACCACAGACAAACGGAACAAGACTGACTTACACAGGGATTGATGGCAGGGAAGGACAGGCAGTCGATAGCACAAGGTGCACCTTGGCTCAGGGGCAGAATCAAACACGGTCCGGTCCAGAGATGCGGGGAGGGATTGCAGCGCTCGGAGGTGGCGTCCTTCTCTCTCCAAGCTGAGGGCGCATCTGACGTCACCTCCCTCTTCCTGCGCATGCTCAGCGGGGAGTGACACGCCCTCGGCTCGTTGGCTCCGCCCCAGATGGGATCGGTCTGCCGCTTCTATTGGGTGCGGGGGGTTACCGGGCTCCGCCCTTGACGAGGAGCTGACAGCGAGCCCCTACGTGGTAACCCCGTCGAGCACATGCTCGATGGCGGCTCGTTGGAAAGGCTTGGTGCCCTTTCAACACCCCCTACCAACCAAGCCGGAGTGAGGATGCACACTCCCCGCGCCGCCGCCGCTGTTGTTGTTGTTGTTGTTGTTGTTGTACCATGAGGAAGAGCTGCGGGGAGGTATTGGGAGGTCCTAAACTTCCTAACGGTGCCATACAATCACATTCTGGTGCAACGAAGAGTCAGAATTAATGGAAACGAGTCCTTAACTGACATAGACTAAGAATAACTAGCAAGATGTCCTATAGTTGTCTACGTGAGATGCGGTTGACCTGGATGCGACATTTAATGGGGGAAATAGGGGAAGGTCGGGTCTACAGAGTGTTGTTTACAGAAAATGGGACTAGGGAATGGGGGATTGGGGATAGTTGGGAAGTTGGAGGAAATAGGGGAATATTTACAAGCGGATATGGATGGATGCCAATCTCATATCCGCAACAATATATATATATATATATATATATATATATATATATATATATATATATATATATATATATATAGTGACAGGCTCAGTCAACCCGTCCCTCGTGTTAATTCAATGAATTGACAGGGGCTTGAACTCAAAACCCTAGGATCTTAAGTCTCGATATTTAAGCCAACACCAGGCTTTGTTGACTTTTAATACAGGCTTAGTTGGACTCCATGCAAACTATGAGATAGAAAATAAATAAATAAATCTGTCTCTGCCTCTGTCGTTGTTTGCATCGGTCGACATTTTGTCCACCGCCCCTCCAATGTTGGAGACTGGGACATCACAATGACCTCCGTAAGATCGATCGACTGGCGACCGACCGTCTGTCCATGTGCTTTTGTGTACCAGCACGTGATGTTTAAAAATCCGTTGAGCATTTAGATTTCATATCACAGATATCTCTTCCTAATGACATTAATTGTCTCAATCTGATTAGATTTCGGCGGAGACTGGCTGAATTGTGTTGCCATGGCAACTATTTCGGTAACTTGGCTTGTGCACACAATATTTCAAAAACCGTTCAAGATGTAGCTTTCATATTACAGAAGTATATTCCTCAGTATTACAGAAGTATTACAGAAGTATATTCCTCAGTATTACAGAAGTATTACAGAAGTATATTACAGAAGAAGTATATTACAGAAGTATATTACAGAAGTATATTACTAATATACTGTAACGAATTTGAGAAGTGTAACAGTTTTGGAGAAGTGTAACAATTTTGGAGAAAGTGTAACGAATGTGAAAAGTATGGTTTTGTTGTGTGTAACACCCTCGTAATGTAAATAATGGTCGCAGCCGTCCTCCTAGTTAATTCCATGAAACTTACACACAGGCCACGATATATCTTTTTAAATAGTTTATTTCCTTATTCTATGTAGGCTAAATATGTGTTTCCCACTAGATTGACTCTGCATTGTATCAAACGAAATAAGCGTAGGCCCCTTTCAATTTCCCCAATCATCTCCGCTCTCCAAAGTTCCTTTCAAAAGCGGTGCGAGTGGTGTTCAATCCCGCAATCCGCCATTGCCCATGTGCTCATCTCGGAGAAGAGGGGGGTAGGAGCCGCCAACTCACAGGCGTGGCACGTCGTCATGATCAAAGGAGGAATCGGACAGCCCTAACAGCCAACCAGCACCGCGGTTAGCGACCCGGTAGGCGTGCCCTCGCAGCCGGCGGCTTGATTCCGCCCGGAGTAATAAAAGCGACTGGAAGGGACTGCTTCGGCAGATGACCTGAGAGATGACATGAGAGAGGACATGAGAGATGAGCTGTGAGCTGTGAGCTGTGAGATGAGAGACGCTCCAAACCAAAAAGGAGAGATACTTGGAGAGGAAACAAGCTTTGAAGAGACGCGCTGAGAGGAGGGAGACGGCTCCACCAGAAGGAGAGGAGCAGGTGTGACCGAGCCAGCGCGTGACGTCTACAGCATCAGCAGCGTCGACGCGACCGAGGGTTTTCCCGCCAAAAAACGCGAAGAATTGAGAGCTGCTACCTCCAGCCCTGCCGGTTGCAGGGACCTGACCCTGCCTCCCTCTCCAGCAACCCACCTCCGCCAATCCTGCCTGCAATTTCCCCCGTGTAAGTGTGAACGTCGTCTGTCTTGAATGTTGTCCTGGGGTTAAGTAAATTGAATAGTATAAGTTAACGATTCACTGTGTGACTGCTTCTTCCATCCATTGCTTGTAAATAATTTTGGTCGCTCCTTCTTTTTGCTTGTGTGTGTATAATAAATCTGTTCTTCCTCCATACTCTGTCTTCTTCTCTTTTCCTTCTCTTTTGGTCGCTTTAGAGGTTTCCCGATTGAATATCTGTGGTGCGATCTGGTCAACGTTGGGGGAGTCGGGCCAATTGGGGATCCTGTAACGGTCGCGGTTGGACCATCCGCTCGGCCCATCATAACATCTAAACTGCAACCGTAACAATTGGTAGTCAGGAGTTGGGATTCGAACCTGGGACTAAATTTATTTAGCCCAAAATTTGGACACCAATTGTGTTATATCAGTAACAATTGGTGTTGGGAGTGAGATACGGACCCGAAGCGCGCTTAACGCGCTCAAAATTACAAGCTGCCGAAATTTGTTTTGTTTTAAAGAAAAACCCGAATTTTGAAATCGCGCCATGGACAATCAAGGCGATCGGATGTCAGTGGGGGAGATAGACGGGTTAGGGGTAACCCAGGACTTAGGGGAAGAAAGGGAGGAGGAGAGCAATGAGGTGGTTGAGGGTGTATCAGACGCACAAAATGGCGTCCTCGCACACGAGGTTTCGGGCGCGCAAAATGGCGCCTCGCACATGGCCACGGCGACCGCGCCCGCAGCAGCGCCGCTGGTGGATTCGAACCTTTTTATGTTACAAATGGGGGCCCTTATGGAGAGGCTAGAAGCAAAAATGGGGGTAATGGGGAACCGGATGGAGGCTCAGAATGAGCAATTGGGGGTAATGGGGAACCGGATGGAGGCTCAGAATGAGCAATTGGGGGTAATGAGGGACGAAGCGAGGGGTACCGGTGAGGGATTAGACAAGAAATTTGGGAAGTTCGACAATAATTTTGAGGAGTTAGACAAGAAATTTGGGAAGTTAGACAATAATTTTGAGGGGTTAGACAACGGGATAAAAGAGGTGAAAAATGGGTTAATGGGGTTAGAAAATAGGATGGAGGACAAATTGCGGGAAATAGGGGAACAATCTGCCAGGGAAATCAAACGAATGGGGAACCAGATAGAGGAGGTGCAAATCGGGTTAGAAAGTAAACTGGATGCTCAGAGGGATGAATTGGGACAGATGAGGGTGGCATCTACAAAAGAGATGGAGGAGATACGACGAGGTGTAAGTGAGGAGGTTTCGGGGCTACGCGAGGAGGTAAAGCGAGGTGAGAAGCGTATGGAGAAAGAGGTGAGGAATAATACGGCTAGGTTACAGGGGGGCATAGAGGGTCTGACGAAGGGAGTAGAACAGCTGACAGTCGGACAAAGGGAACTAGCGGACCAAGTGGAAAAGAACACTGCAATCATCGGGGGTTTAAAAGCGACACAAAAGGACATTAAAAACGAATTAATAGCAACACAAAAGGAATGTCAGATGGTACATGAGGGGTTGACGAAGAAGATGGAGGAGGTGACAGAAGTAATGGAGACGAAGGACCGAGAGGTGAGGACGCACATCGAAACGGTTAAGGTGGCGTTAGAGGAAGAGATAGAGGGGGCGCACCGGGAGATGAAGGAGGTAAAGGAAAAATTAGAGGAGGTGGAAGAGGGGGAGAGTGAAATTAAGAAGAGACGGAGGGAAACTAAGAGGGAGATAAAGGAGGAAGTCATGGAATATGTACAAGGTCTGTGTTCAAATCATGATGAGGTGCTCACTAACCAAATAAAAAGTTTGCAGGTGGCAGAGGAGGTGCGACGACGAGGTACGGAGGTGAGTGGCAATGTATATGATGTGAGGAAAGCTTCAGTCGGCTTGGGGATTGGTTTGGATCCGGGTGTTCGTGAAAGGCCGTTGGTGAAGTGTGCGACAGGTCTGGTGTGCGAAAAAAGAGGTGTGCGAGAATGTCCGACCATGGGGTGTGTGAGGAAAAAGTGCGCGCCGACCAGTGAGTGTGCTGTCGAGAGTGAGTCGGTCGTAGCGCGTGTGCGAGGGAGCACATGGAAGCGCGGTGTGGTAAGTGTTACGGAGGAAGTAACGAAAGAGTGTGCGCAAGAGGATGCACGAGAAAGGTGTGTAACGGACAGGTGCATGGGGAAAGAGTGCGCTGTCGAGAGTAAGGGTGAGTGCGCGACCGAGAGTGGAGGTGAAAGTAGTGAGAGTGACACGGAGCGTGAGTTGGTTGTGACAGGTGAGCGAGGATGTACACCTGGAATGGAAGGATGCACACCTGGAATGGTAGAGCGTGTGTGGGAATGCACACTTGAGTTGGTCCTGAGGCACGTGGTTGGGTGTGCGAGTGAAAGCACACCTGTGATTGTCACAGAGGAGGTGACCGAGGAGGGGGCGCGAAGAGGTGTGTTGGTGAGGTGTGCGAGCGACGAATGTGTGCCAAGGTGTTCGGTGGTCAGGTGTGTGACCAAGTCGGTGAGCGGAATGAGTGTACCGAGGTGTGTAAGGAAAGGTACGAGGAGCATGGGAACAGCTGGAGGTATGAGCAAGAAAGGGGTAGCGTATGCGTGTAACCATGCAGGTGAGGCATCGACGGTAACCGGGTTAGCGGTTAGAGCGACTTTTAGCCGAATCGGGCCCTCGGTGCGTGCCGGGCTTCGCGTGCCGCGAGAACCAGCGGGGATCCGAGCCACGGCGGGTTCGAAAGGACCGCCGTACGCGATCCACGCTGTGCCTCGCTTGGAACGGCCGCGTCCGGGCTCCACTAGGCGGAGCGGGCAGCCCGATAGGAAGGGTCGTCATGGCGACCACCTTTTGTTGAGACGTGCCGGCAGGTCTAGATCGGGACATTGGATGGCTCCACGCCGAGGTGGTGCGTGGGATCTCGGCTCGGGTAAGCCCCCGTCCCTGCCCCGAATGCGGGACGTATCCAGCCGCTGGCACAAAACAACCCGCGTTCATTGCTCGGCTGTACGAAGCCGGGCTGTAGACGTGAATTGGCGCACCGAGAGGATCTAATAAGTAGACGGGTGATGAGGATAGTGTTTTGGCCCCGAAATTAGAAAAAAAGCAAAATTTGATGATGGTAGAGTGATTGGCAAATTTTTGATTTATTGAATTTGGACGAACAAAATTTATAGTGAGAGACCCCCCGATGTGGTGGGATGGCAAATCCACCATCCCTCACGGAGGGGGGGGCAAAGGAGCACTAGCTTATGGGGTGTATGGCAGTGAGAACTAGCCCGGGTGGGTTAGGATATTGTGTGTAGGGATCTAGCAAAGATGACATTAGGTAACGTTAAGGTTAGTTAGTGACAAGGATACCTGTAGTGGGGACGCAGGTAGATTAGTGTGGATTATAATGACGAGGGAGCGCAATAGTTTAAAGGGACGACTGGGAAGCGCAAGTTTCAGAGGGGAGTAGTTAGCTGAGATGATGCCGTGTGTTTGAGGATCGAACAGGTGTGATTGAACAGGTGTGATTGCACAGGTGTGCAACTGAACAGGTGTGTGGAGCAGTGTTTGAGTGAGTGAAGGTGAGGTGTGTTGTGTTGACCAACTGGTCCAGGAAGGAAGGAGGGTGCAGGTGGCACCAGGTGTGAGTGCACAGGTGTGCACCAACAGGTGTGTGGAATACATGGAGTGTGGAATATATGGGGTATTGGAATGGATGGTCGTGGAGTGAGTATGGTGGAAATTGTGGAGTGGAGTGGATGGTGCGAAGGTGTGGATGGGGGAAGAGTGGACCCCTTTCACGAGTACCCGGGGCGGGTAGTGTAAGTGTTAGGTAGAGGGTATAGGTAAATTGTGGTTGGATATTGGCATCTGTGGTGCAGGTGGAAGAATGGTGATTGGATGGGTGCATTAGTGTTGTGGAAATGGCTGGGCGTGTAGCCTGTTAGTGTGTGTAGTTGGTTTGGGCACTCCACCACTGTGAGGATGTCGGCCAGGTGAGCCCGCAGGTGGGCTCTGGGAGCCGGTAGTAGTTGTTGTGGATGGGGCCCGAGGATCCGGAGGACGGACCCGGGTAGCCCAGTGCCAGAGGGCACCAAGGGGTGACAGAGCCAGGAGGGGCTTTCCCCAGTTAGATAGGTTAGGGTGAGGAGCAGGTAAGCTCGGGTGGCAACTACAGTGGTGGAGGTGTGCAGGTGGGTAGACCTGCTGGGAGAGCTACACGTCGCAGCCCAGAAATTGTGCGAGGGCACCGGGAGATGAATCGGGGGAGTGAGACCCCAAATTGAGAAGCACCACAGTTTGGTCAATGGGAATTGGTTATTAGAACCCATAGTGTAAGCGGCCAATGGATTGGCAGGGCAAGACCCCGGGTAGTGTAAAGAGTGTTAAGGTCATTTAGAGGATAGTTAGGATTGGAATCTCCTCGCACCATCTGCATCCACTCACCTGAGATGAAGTAACTCCACACCATGCCATGTTTTATTATTTTTTATTAATGCAAATGTTTTGGATTGTGAGACGCATCATGACGTGGGTGTGACATTGTGCGTAATTCCATCTCTCCCTCCTTATGAGGATTGATGATGAATTGGTGATGGCAAATTTTGAAGTAGAGGGATTGGAGACGAATTTGGTGTGGAAGGGAAAGATGGGGAAGACAAGACGTAGTGACGAATTTGTAAAGGTGTAAATTCTTGTAAATATGGGGTAAGGGCAAGGGTAGTGTAGGTGACAGGGGGGGTGACGTATGGTAGGGACGAGTTTTCTCACTTCGCTCTCCGTACGCACTTCACCCTGCATTGCCTTTATTGACGTGTACCCTTGTGACCTTACCCCTCGCTCATTTGCCTTCCCCCCTTTTGTCTCCCACTTGAGGACCTGTGCGCCATTGGGTGCCGAGGGGAGCGTGCGTGAGGTGGCCATTGTGCGCACGAGATTCCCAGAACCAGCATGCATTGCGTTGATGTACCACTTTATGGACCGCTGTTCTGCGGCCAAGTACCACTTGATGGACCCCAGGTTCTGGGGCAGGGCCACCTCTGTTGGAGACCGGCCATAGTGGCCAGGGAATCTTGCTTGCGGACCTCGGTAAGGTGGCACCTATGCCAAACAGGTGGACCACCCTTAGTTGGCCCCTGAGGCCCTAAATAAAAACGAACACAAGTTGTGCTTTTTATTATTTCCAAGTAGGCCGCATGAAGCCAGAAGACGTCGGGAAGAACATCGGCCCAGCAGAGAAAGAGAAGACCACCACCAGTTGTTTTGTTGTGTTTATTATGAACCGTGGTGACTGTGCACCGAGTGGTGCTTTTGGTGCTTTTGGGTGCTTTGTTGGTATTGGTACTGGTGCATCGATGCAATGCGTGCTGTCTCCTCCCTCCCAACAGGAATTTCTTTTTCTTGTTCCCTAAAAGAAAAAAAAAACACAGGTCCTGGGTTGCGTTGTAAATAAGAAATAACGTCACTGTAAATAATGCTCCCCACCGTAAATGTATAGTTTGAGAACAATTCCGTAATTCGGTTAGCTGTGGGCTTGAGTCTGTTAGACAGGGTGCAATGCAATAGGGGGACATACTTATTGGTGTTTTAAGATTGTCACACTCAGGGTCAGGTTAATTGTAGAGGGAATTACACCGACGTGTCACACTAAGTTAAAGTTTTGTAGGCCCGAGTACGGGCCTGAAGAAAGGAGGGTGCAGTGTAACGAATTTGAGAAGTGTAACAGTTTTGGAGAAGTGTAACAATTTTGGAGAAAGTGTAACGAATGTGAAAAGTATGGTTTTGTTGTGTGTAACACCCTCGTAATGTAAATAATGGTCGCAGCCGTCCTCCTAGTTAATTCCATGAAACTTACACACAGGCCACGATATATCTTTTTAAATAGTTTATTTCCTTATTCTATGTAGGCTAAATATGTGTTTCCCACTAGATTGACTCTGCATTGTATCAAACGAAATAAGCATAGGCCCCTTTCAATTTCCCCAATCATCTCCGCTCTCCAAAGTTCCTTTCAAAAGCGGTGCGAGTGGTGTTCAATCCCGCAAGCCGCCATTGCCCATGTGCTCATCTCGGAGAAGAGGGGGGTAGGAGCCGCCAACTCACAGGCGTGGCACGTCGTCATGATCAAAGGAGGAATCGGACAGCCCTAACAGCCAACCAGCACCGCGGTTAGCGACCCGGTAGGCGTGCCCTCGCAGCCGGCGGCTTGATTCCGCCCGGAGTAATAAAAGCGACTGGAAGGGACTGCTTCGGCAGATGACCTGAGAGATGACATGAGAGAGGACATGAGAGATGAGCTGTGAGCTGTGAGCTGTGAGCTGTGAGATGAGAGACGCTCCAAACCAAAAAGGAGAGATACTTGGAGAGGAAACAAGCTTTGAAGAGACGCGCTGAGAGGAGGGAGACGGCTCCACCAGAAGGAGAGGAGCAGGTGTGACCGAGCCAGCGCGTGACGTCTACAGCATCAGCAGCGTCGACGCGACCGAGGGTTTTCCCGCCAAAAAAACGCGAAGAATTGAGAGCTGCTACCTCCAGCCCTGCCGGTTGCAGGGACCTAACCCTGCCTCCCTCTCCAGCAACCCACCTCCGCCAATCCTGCCTGCAATTTCCCCCATGTAAGTGTGAACGTCGTCTGTCTTGAATGTTGTCCTGGGGTTAAGTAAATTGAATAGTATAAGTTAACGATTCACTGTGTGACTGCTTCTTCCATCCATTGCTTGTAAATAATTTTGGTCGCTCCTTCTTTTTGCTTGTGTGTGTATAATAAATCTGTTCTTCCTCCGTACTCTGTCTTCTTCTCTTTTCCTTCTCTTTCGGTCGCTTTAGAGGTTTCCCGATTGAATATCTGTGGTGCGATCTGGTCAACGTTGGGGGAGTCGGGCCAATTGGGGATCCTGTAACGGTCGGGTTGGACCATCCGCTCGGCCCATCATAACATCTAAACCGCAACCGTAACAATACTAATATACAGAAGTATATTACAGAAGTATATTACAGAAGTATATTACAGAAGTATATTACAGAAGAAGAAGTATTACAGAGTATTACAGAGTATAACAGAAGTATATACAGAAGTATATTACTAATATACAGAAGTATATTACAGAAGTATATACAGAAGTATATTACAGAAGTATATACAGAAGTATATTACAGAAGAAGAAGTATATTACAGAAGTATATACAGAAGTATATTACTAATATACAGAAGTATATTACAGAAGTATATACAGAAGTATATTACAGACGTATATACAGAAGTATATTACAGAAGTATATACAGAAGTATATTACAGAAGAAGAAGTATTACAGAGTATTACAGAAGTATATTACAGAAGTATATACAGAAGTATATTACTAATATACAGAAGTATATTACAGAAGTATATAAAGAAGTATATTACAGAAGAAGAAGTATTACAGAGTATTACAGAAGTATATTACAGAAGTATATACAGAAGTATATTACTAATATACAGAAGTATATTACAGAAGTATATAAAGAAGTATATTACAGAAGAAGAAGTATTACAGAGTATTACAGAAGTATATTACAGAAGTATATACAGAACTATATTACAGAAGAAGAAGTATTACAGAGTATTACAGAAGTATATTACAGAAGTATATACAGAAGTATATTACAGAAGTATATACAGAAGTATATTACAGAAGTATATTACAGAAGTATATTACAGAAGTATATTACAGAAGAAGAAGTATTACAGAGTATTACAGAAGTATATTACAGAAGTATATACAGAAGTATATTACTAATATACAGAAGTATATTACAGAAGTATATACAGAAGTATATTACTAATATACAGAAGTATATTACAGAAGTACATACAGAAGTATATTACTAATATACAGAAGTATATTACAGAAGTATATTACAGAATTATATACAGAAGTATATTACTAATATACAGAAGTATATTACAGAAGTATATTACAGAAGTATATTACTAATATACAGAAGTATATTACAGAAGTATATCACAGAAGTATATTACAGAAGTATATACAGAAGTATATTACTAATATACAGAAGTATATTACAGAAGTATATACAGAAGTATATTACTAATATACAGAAGTATATTACTAATATACAGAAGTATATTACTAATATACAGAAGTATATTACAGAAGTATATACAGAAGTATATCACTAATATACAGAAGTATATTACAGAAGTATATACAGAAGTATATTACTAATATACAGAAGTATATTACAGAAGTATATACAGAAGTATATTACAGAAGTATATTACAGAAGTATATTACTAATATATAGAAGTATATTACAGAAGTATATTACTAATATACAGAAGTATATTACTAATAAACAAGTATATTACAGAAGTATATTACTAATATACAGAAGTATATTACAGAAGTATATACAGAAGTATATTACTAATATACAGAAGTATATTACAGAAGTATATTACTAATATACAGAAGTGTGGCGGACACGAAAGCCCACTGGCGTGGTGACATCATTCCGCGCACCAAGTGGGCGGCGGCCACGCCCGAGGGGTAGGCGTGGCCTGAGGATATACACGGGGCGCGCAGCCCAGAGCGCGCTAGTGTTATAGTGAGCTCCTGAAATAAAGACGCTTATAAGTTACCGCTTGTCCGCTTCCTCCTTGCTCGCAAGCAGCGCGCGTAACGCCGTGCTTTACTGGTGACCCTCGACGTTGGATCTGCCGGAGCGATCCTTCCACACACGACGCCATTGCCAACAACGCAATGTCGATTAAACTTCCCGAATTTTGGGAGGCCCAGGCCGAAGTCTGGTTCGTCCAAGCCGAAGACCAATTTCAGCTTCGGCGCCTCACCGGCGACGACACGCGCTAATGCCACGTCGTCGCCTCCCTCGGGCCCGGCACGGCCGCTTGAGTTGTGTCCGTCCTTCGCCACCCACCGGACGGCCACAAGTACGAGGCACTCAAGCGGCTACTCCTAGCCACGTTCGGCCTCACGGGCCGACCGCCTCCTGGATCTCCCCGAGCTCGGCGATACGCGCCCGTCGGTCCGAATGGACCATATGCTGTCACTGTTGGGCGACGAAGCCCCCGGTTCTCTATTCCGGGCGCTTTTCCGTCGCCAACTTCCAGCGCAGGTTCGCCTCGCGTTGGCCGGGGCCGTGCTAACGGAACCCCGAGCATTGGCAGCCGAGGCGGACAGGTACTTCGCGGCTTCGGACACGCGGGCGAGAGTCGGTGCGGCCGTCACGGACCTCGAGGCTGATGCTGCTGATGATGCTGATCCACAGCATCAGCTTACACAGCATACGCAGCATGCTGATACGCACCTCGTGAGCGCCGCCACGCCCCGCCCACCGCCGCGGCGAAAACCGCCACCGCGGGGAAAACCGCCAACTCCACCGGCCTGGCGGAGCCAGCCGCACTCCTCCAGCTCCACCACCTGGTGCTGGTTCCACGCCAAGTTCGGCCACGAGGCTCGGCAGTGTCATCCGCCATGCTCCTTCAACAGGTCGGGAAACGCCCAGGCCAGCGCTCAATAGTGGCGATGAGTGCCGGCCGTTCGAGCAGCCTGCTGTTCATAACGGACACCTTATCCGGGCGCCATTACCTGTGCGACACGGGAGCGCAGGTGAGTGTCGTTCCTGCCGGTACGTCAGACAAGCACGCCACGGGCGGGGGCCCCGCGCTGCTTGCCGCGAACGGGACGCCCATCCATACGTACGGAAAACGCTGCCTCTCTCTGCGGTTCGGAGGGCACGTTTTCCGATGGACGTTCGTCACCGCCGACGTGCCCATGCCACTGCTTGGCGCGGACTTCCTGTGCGCTAATGTGCTCCTGGTCGACGTAAAGCGCAGACGTCTTGTCCAGGCCGAGACGTTCAGCTCGCTCGCTTGTGCGCTGCCCAGTTCGTCGAGCAGCTCAACGAGCGGCTCGCCGAGCGGCTTGCCAAGCGGCTTGCCGAACGGTTCGGTTCCGGCCACGTTGATCTGTACGCTTCCGGCAGCGGACGAATTCACCCGCCTCCTCGCCGGCTTCCCGGCCCTCACGCGGCCCACCTTCTCGGCGGGGGCCGTCAAGCACGGGGTGGCCCATCACATCCCCACCGTCGGGCCACCGGTCTACGCCCGGGCACGCCGCCTCGAGCCGACGAAGCTGGCGGTGGCAAAAGCGGCGTTCGCTATCCTGGAGCGACTCGGCATTGTTCGGCGCTCGGAGAGTGCTTGGGCGTCGCCGCTGCACATCGTGCCGAAGCCCGGCGGGGGATGGCGACCGTGCGGGGACTATCGCCGTCTTAATGACGCCACCACTCCCGACCGCTACCCCGTCCCCCACATTCAGGACTTTTCCGCCCGTTTGGCGGGCATGTCCTTCTTCTCGAAGGTGGACCTCATACGTGGCTACCATCAGGTCGCCGTCAGGCCAGAGGACGTCCCGAAGACGGCGGTCATCACGCCATTCGGACTCTTTGAGTTCCTGCAGATGCCCTTCGGTCTGAAGAATGCGGCTCAGGCGTTCCAGCGACTGATGGACAGCGTCCCGCGCGACTTGGATTTTGTCTACGTCTACCTGGACGATATCCTCGTCGCCAGTGCATCCCGCGAAGAGCACCTACGCCACCACCGCACGCTCTTCGAACGCCTGGGCCAGCATGGCCTGATTGTGAACCCCGCAAAGTGCCGGTTCGGCATTGCCGTAATCTATTTTCTGGGGCACCGTGTCACCAGGCACGGAGCCGTCCCCCTGCCGGCCAAGGTGGAGGCGGTGAAGGGGTTTCCGCGCCCCCGCACGATCAGAGGGCTGCAGGAGTTCCTGGGCATGGTGAACTTTTACCATCGGTTCCTGCCCCTTATCGCCCAGCTCCTGCGCCCCCTGCACGAAGCTCTCCGAGGTAAGCCGGGCAAAGGCGACGTTACCTGGACCGAGCAGATGGACACGGCGTTCACGGGCGCGAAGCTCGCCTTGGCTAACGCCACCATGCTCGCTCACCCGGCGCCCGATGCACCGATCGCCCTCACCACCGACGCCTCGGACTACGCAGTGGGCGCGGTGCACGAGCAATGGGTGCGTGGAGCTTGGCAACCGCTGGCGTTCTTTAGCCGGCAGCTTCGCCCGCCCGAACGCCGTTACAGTACCTTCGACCGCGAGTTGCTCGGGCTTCACTTGGCGGTCAGGCACTTCCGCCATCTGCTCGAGGGCCGTGCGTACACGGCCTTCGTCGACCACAAGCCGCTGATCTTCGCGATGGGCAAGGTCACCGAGCCGTGGTCGGCCCGGCAGCAGCGTCACCTCTCGGCCGTGTCCAAGTACACGACGGACATCTGGCACGTCGCGGGGAAGGACAACCCGGTGGCGGATTGCCTTTCCCGGGCCGTCGCCCACGCAGTCCACCTCGGCATCGACTATGCCCGGATGCCAGCAGACCAGGCCGCTGACCCCGACGTCCAGGCCTTGCGGACCGCCGTCACGGGCCTCCGCGTCACCGAGGTGCCGTTCGACGGCACGGGCGTGGCCCTCATGTGCGACGTCTCCCTCGGGCGGCCTCGCCCCATCGTGCCCGCGGGCTGGCAGCGCCAGGTGTTTGACGCCATCCACGGCCTGTCCCACCCGGGCGCGAGGGCCTCCCAAAGGTTGATCGCCGACAAGTTCGTCTGGCATGGCCTCCGGAAGGCCGTCCGCGGCTGGGCCAGGACGTGCCTCGCGTGCCAGCGCGCCAAGGTGCACCGGCACACCCAGGCCCCGTTGGCCCCGTTCACTCTGCCGGAACGCCGGTTTGACCACGTCCACGTGGACCTGGTGGGACCTCTGCCCCACTCGCGGGGTTTCACCCACGTCCTCACCATGGTGGACCGCACCACCCGGTGGCCGGAGGCCGTGCCCTTGGCGTCGACGACGGCGGCGGACGTCGCGCAGGCTTTCATCGCCACCTGGGTCGCCCGGTTCGGCGCCCCCTCAGACATCTCGTCCGACCGCGGCCCCCAGTTCACCTCAGAGCTCTGGGGGGCGGTCGCGCAGGGGCTCGGGGTCCGGCTGCACCGAACCACGGCCTACCACCCCCAGGCTAACGGCCTGTGTGAGCGATTTCACCGCTCATTGAAGGCCGCGCTCTGGGCCACCCTCCGCGACGGCCGCTGGGTCGACAGGCTCCCCTGGGTCCTGCTGGGCCTCCGGACGGCGCCCAAGGAGGACCTGCGCACATCAGCGGCGGAGTTGGTCTTCGGGCAACCGCTGCGGCTGCCGGGCGAGTTCCTCCCCGACTCCACGGCACCATGGTCCGCGGCACAGCAGCGCTCCGCTCTGCAAGAGGCCGCCCAGAGGTTCGCCCCGGTGCCAACGGCATGCCACGGGCACCCACCGACGCACGTCGCCCCGGAGCTTCGCACGGCGGAGTACGTCTTCGTCCGCCACGATGCCCACCGGACACCACTGCGGCCCCCGTACGACGGGCCTTTCCACGTGCTGGAGACCGGGGCGAAGCACTTCACCCTGGACATCGGCGGTACTCCTGACCGCGTTTCTGAAGACCGCCTCAAGCCGGCCCACCTCGACGTGGACCATCCACCGCCAGTGGCCCAACCCCCGCGTCGGGGCCGCCCCCCTGCGGGCGGACCCCCGGCACCGCCCAGCCCTGCCGCCACGCCGCCCCCCGGTCCTGCACCCATCCCAGGGGCAGCCAGGGGCATCCCACCTGGCATCCCTGCACCCCGGACGCCGCCGATCGCCAGGGGGCGCTTCGGCCGGGTCATCCGTTTGCCCCGCAAACTGGCCATCCAGGTGCGCGGGAATTCTGTGGGGGCGCGTGTGGCGGACACGAAAGCCCACTGGCGTGGTGACATCATTCCGCGCACCAAGTGGGCGGCGGCCACGCCCGAGGGGTAGGCGTGGCCTGAGGATATAAACGGGGCGCGCAGCCCGGAGCGCGCTTGTGTTACAGTGAGCTCCTGAAATAAAGACGCTTATAAGTTACCGCTTGTCCGCTTCCTCCTTGCTCGCAAGCAGCGCGCGTAACGCCGCGCTTTAGAAGTATATTACTAATATACAGAAGTATATTACAGAAGTATATTACTAATATACAGAAGTATATTACAGAAGTATATTACAGAAGTATATTACAAATATACAGAAGTATATTACAGAAGTATATTACTAATATACAGAAGTATATTACAGAAGTATATTACAGAAGTATATTACAGAAGTATATCACAGAAGTATATTACTAATATACAGAAGTATATTACAGAAGTATATTGCTAATATACAGAAGTATATTACAGAAGTATATTACAGAAGTATATTACAGAAGTATATACAGAAGTATATTACTAATATACAGAAGTATATTACAGAAGTATATTACAGAAGTATATTACTAATATACAGAAGTATATTACAGAAGTATATCACAGAAGTATATTACAGAAGTATATACAGAAGTATATTACTAATATACAGAAGTATATTACAGAAGTATATCCAGAAGTATATTACTAATATACAGAAGTATATTACTAATATACAGAAGTATATCACAGAAGTATATACAGAAGTATATTACTAATATACAGAAGTATATTACTAATATACAGAAGTATATTACAGAAGTATATTACTAATATACAGAAGTATATTACAGAAGTATATTCCTAATATACAGAAGTATATTACAGAAGTATATTACAGAAGTATATTACTAATATACAGAAGTACATTACAGAAGTATATTACAGAAGTATATTACAGAAGTATATTACTAATATACAGAAGTATATTACAGAAGTATATTACAGAAGTATATTACAGAAGTATATTACTAATATACAGAAGTATATTACAGAAGTATATTACTAATATACAGAAGTATATTACAGAAGTATATTACTAATATACAGAAGTATATTACAGAAGTATATTACTAATATACAGAAGTATATTACAGAAGTATATTACTAATATACAGAAGTATATTACAGAAGTATATTAGTAATATACAGAAGTATATTACAGAAGTATATTACTAATATACAGAAGTATATTACAGAAGTATATTAGTAATATACAGAAGTATATTACAGAAGTATATTACAGAAGTATATTACAGAAGTATATTACTAAAATACAGAAGTATATTACAGAAGTATATTACAGAAGTATATTACTAAAATACAGAAGTATATTACAGAAGTATATTACAGAAGTATATTAGTAATATACAGAAGTATATTACAGAAGTATATTACAGAAGTATATTACAGAAGTATATTACTAATATACAGAAGTATATTACAGAAGTATATTACAGAAGTATATTACAGAAGTATATTACAGTTACAGAAGTATTACAGAAGTATATTACAGAAGTATTTCATATTACAGAAGTATATTCCTCATGACATCATCTCAACCTCATTAGCCCAGGGCTGTGATTGGCTGAATTATGTTGCCTTGGCAACCATCTCGGTAACTTGGCTTGTGTCGTGATATTTAAAAAACCGTTGAACATTTAGATTTCATATTACAGATTTCTATTCCTCCGACCACCGAAAACGTAGTGGACCTGGAGTATCAGGTCATTGTGATCTTTCTTCCGCCATTTACATCGAAATTGTGATTTGTCCTTGCAGCTGCATTATATAATTAATAAACGCGATACAAGTAAACCTTTGTATTCTAATACCTGAAGGTTGGTGTTTAGTTGTACTCCATGTGGATGCTCATATAATTAACGAGATGGTAAATTATATGAGGATGTTGATCCTCTCACCGAGATGGTCGTTTTTGAACATGATTGGAGTGGTGAAAGCGCCCTGGACTTGCGATAATTAATAATAGCACACAAAAAAAATATTAATATTCATGATTATCATCATAATAAAATTAATGATTACGATCTCGCTTAGAACTACTGTGTGGTAATAAATAAATTCACAATAAAATGGGTAAAACAATCAGTAACAATTTATATTGAGGTAAATAATCTCACATATGATTTAAATAAAACATTAATCCAGGTTTAATGAATAAAAGTTGTAAATGAAAACATTTCTGTTCCAACTTCCAATCACAAGCGAGGAATCCATCAGTGATGGCCCTTCGGGTACAAAGCGGTCAGTTCCCCCCCCCCCCTCTCTACCCCCCTCCTCCCGTTTCGCTGCCCCCACCTCTCCCGCTGCACCTCCGCACACGCTCTCCGTTCGCACTGCGAAGCGCGGCAGTCCCGGCCTCCCGGCGCCCATTCACGGACAGGCGCAGCTACTTTGAACCCCGGTGAGTGACGGACGCGCCGCGTGACGGGCGCGAGGTGAAGGCCGAATGGGTGAGGGGAGACGGACGGACGAGGGAAAAGCGCGCGAACGGCGCGGCGGAAGCTTTCCCGCTCGTTGTGTCTCTCTCGAACGCGCGATCTCCGGGTCTAGCCCCTCATACAATTCCATTTGGATTTTCCTCTCCTCAGTAAAAAAAAAATAAAAAAAATAATAATGATCTATTTATTTACTTCATGAGCTTATGTTAAACCCGTGCATTCATGGTCCCGCTTTCGCTTACAATGTACGAGTATACTATATAGTAAAGTAATAATAACGATAGTAATACTGTTTTATAAAACGCAACAATCTGCACACACACGAACGTTACAATGTACGATCGTTATTGTGCATCATTAATTATTTAGTCTCCGCGGTGTACAGCACTTTAAGTTCGCGAGTGCGTCACGCACTAATAATGGCGGTCCGTACACCGTTTACCTTCACTCAGGTTTCACGCACGCGGGTCTCCCTTCCCTCGACGCCATGAAGTCGTCTCCGCGACGCGCCGGTCCCTCTGCTGGACTGGAGGCGCATAGATCGCGTCCCCTCAGGATTCGTCCACATGGCGAACTCGATCCTCGGTCGTCTCGTCCCTTTCCGATGTTTTTCACTCATTCCGTCCGACGATCTCCACATTCGTTTTCCTCAGTTATTCCTTGTACTCGTTCCGAGGAATGTTTTTATCCGTCCTCGCCGTTTATTCGACGACTTTGCGCTGTTCTTCACTCTATTGCGGGAAACGAGACGGACGATGTGGCACGTTTTGTTGTTATTCGCGTCCCTCGCCCTCAAACATCATTCCCCTCAGACGGAAGGAGGCAAAGTTATCAAGTTGACGTATCGCCTCTATTCGCGTTGTCTGTTGAGTAAAAAGGCGCAATTTAGGTTTTTTATTTGCAACCTGACAGGCAGTATTTATTGAAGGTGTATTCCCTCAGGAAATGCGGGCTGAGGTGGAAACACATTCCCACGGAATGAGTTATATTTCAAATTCAAATGGCTGACATCCTGTCCGTCGAATGGCGAGTGTCCCCCCCCCCCCCCCCCCCCATCTGTCCGTCTTGCTCTGTCTGGGGGCCGCAGGCCAATGGGCATGCAGGAATTGCATCACGTGACTGGCGGTCTTGGTGCCTCACGCTAATGTACCACTCCTGGAAAGTGGGACGAATACCTTTGGGCCAGCCCGGGACAAAAGCCGTTCCCCAGTGAGAATTCCAAGTTTGAGACCATGGCGGGCCTTCTCAGGAAGCACTTAGGGTCTGACCTGAGGGTTGCATTACAATAAGCACTAAGTGATGGGTTATGACGTCACACAGAAGGCAGATCTGGTCATTCTCATTTCTAAATTTTAACTTTTACTCTCGAGGAGTAAATCTCAACAAGGGAGAATATGTTTGTTGTTTTGCTTTACCAAACCGATCATTATGTACTCACCGCGTGTTGCTTTAAAAAATGGTGGCCTATATAGTACGGAATACAGAGTGTTGGCAGACATTGAAGATGCTCACGTGTTTGTATAAGTACAACTACAGTACTGCAGCCTCCTCACTCTCTGAAGACCTGGACAAAATCACAGACTGGTCAAACAAGTGGAACATGTCTTTCAATCCTGACAAATCTCACACTCTTACTATGTCTCTCCGAAAAGACCATCTGGACAACCCTCCCATCTACTTTCTCAACAATCCTCTCCAAGAAGTTCTGTCGCTCAAGCTTTTGGGTCTCACTTTCCGCCATGATCTTTCTTGGGAAAACCACATTTCCAAGCTGGCCTCCAAAGCCAGTCGCCGACTGGGCATCCTCTGTCGTGCGGTCCTTCCTTGGCACACCTGAGCTCCTCACCACATACAAGGCTTTCATCTGCAGCTCAATGGAGTACTGCTCTCCCCTCTGGGCTGGTGCTCCTGCCTCACACCTAGCTCGGCTTCACGCTGTTGAAACCAAAGCATTCAGAATCATTGGAATCTCCCGTGATGAAGCTAACTCCGAGGGCCTTTCACTCACTCACCGCAGACAGGTAGGTGGTCTTTCTGTCTTCTACCGACTCCTCTCCGGCCTTGCTCCCCCAGCTCTCTCTGTGCTTTGTCCCCCAAATATTCCTACAGGTCGCACAAGATCTGCCAGCAACCCTCTTATGGTTAAACTGCCGAAATCTCGGCTGTCTGCTCACCTTCACTCTTTCATTCCTCTTTTCTCCCGCCTCTGGAACAAACTCCCACACTCCCTTCAATCCCACTCCTCCCTCCAGGTCTTTAAAACAGCTGTTCACCACCATCTCTTATCTTTCCCCATCCAAAACCTTGATCTTTTCTACTCCTGCTAATTCACCCCAGATCCACCTTGTTTGAAATTCCAACTTCTTTCCTGGAAGTCCTGGCAGTGTCCATATGTTTTATACCTCTCCCACCCCCCCCCCCCCCTTCGCATGCCCCTCCCTAAAGCCCTCTCCCTCCCACAGATCTCTCGATGTCCCTGCTCTCAGATGTTGTGTTTGTGTTCCTCCCCCTCTCGCCCCATCTTGTCTACCGCTCCCCATGTTATATGTTTTATGTGTCGGTTTGTCTTTCTGTGTGATTAATGTTAGCTCTTTCACGAGCCTCGAACTTGTATACAAAAAAAACTTATAATTACTAAGTATAGTGACATGACCACACACAATGAGGAAACAATGGGTGGAATTTATAGAATGTTGATCGAAGCCGTTGGAAGCAACGAGAGGCCGACGTTTCGGGCATTAACCCTTCGTTGGAGCAATAGAACTAACCCTTTTTTGCTCTGACGAAGGGTTCACGGCCGAAACGTCAAGTCTTTGCTGCCCATGGCGTATGGCATACCTTGATCAAAGTCCTGTTGATTTCATTCATTGTTCTACCTGTCCACCGACACAGATCGACACTAGCCTTCCACCAGCAAGAAGAAGTTCTTCATTACGTACAACGTCTGACAAACCATCACAATTTCACATCTACGATATAAGAGAGCCGTTGGTCTCTGTCTGTGTGTCGCCATCTTTCTCAGAGATGGCTGAACGGATCTTCGTCAAACTTTCACAGGTTCATCAGTGAGTGCCTGGGAGTGTTTTAGGCAAAAAAAATACAAATTATATACAAGTTATGTTAAATACAAGTACATATTCGCATAAATAAATACAAAATATACACCAGACATTTGAACACAAATAATAAAACAATTCTGGAAGCGGTCGAAGTTGGTGGCAAGGCTTCTTCTTCTTCCTAAACATCATCATACTTAACTCAGAAACGTGATGAATGGCACATTCAGCAGCATATATTCAACGAAAACGTAAAATAATGATTTGACATTTGTGATGGATTCTGATTTGGATGTAATTGCTTTTCCATTATATTTGCCCTCATTTCAAATACTAGGGCATGCCCGTACTATATATATATCTAAAATTATATCCCCCCCCCCTCTATTTACATGAAATGGTTTGGTCCATTCGCAAAGCCAAAGGCAAAGCGAACGGCTTGCGAGTACGGTGACAATCCCCCCCCCCCCTCTATTTACATCAAATGGTTTGGTCCATTCGCAACGACCACAGAACCCCCCCCCCTCTATTTACATGAAATGGTTTGGTCCATTCGCAACGCCAAAGCGAACGGCGAACGGCTAAATCGCCATAGCTCGGTAACTACTTGTCCGATTAATTTCAAACCTTGAAAAGGCACATCCTCGGGTCCCCAGCAATATACCTGGCAAGTTTCAAGTATATCGGACCCGTGGTTGTCGAGAAACAGCGGTCACAGACAAACACACAGACATACACACATACACACACACACACACACACACAGAGATTACTGGAATTATAGATAGATGTTAATGTTTCTTTTTCGCTGGAGCAACGCCGGGTACTCCAGCTATAAACAACTTTTATACTTTACTCGGGGTACAAATACAAATACAACTTTGTCTGGGGGGTAACATAGGCTTTGTGGCTGTGGCCTCATGCAGCGGTCTGGGGGGCCGGGAGAGGGGCGTAATTCTCTATTTAAAGGTGTACCATGTAGTGCCACGTGGTGATGGTGGCATAGGATGTTACAATTTCCTTTTTTATCTGGGCAACACAGGTTATGAAGCATTCTTTTCATAGGTCAATTTTTCCTCCTTCTCTCCCCGCCCCTCCCCCAAAACAGAGGAGCCTGTCAAAGCCCCCCCTCCCAAAAAGATGTATATGTAGTATATCTATCCCCTCCCTCTACCCTCACCTCCCCTCCCCTCCCCCCTCCACTCCCTTCCTCACCCCTCCATCTCCTGCTTCCCCCCCTCCCCCACCCCAGTAACGCTGGGTATCCTGCTAGTATGGAATAAAGAAAGATAAGATTGGAAGGGCAATTTGCCATATTTGTGTACTTTTTATAAGTTCTGAGCCCTTATTTCATCCAATCAATCATGTGTGAAGTGGTTTTTCTGTTGCGCAACTGCCAATAATTTTCGAACATTTGCTTGGGTGAATCTGTCAGATAGCAAAGCTTGATGCGATCAAACCGCACCGGAGGGTTCAACCTGCTACGCCACAGCGTCTCCGGAGTTAAGGATCAGGTGGAATTTCTCACCAGGTGCATGTGCAGTCCAAGGTTTGCAGGCTTCTTGACCAAATTACAAACAGAGCCACGTCCACACGGGGATGTGGGGCTCAGAGCCAAGCACTGCATAAAAGACTAACCTCTTCTGGAACGGTGCCCGTTTGATGAGGCTTTCTTTATCTTGTGAGACATACCATTGTGTTTCAACTCCCCACCTGATTAGCACCATCAGAATTTTGTGAAGGTGTAGTTCATTACATCCATAATACCTGTTGTGCCTTTTGCTCAGCACGGCCCCTGCGTCGCATAATTGGCAACACCGCACCCAGGACCTCGCTAAGAATCCAAGGCAGGCCGTCTCACGTCAACAAGTAGATCTCTCGACACCTCCACCTTTAATAATAATAGGCAAGCCTTGGGTGCTGGCGCTGCCTATTTAAATCCTAACTTCATGCCTCCCGGTCAGCACATCATCACGACTGTCGCAGAACGTGTGTGCCCTTGGGACTTGGTGAAAGACACAGAGAAGAGAGATGTACCTGAAACCAGATTTGCTTTAACCAGATTATGTCTAAAACCAGATGAATCGATACAAATTCCATTCGACTAATAAAGTTTTATTTTTCAATATATAACTGGAGAGTTCATAGAACACCTTACCCCACATTGTCTTGAGAGAAAAGGACATGGGCGGGGTTTGTGAGCGGCAAATTTGATTGGTCAAGATGATATATATGACATAATATTTTGTCCAAGTACTGCTAAACAGAAGGGTTTTGAAAATAGCAAGAAGACGATTTGTGTTTAACAGTGTTCAATTATATTGAGCCTGGTGTTGGCTTAGCGGTTAGGGTGCCGGCTTGGGATCCTAGGATCCTGGGTTCGTAATCCCGGTCGATCGCTGAATTAACACCAGGGGGGTTGACTCAGCCTGTCATCCTTCTGAGGTTGTGCAAATTGAGTACCAGCCCGCATTTGTACAAATACCCGCAAATTTGTACCCGCAAATTGAGGTACACCGTATCCCTGCGCATCATAAGAGTGTGACCAAGGGTTCGCGTCAGTTAGGGCATCCGGCCATAAAAACATTGCCTCAAACAGGGAACCATGATTGTCATGGGGCCGGCAAGGCTAACCCCTGCTCTAGCGGGGAAAATGGCCTTAAAACGATCATTCATTCAGTGTTCAATTATATTATCTCATTAAAAAAAATACTAGAAGGGCACTCGGTAGAGCGCATACCCCTGCCAGGCTGAACAGTTTATGTTTTGTATCCCACTGATAGGCCGGATCTAGATTCGGACCTGAACCAAAATCTAATCGGCTTGTTCTTGTCACCGAAACAACTCGTCCACCAAGTTTAGTCATAACTCGTCCATAACTTTTGAAAATATCATGTTATTTATCGCTTTTCGTCCGATCTCTCAATGGTGAATAATCACTTCAAAAATTTAATAATTTTCGTATCTGAAACCATATTCTGATTTTCATCAAAATCAAAGTGATTCGTGTTTGTCACACACCCAACCTCTCGCCAAATTTCGTCTGAATCCGTCCACAACTTTTTGAGATATTTTGTTCACAAACAGACAGATAGCGGTGAAAACAAAACCCCCATCCACCTTTGGTGGTGGAGGTAAAAATAAAGGCAATAAAGGTTGTAGAAAAAAAATAATCAGAAGTTTACCGCCGTTGATGCAGCGTCTTTTACATCACATTATTTAACACGTTGCATTAGTTATCCATGGCTCTTTATGTCCTTTTTGATGTCCTTAAATGCAGTAAGTTTCCTGTTTGGAACGATTTCCAATTTTTGCTTTTCTCTTCACACGCTCAAGGTAATAATGTAATAAAATAAATAAATCCCTGTGATTTATTTGCTAAATTAAAGGTATCAAGGCGAGCCAGAGTAGCTGTAGAAAGTCGTTTGTCCCTATATTCCAAACAGTGTTTTCAATGTTGTGCAATGTTCATCATCATAGGGGGCCGTGTGTTTCTGGCCATATGAATGATCTGACATTTCCTGAGGACTTTGTCCTTAAAAAACATACCAGAGGCATCATTAGACATCCCAGTTGAATTGCAAAAAAAATTGCCAACAGTTGTCATTAGAGAATGCACGTTGGACCTGATAGAAATGCTGATTCATACCACTCGTTGCATCATTACTGAGGTGTGGCCTTTCCACTGATGCAGTGTCCTCCGCACATTACGGCAGAAATTGTAATTTGTACATGCAGGGTTCATGAAGGACGCTGTGGAATCGTTAACGTCCACCGACTAATGCCGGCAGATGCAGGGACGCCTGGCTGGACGTCCGTCTGAGGAGCGTCTGTCTGCCCTGCTTGCAAAACACCAGTCCGACGGTAGATCGTTAACACCGACACCAGTCTGCCTAACCCGAACAGAGAATCAAACACAGTGCGGACAGTTCAAAGGAAAGTGCGCTACTTCTGCACCATCCTGATGGACACTTACCATCAGTTTAACAACGTATAGGATTGCCTCATTGAGGCACCATTGTCAGGTTCATCTTGTGCTGTACTGGATAAGGAAAGGAGCTTTACGCATTGAGGACACTGAATTTATAGTGTTTTCTGAAGGATCTTAGTGAGGCCTGAACTTGTGCCCAAAGCACCGCTCAATCTTGGGGCTGTATACGCCATTTGGTCTAAGATAGGTATTATCATGTGGCGTGCTGCCTTCAGAGAGAACTATAGATCTGACGAGTGGCAGATGCGTAAATAGAAACGTGATCGTCTCAAGGATGATTTCCATAGCATGACAGAACTTCTAAAATTCATTCCTATAAAAGAAAGAGTCTTGAATATTAATTATTGTGGACACGTGGGCTACAGTGTCCCATGTTGATGGGGTTACCAATCATCAAGGGATAGGACATGAACAGGACTTTTGAAAGACAGACATTGAATCTCGATTGCAGAGGCTGACAAGATACCTTTTCGAGATCTGCTGTTGGTTCAATTCCAGACCAAAGTATAAGCTCTCATCCTGGTACTTTGCGGTGGGGTGTTTCCACAATAAGTATGCCGTCTTGTGGAGCGGACATTGATCCAGCAGGTATTTCCACTCCAGTTTGCTCATAAGGAGGTTTGGAGAAACCCACGAAGAGAAAAACTCTCAACTATGGAAATGTTCACGACTGCTAATGAGCACCCTGGTGCCCCCAATACAAGTGGGTTAGAGGATAAACAACAGCATTGTGTCTATGGTGAACCGTCAAGTATGAGTCTGCAGTTGACAGATAATGGGACGCTTCTTTGTTATACCATTTTATACAGTTCTTCACAAAGACTATAACCCGTATTACTGAAGGAATTATTATTTCAAATGGTTTTTTTTGGCTTAATCGCTCTTCCAAGCTCTTGTGTTAATCCTGCTTTGTGGATTAAAAAAAAAAATTCTCGTATCAGGATCTAGATTCGGATTTTCACCGAAATCTAATCAATTTGTCCTTGTCACATACCCCAAAATGTCCACCAAGTTTCGTCTGAATCCTTCCATTTCTTTATGAAATATCCTGCTCACAGAGAGACAACCAAGCACACAGACAGGGGAGAAAACATAACCTCCATTCATCTTGGGTGGTGGAGATAACAAGCTGTATTTGTGACACACCTAACCGTGAAAGGCTCTTCAGTTACTGGCTTCACACCCACACTCGCGTCATTGCCCAGGTATCCGAAAATAACAAGTAGCGGTATGAGGAAATATAATTTTAACAAACCAGGAAATATACTCCATGAAAGTTCATATGTGGTTCAATTCATGACTCCTGTCAAATTCTTGGCAACAAATTTACACTGCCTTCAGAAAGTATTCACACACCATGACTTTGTCACATTTTGTTGTTACAGCCTGAATTTACAATGGATTAAACTGAGATTTTTTTTGTCACCGAGCTGCAGATAATACCCCATAATGTCAAAGTGAAATTTTTTAAAACAAATTTTTACAAAATAATTAAAAATGAAAAGCTGAAATTTCTTGAGTCAATAAATATTCAGCCCCTTGGCTATGATGCTCCGAATTGGGCTCAGGTGCATCCAATTTTCTTTGATCATCCTTGAGATGTCTCGATAACTTGTTTGGAGTCCACCTGTGGTCAACTCAATTGATTGGACATGATTTAGGGAGAAACACACCTTTCTAGATAAGGTACCACAGTTGACAGTGCATGTCAGAGCAGAAACTTTACCAGGAAGTCCAATGAACTGTTCATAGCAATCCGAGATAGAATTGTGAGGAGGCATAGATCTGGGGAAGGATATAAACGAAGTAGTATTGTAGTAGTACAACCTCCTGAGGGATAAAAGGAGTATAAACCTTAAAAGTATAAACGAAGTAGTACAACCCCCTGAGTCAATACTTCTTCGACGAGTTGACTCAGGGTGTTGAATATTTATGTAAATTAGATATTTTTGTGGGTTTCTTTTCATTGTTTTGTGAAACTTTTTGAGAATTCCACTTTGACTTTGACATTATGGGCGTATTATGTGTAGATCAGTGCCAAAAAATCTAAGTTTAATTCATTTTAAATTCAGGCTGTAACACAACAAAATGTGAAAAAAGTGAAGGGGTGTGAAAACTTTCTGAAGGTAATGTATGTTGCTTAGGGTGGTCCAAAAATGCAAAAAAATCACTTTTTTATCTGGATTTTGATGCTCTATTGGATTATTGTTAGAAATGGTCTAAATCATTCACCCAAAAAATATTTTGCATCTGAGTCATCGATAAACTCATACACACTCAACATATAAATTTGTCATTTTGGTCAATTTTAATGACTTACAAAGACTTTAGAAATATTTTTTTCCTAAATAATGTCATTGATGGTACATACCCCTGTGAAGTCCTCATGGTCGAAACATGAGTCAGACATAATAATAATAATAATTCATTTATTTTGTATAGCGCTTTTACAGAAGCCCAAAGGCGCTTTGACAGAGTGGCAAACATAATGCATAACAATACATGAAAACAACAATTGCAAAAAGACAAGAATCAATAGGGAAATATTTAAAGCAAAAGGAGGGAGAAGGAGAAGTGATAGTCAGGGGTTAAATGCTGTGGGTTGAATGTTGAATGCAGTGTTGAACAGGTGGGTCTTTAGTGATGTTTTGAATGTGGTGAGTAAGGAGGAGTCTCTGATGGTGTGAGGTAGTGAATTCCAGAGGGTGGGAGCAGCGATGGAGAAGGCCCTGTCCCCCCAGGATCTGAATTTGGTCCGGATGGAGGGGGTCAGGAGGTTGGTACCAGCAGAGCGGAGGTTGCGGGTGGGAGTGTGTCTGGAGAGGAGGTCAGCCAGGTAGGATGGGGCCAGGTTATGGAGGGCTTTGTATGTCAAGAGGAGGATTTTGTACTGGATTCTCTGGGGGATGGGGAGCCAGTGAAGCTTGTAAAGGACGGGGGTGATGTGGTCATGGGTCCGGGAATGGGTGAGTAGACGGGCAGCGGAGTTCTGAATGTATTGGAGTTTATTGGTGATTATTGAGGGTGAACCATAGAGGAGGCTATTGCAGTAGTCCAGACGGGAGGTGATGAAGGCGTGGATGAGGGTTTCTGCAGCCGTGGAGGAGAGGGATGAGCGGAGACGGGCAATGTTTTTCAGGTGAAAGAAGGCTGACTTTGTGATCTGTTTAGTGTATTTGTCGAAGGAAAGGGTTTGGTCAAAGATGACGCCAAGATTCCGGATGTGAGGGGAGGTGGATACTGGGATACCGTCGATGTTGAGGGCAAAGTTATGGGTGGATTTTGTGAGCGTTTTTGGGCCAATGATGATTATTTCAGATTTATCACAGTTAAGCTTGAGGAAGTTGATTTGAAGCCAGGATTTTATTTCAGTGATGCAGTTTGTCAGGATAGAGTGGGTGGCGGTGGAGACGGACTTGGTGGAGATGAAAAGCTGGATGTCATCGGCGAAGCAGTGGAATTGGAGACCATGACGGCGGATTAAGTGACCGAGGGGGGACAGGTAAAGGATGAAGAGGAGGGGGCCAAGAACTGAACCTTGGGGGACACCTTGGGGGAGGGGAGCAGTGGGGGATTTGCAGTTATTGATGGAGATGAACTGGCATCTGTCAGAGAGGTATGATTTAATCCAAGAGAGGGCAGTGCCGGTAACGTTAAAGGTGGATTCAAGTCGGGTGAGGAGGATGGTGTGATCGATGGTGTCAAAGGCAGCGCTGAGGTCGAGGAGGACGAGAATGTTGAGGTTGCCAGCGTCAGAGGAGAGGAGAAGGTCGTTGGTGATTTTGAGGAGAGCAGTTTCAGTACTGTGGTTGGAGCGGAATCCGGATTGGAATGTTTCATACAGGTTATTGGCAGAGAGATGATGTTTGAGTTGAGTGGCTACAGCGCGTTCCAAAACTTTTGACAGAAATGGTAGGTTGGAGATGGGTCTGAAGTTGTTTAGGGTGTCAGGGTTTAGACCAGGTTTTTTTAGAATGGGGGTAACAGCAGCAATTTTGAGGGAAGGTGGGACGATGCCTGTAGACAGGGAGGAGTTTATTGTTGCAATGATAAGTGGAGAGAGAGCAGGGAGGGAGGCTTTGACAAAGCTGGAGGGGATGGGGTCAAGAGTGCAGGTGGCAGTTTTCATTCCTATGAGGAGTTCAGAGAGGTCAGTAGGGGAGATTGGGGAGAACCGAGACAGGGGATGGCAGGACAAGGGGGGGCAGGTGGTTGGAGGGGGAGTGGGTGCAGCGGTGGTCAAGCTGTTGTAGATATTGTCAATTTTGCGTTGGAAGAAAGAGAGGAAGGAGATGCAGTTGTCTACTGTGAATGACTGGGTGGTGGTGTTCAGGGGGCGGAGGAGTTTGTTTATTGTCGAGAAGAGTGCTTTTGGGTTTCCGGAGCCAAAGTGGATAATTTGAGAGTAGTAGGCAGAGCGGGCGCGGGAGAGGGCATCTTTGTAGTGTTGTAGGTGGTCCTTGTAGGCTTGGGAGTGAACTGTGAGACCCGTTTTATTGCGGAGTCTTTCAAGTTGGCGAGCACGAGTTTTCATCAGGCGGAGTTCAGGGGTAAACCAGGGAGCAGAATGGGTGAAAGAAACTGTTTTGGTTTTTACAGGCGCAAGCTGGTCAAGGCAGGAGGAGAGAGTGTGGTTGTAGTAGTCAGTGAGGTCGGAAGGGGTGTGGAGGTCAATGAAGGGAGAAGTGGACATTTTTTCAGAGAGGGTGGATGAGAATGAGGTAGGTGAAAGAGCGTTTAGCTTACGGAAGTTGATTGTGCGATAATGCCTTGGTGTTGGGGCGGGGATGTTGAAGGTCAGAGTGATGGCTAAGTGGTCAGAGAGAGTGAGGTCGAAGCCAGAGAGATGGTGCAAAATTAGTCCAGTAGAGCAGACAAGGTCCAAAATGTGACCATGGTTATGGGTAGGAAAGTTGACATGTTGAGTGAGGTTAAAGCAGGTGAGTAAATCAGTGAAGTCAGTGGTTAGCGTGGAGTCAGTGGAGTCAATGTGGATATTGAAATCACCAAGGAGGAGGATTGAGGGGGAGAGGGAACATAGCTGGGTCAGAAAGTAGGAGAAGTCAGACAGGAATGATGGGTGTGGTTTGGGAGGGCGGTAGACGACAGCCATGACTGACTGCGTGCAACCAGAGAGTTTAAAAGCCAGGTGTTCAAATGATGGAGCAGATGAGATGGAGATGAGGTTGGTCTTGATGTCTTGACGGTGGATAACGGCAATTCCACCACCTCGGCCCTCCGAGCGTGGTTTATTGACGTAGGAATATCCATTGGGTGTGGTGAGGTTGAGCGTGTAGTAGTCCAGTGGTTGTTGCCAGGTTTCGGTGAGACAGAGAAAGTCCAGTTTGTTATCCAGGATGTATTCGTTCAGGATGAGGCATTTGTTGTTGAGGGACCGGGTGTTGAACAGGGTGAGCTTGATGTTGTTTTGAACAGCAGGGATGAATTCAGGTGATTTAGCCAGGGTTCGTAGGCAGGACGTGCGATTGTGTGCGTTGCTGTGACCAGGTGCGCTGGGACGAAGAGTGAGAGTGCGCTGAGCCGACCAGAGGACGGGGATGGAGTGACCTGATTGTAAATAAACAAACTTACGACCGGAGCCACGGTGAATGTACCTGGGTCGTCGGAGGAGTCCATTTGATTTGATGGCAGAGATGCATGATGGGGTGGAGCGGGTATTGAGCAGAAGAAACCTTGCGGCGGAGTACTGCAGAGCCATGCCAGGCAGGAGCGAAGGGACGAGGACGAGGCCAAGGTCGAGGAGGCAAAGCGGCAAACGCAGCGGCAAACGACTGCAGCCGCTAATCAAGACCACAGCGGCAAACAGCCACCGCCGCAAACAACGGGAGCGGGCCTGAGGAAACAGTGGAGGAGCCGGGCAGGCGAAGCCAGGAGCAGAGCCAGGACCGAGCAGAGGGCAGACCCAACGGTCAAAGATCCGCCACGACCACCAGAAAAGCAAACTATGTACAATGGCCCAGTCGGAGAAGCGGCGAACAAGTAACGCCAGCGTCCTCTCCAGACCGGACCGGAAGAAGGAGACATGTATGAACATGTTTCAAACATGTTTCAAGCATTGTCAAACATGTTTCGACCATGATGATTTCACACTCACAGGCGCAAGCGCATGCAAAAAGTCATGAACCACAAAATGGCTTCGTACAATAGTGCATGTACTTTTTCCACCTAGGTTGCTATTGGATTGTTCTCATTTAGCCAAATTTGGTGAAAAACGCCATATTTCAATTGAAGTGTGTATGAGTTTCTAGATGGAATTGAGCGAAAATATTTGGTGGGTGAATGTTTTAGACCATTTCTAACAATAATCCAGGAGAGCATCAAAATCGGAGAGATCGATGTTTTTTGGACCACCCTAATGTTGCTACCATGGTGGCACTATGTGCATAAATTGTGAAGCGTGATCAAGTGGTTGGGGAAGAGGAGGCAGCTTGCTCACACTCCATTGTTTGCTCTTGGTGTGATTTGCGGTTGTCATTCCAGTGCTGCACTTGGAGGGTGTTGCATTGTGGAGAATGTCACCCTGCAGACTACCGGTGCATTAATTCAGACGGTCTCATTGGTTTCCCATCTGGATTTGAAGAAGGTCTCAAATCGCTTCACCAACACTGCCAAAAGACGTTTGCCAAAATGCAATTTAATGAAGGGGTGTGTGATATATACAGAGATTTTCATTATCAACAGTAAGTGAAAAACGGCTGAGGGTGAAGCTGAAGAAGGAGGAGGCCGATGATGAAATGGCACATTTCTCAGCCCAGTCCCACAGGATTGCAAGCGGCTTGTGGTTCTGCACCATGTACCAGCCTCATTGTGACAGGATTTATTCTATTTTAATCCCAGCATTTCTCTTCTATTCTTCATTCTCGTCTTTCTCTGCTTCTACACGGATATACAAGGAAATTTATACGCAGAAGTTGGGGGGGGGGGGGGGGGGGGGGTGGCGGGGGGTGGTATTTCACCCCTCATGCCTGTGCTTTTGCCTCTCCTATTAACTAAATCTGTTACTATTACCGCACATGCAAAGAGAGAGTGGGGTGAAGCAATGTGGTTCACTTTGTTCGTCTGTCTGTCTACAAACGTCACTTTATTATCGAGGAACAACTTAATTTCAATTGAATGTTATATTTTAAACATAAATCAGAAAACAAATCTTTGGTTTAGCAGTACTGTACTTTGGCTCTGAATTTGTCCCGATAGAGCATGCGCGGAGAGGAGTGACTTTAAAAAAAAAACTTTTTCTGCATGTCTGGCATTGAAACAAAATTGAAAATCATTTCAAGCAGGAAACTTGCTGTTTTTAAGGACGTCATAAAGGACACAAGCAACAGGCATGAATAACTAATGAGAACATGTTAAATATGGTGGTGAAAAAGACGGCGGTAAACTTCCAAAAATTTTATTTCTTTGTCCTTTCAAATGAACGAGCAGGGACCTGTTTAACTTTAACCCTCCCTTTGTTTGGGCAGTGTATAGGCAACAAAGCACTGCCTCCAATGCTCCTGGAAGGTTATGTTTACTGCTAACAACCCAGTGTTAATTTTAGTCATTCGCACACTTATTGGCAAAAAATAATGAAATGAAATTGTTTTAAGTTCCCAGAGATCAGATGTTGAAGGGAAAATAAATGATAAATTGCAAAATGAAAGTTTCAATGATGGTGAATGAAAGGCACAATCAGGAAACAAACATGTTGTTTTATACATCTTACTAAAACAAACGTTGCTAATTAGCATTCTTGGCGAATATATAGATGAACATTACGTTGTTATTATTATGAAAACGATACAAGTGTATTAAGAAGCCTTGGCTAATTCCTTACTCCCACGGTTATTACTATACCGTACCCCACAATTATCATCTATCCATGAACCATACACTGCTTCAATCCACTAAGTTTGCAGTCACGACATTAGGATTAAAGTGTTATGGTTATATTTACTATATTATTATTGTTAATGTGATTATTGTTATTACGAAAGTGATATTACTGTATTAAGAAACCTGGGCTTAATTTTTGTCTAAAGTGGCCTGAAGGTGAGGCATGAAGCCTAAGGCCTGTACGTACAGTGTCGTTGGAAAACCCGTAATGCCGATGCTTTTGATATTTGATGCTCATTTTAACAATCGGTTTGTTTGGGTTTCACAGTGAATGAAAAACTTAAAGGTAGAGCATGCAGATTGTGATATATGACAGGTTTGACCGCTTCGATGACGTGTTCGGCCTGAACGACATATAAATGAATATGGCGGTCGGTGGAGTCAGCTGTCGTACTCCGTAATGACGTCATAGACGTAATGACTTAGCGTGACAGACGGACACAAAACTGCCGCTACTTTAATATATAGATTATTAGCTTGGCTCGGATCGATGCGCTCGCCTCACCACGCGTTGTTACAGAGGAACGGGCTTATTTTAGCTGAGGATAATGACTGTACCTGAGTTGCTGTGTTGTCATGATTTAAACCAATCATAAAACAAATAATTATTTTGCACGAATTTATTTGTAGTGTTTGTAATAATACATTTTTATAAGCAATTTAGGTTGAAGATTTCGTTTGAAAAAATAAAAAGAAGTTCAAAAAAGATCCCCTAAGCACGTACATACGGGAGGGGTAGGTGCAGACTGCAAGTTTGGGACGATGACACCTCACCACCACGTAATTCAAAACACCTCACCACCACAAAATTCAAAACACCTCACCACCACGTAATTCGAAACACCTCACCACCACGAAATTCAAAACACCTCACCACCACGTAATTCAAAACACCTCACCACCACAAAATTCAAAACATCTCACCACCACGTAATTCAAAACACACCACCACCACAAAATGCAAAACATCTCACCACCACGTAATTCAAAACACACCACCACGTAATTCAAAACACCTCACCACCACGTAATTCAAAACACCTCACCATCACGTTATTCAAAACACCTCACCACCACATAATTCAAAACACCTCAGCACTAGGTTATTCAAAACACCTCACCACCATGTGATTCAAAACACCTCACCACCATGGAAACAAAAGTTTGAGGGAGTTGTTCAGTGACAACACAGACACTGCCGAGATATGTAGATATATAGATAGATGACTGTACCTGAGTTGCTGTGTTGTCATGGTTTACACCAATCATAAAACAAACAATTATTTTGTACAAATGTATTTGTAATGTACGTGATATTACATTTTATAAACAATTGAAGTTGAAGATTTAAGTAAAAAAACAAAATAAAAAAAAAGTTTTTTTTTCTTCACAACTTTTCAAACAAAATACCCTTAGGACGTACACACGGGAGAGAGAGGTGCATATCAGAATTTTGGTATGATTTCACAAAAGTTTGAGGGAGTAGTTCAGTGACAAGACAAGAAGACAGGACAACACAATAACACAGACACTGCACAGATATATATATATATATATATATATATATATACACATACATACATACATACATACATACATACATACATACATACATACATACATACTTATATATATATATATATATATATACAGTGGAACCTTGACTTACGAGTGCCCCAACTTACGAGTTTTTCGAGATACGAGCCGTCGCTCGGGCGGTTTATTGCTTTGAGATGCGAGCCGAGATCCGAGTTACGAGCTTTCGCCACCCGGTCACGTGGTTATCTTGCCGTGCAAGTACAGTATCTCTGTCGTATAGCGCTGCATTTTTGTTTTCGCATTTTGGTTATTTCGAGTTTACGCCGCCAGGTGGGTTCTGGTCACGTGGTTATCTTGCCGTGCAAGTACAGTACGTATCTCTGTCGTATAGCGCTGCATTTTTGTTTTGGCATTATGGTTATTTCGGAAAATTTCTTAGTTTTAACCATGGGGCCTAAGAAAGTGAGTGGCAAGTGCAGTGCTGAGAAGAAGAAGAGGATGATGTGCTTGGATATAAAACACACAATCGTCGAAAAACATGAGCGAGGTGTCGAGGAGGACGTATATAACGGCAGAGGAGAAGAGCATGCCAGGCCACAACTTGTGGATATAAAACACGCAATCGTCGTGTTTTATATAAAACTTGTGCTTGGATATAAAACACGCAATCGTCGAAAAACATGAGCGAGGTGCCGAGGAGGACGTATATAACGGCAGAGGAGAAGAGCATGCCAGGCCACAACTTGTTCAGAATGCCGGCGATAGCTCGCCTTCTCTTTGTGGAAAACACGGTGAGATCCTTAACATCCAACAACTAATGGGACGCAAACGGGGCGCCCAGTTTAGCGGTACACCCATTGATGAATCACCCTGCCTGTGATTCACCCATGACAGGTTATAGCTGGGTCGGGATTCAAACCCAGGCTGGACAGTTTAGACTTTAGAGTCAAGTGTGCGTACCTCCAGTCCAGGCCATCCTGCCAACTTGTATGCTGCATACAGGTGAAATATAAAGCGCGAGATATTTTTATATATACTGTATATTAAAAAAAAAATTGGTGTGGTTTTTGGCGGGCTGGAACGGATTAATAGCATTTCAATGCATTTCAATGGGGAAATTTGATTTGAGATACGAGCAATTTGAGTTACGAGCTCGGTCACGGAACGAATTAAACTCGTAAGTCAAGGTTCCACTGTATATATATATATATATATATATATATATATATATATATATATACAGTGTATATATATATATATATATATATATATATATATATATATATATATATATATATACAGTGTATATATATATATATATATATATATATATATATATATATATATATATATATATATATATATATATATATATATATATATATATATATATATATATATATATATATATATACAGTATATATATATATATATATATATATATATATATATATATATATATATATATATATATATATATATATATATATAGTATATATATATATGTATATATAGTATATATATATATGTATATATACAGTATATATATATATATTGTTGCGAATCTCAGCGCCGGCCTTTTCCCCTTACCGAGGGGGGATTAGTCCCCTTGTCTTTTACTAGTCGATGGGACCCGGGACCTATGACGTCACTCCTGGACATCGCGAAGTCGGGTCGTAGGACTAATCACTAATACCTAAGTACTCGCGCCGCCCAGAAACGAGGAAATAAGCCCGGCCCGAATCACGGGTGTTGGTGGAAACGCCGAGCGGTAGCGAACCCGTGACCCGAGCCGTTAGCAATGACTAAACCCGATACAAGCGGTTCTTAATCGTGCCACGCTTACCCAATGGAGGAAATGACTGAAACGGTCGAATTTGGGAAGAAAGGAATAACACGATTTATTTACACTTTGTACAATAAGAAGAAGAAGAATACACAGTGCAGCCTTAAACAGCCTTAACTTATCCCAAGACAAACTGGCCCGTCACACTCAGACACACTCACACGGGGTTGCAGATGAACAGGTCGATGGTTCAGGGATGGCGTCCAGGCAGCTCGCTCTCCGGTGCCCAACTCGCACCGCGAATTAGATGAACAGACGGCAGGAGCTCTCCACGTGTCGTTTTCGTGCACGGGGTAATTACAGGGTGAACGGTAGGGCTGGCTTTGGCGGTTACACTTGCGGGGCTGCGTACGTAATAAACGGACAGTTCAATACGCGCTCCTCAATGCGCTTCTCAATCAATGCCTCAAAACTGTCGTGTGCACGCTGGTCCTCTCAATGCAGTTCTCACACGAATGCTCCGGATCAGTTCTCTCCAACACAGTTCTCTGTAAGCGCCTCTCCCTTCTCACAACTCAACTCAGAACTGCGCATCCCTTCTCATCTCAGGTAGGGGCCTCGTGCCAAGGGTTTTATTGCCACGCCCTTGGAACCCTCTGGAACTCACCAGGCGTTTCTTGCCACGCCCTATCATGCCAAGCCCACCGAGCTCTGGTTGGCTGTTGCTCTTACCGTCACCGCCTCTGACGTGTATCATATATCATATAGATACTGTATACTTGAACATTGCAGAACACAAACCACCTTGACACTTTCAAAACCCTTCCGTTTAACAAGACTTGGACAAAACGTTAAGGCATTTTACATCATCACGACCAATCAAATTTGCCACGAGCAGACTCCATACCTGTCCTTGTTACCTCCGCCACCAAAGTTGGATGGAGGTTATATTTTCACCCTTGTCTGTCTGTTTGTCATTTTTTTGTGAACAAGATATCTCAAAAAGTTGTGGACGGATTCTGAGGAAATTTGGCAGAGAGGTAGCGTATGTGACAAGGACAAAATTATTAGATTTTGGTGAAGATCCGGATTCGGATTTGGCTACTAGAATTTTTTCAGTGATTCTTCACCATTAGGAGATAAGGCCAAAAACGATACAAAGCAGGATATCTAAAAATGTTTTGGACGGATGATTTTGATTAAATGTGATTCTGTATTGTGAGTTTCTCGTCTACTGTAGGATACAAAACATAAACTTTTCACCTGGTGGAGGTATGCTCTCCACTGAGTGCCGTTCTCGTTTCTCAATTGAATCATGGACTGTGCTGGGTTAGGTACTGTATTACATGAACTCTCTAGTTTCTATGCACCAACCTCATTCTAACTAACGACTTAAGTAAACTGAAATATCTCATTTAATCTCCAGCCAGAGTACTGGCAGAGTATAAGCACCTATTGGCCAACTCTTTTACACCATAGAAGAGCATCTTTACCATCTATATAACTAAGATGCAGATGGTAACGCTGGCTTTGTCCCCATATGGAGGATGGAATGCTCCAAATGGCTGCTGCTCCTGCAGGGAGTGCACAAGGACAGCAATCCTCCTCTGATTTGACGCCAATGTGGAACAGATCCAGTAATAGACAGCTCAGAGGCAATCATGCTACCAACTGAGTTATCCTGCCGTCCACCAGTCTACAACACCCATCTTTCAATGGAGGTCTCCCATCCACATACGAACCAGGTTCATCAACCCTGCCTAGTTTATGAGATCTGATGGGATCAAACCAATAAGATAAGTTTACAGCATTGCGAGGAAGTATCATGAGCCATTTAGGTATTTACATGCATGGAAATTAATTTAATTATTCTGATGTTGTATGTCTTCGAGGTTCTCTTTTCCTTTACACAAGCACACTTTGGTCTTTGAGTGTTTTGCTTATATGAATAATTATGTTGATTTGTTCGTTGTATCTAGAGCTGCCAGTGTGGCTTTGAACTTCTCTCGGTGTACTCATTACGATTGTCTTTTTATGACTATGTAGAACTCTATTGTGGGCAATTTGTGCTGTTATCAACCTGAAGCCATTTTCTAAAAAAGAGATGGTTTGCTGGCAATGGATCACCACAAATGTTTGCTAACGCTCAACCATTCTCTTGCAATTAAGTTTTCAAAGACACTGCATGTCAAAATAATGAAGTTAGCCATGGGGGTAGAGTTCGCAGCAGTGCCTTCCCCGTTTGGGTGAAGTCTGCCAGGCTCTTATAACCACAGGCTATATTTATACAAAGTGGCTTCTTTCTTGTTAAGCAGACCTTGTTTACATACTTTGTATGCAATATTCATAGCACAATAGTGCAACTTAGCAATTAAGTAGTGCTTACCTGGAAACATTATAGATTCTACAAAGAAGCAAACACACACCCATCATGCCTGTGCTTTATCCAAATCCTTTTAACAACCTACATGGTCAGTTGACATATCTTATTTTTATTATTATTACCAGCAACAGTACCCGCCCTACGGGCGGGACTTCAATTGGGAAGCCCAAATGAAAAGGTAAAATATCAGAAATTGAAGGCTTTTTTATTTTAAATGATTCATATGCACATCCGTTAAATCATATCACACGCAAATCATCAAAATCTAAACAGTACATGGCTAAACAGTACATGGACGATCACGTACCACGTACGTCTCGCGTCTCGCTCGCTCTCATGTTGTCCCGATAATGATCCTTCCGCAGGTTCACCTACGGAAACCTTCTTACGACTTTTACTTCCTCTAGACAGTCAAGTTCGCTCATCTTTTCGGTGCACCGGCACGAACCGAGAACGGCCCGTGCAGGGGCTGATCCGAGGATCTCATCAAACCGTCCGATCGGTAGTAGCGACGGGCGGTGTGTACAAAGGGCAGGGACTTAATCAATGCGAGCTGATGACTCGCGCTTACTGGGAATTCCTCGTTCGTGGGACACTGTCTCAAGCCCCAGGCCCCATCACGGATGAGGCTCAGCGGTTTACCCGAGCCTGACGGCGAAGGGCAAGGTAGACTCTGGCCCGTCCAGTGTAGCGCGCGTGCGGCCCCAGACATCGAAGGGCATTAAACGTTCATTAAACATTAAACGTTCATTAAAGGATTACGAAACGAAAAACATTACGAAATTACGTTCACACCATCACGTCAAACACTACCGTGAACACATACATCGTCACAACATCGTCACAATGAGAACATCGTCACAATGAACGTTATGCGAACCGAAAGTTATGCGTGAGTCCAAACGTGGGAATGCTGGAGACCAAAGCTGAAATTGGGAAAAAAGCGTTACGCCTAGGTCCCCCGTCGGTGAAGTGATGTGAGTTGACAAAGTGGAAGACGCCAGGCGGCCATCTTGGATTTTGACGTGGCGACCCACGGTGTGATGGGACAGGTTGGCCTAACATTACCTCCAAAGGATGGTATGCTTTACAATGCATCATCACTTATTGATACAGTACCAGAACAGAAGTCTATAGTTTACCCCAATATGGGGGTGGGGTATTTTCCACCGACACCCCGACAAGGTCAGAAATGGGGGCTATTAAAATGAGCTCTGACCGACCAACTGACCGACCGTTCATTCATCTGTGTGCTTTTGTGTACACGATATTTCAAAAAACGTTGTACAGCTTGTTTTCATATTGTAGATATCGATTCCTCATGAAATTATCTAAACCTGATTAGATCACGGCGGCGATTGGCTGCATTCTGTTGCCATGGCAACTATCTCGATAACTTGCCTTGTGTACTCAATATTTCAAAAACCGTTAAGATTAGCTTCATATTAATTACACATATCTATTCCTCACATCACCCAAAAGGCAGGGGACCTGGAGTATCAGCTCCTTCGTGCAATTGGCCTGTATGTGTGTTAGCAAAGTATATCAAACACAAGTGGGCCAATTTTGATGAGATTTGTTGGGTAGGTTTGGTCTCACCCAAGAACAAAAAGATAACACTTTCGTAAATGTAGGTCAAAGGTCAAAATCAAAATTTTGTGCAATGTCGCTCAAATGGCCAAGAGTGAACTTAGTTACTTAGGTGTTACGGATTCGTAACTTCCGTTATTGTGGTTTTCTTCCACTTGAAAGATTTCGGATTCTATGTACTATTATTGTCTTCCCAAGGTTTATTGTTTATGAACAGTTATTAAAAGTTAAAAAGGTTAATTAAAAATGATACAGGAAACCGAACGAGAAGACAATGAGGTGAAGAGGAAGAAGCAGCGCGAGCAAAGTCGGAGAGGACGCCTGACGCCAGCGCTCTGTAACGAGCAAGGTTTACCAACAGCCACGAGGGGATTTTGAGTTCCTGGAAGGGACATCCGGCGATAAGAATATTCGCTGGAGTAGAGAAATCTGCGTAGACATATTTGGGGCGCTGAGATTCCGACGAATCCTCGTCTCATCGCATCGGCTCAAGCTAGAGCCGTCGGCCATCTTGAACCCCGTGCTTCGGCCACCTGTGAAGGTTTGCTTCGTGTCATCTTCACCCCAACATCCTACCGTCTGTTGCGGATGGATGTGTGTGACCGCTTCGTCTCCAATTACGTTGCGGTTTGTTGAGGGAGCGGTGAAGGTGCGCCTCTGGAGGGCGCCGTTGTACAGTTTGGCGGGAAGAGCACCCTTGCCCACTGTACACGCTTCGGAGATCGACTGGAGAGCGAGATTCGGGCTTCGACCGGATTTCGTTCCATCGACTGCTGGAGCGAATCCTATTCGCCTTGGGAAAAGTCATAGAGACATTGAGGAGTGTCGTTGCACTCGCTGACCATGCCGTGAGTGACCTGACTGTATATAAGAGATATATAGAGTGCACTCTTAATGGCCATTTGCTGTACCGTATTACCTGTGTGTGATTTATAATACAAGTTTGTTAATTTATAATCATTGATGTGGTTTTACTATTGATTTTCAACACAAGGTAATATATTTTTCTGCCGGGGTTCCTCTCGGGGTTTGGAGGTTACCGAGACCAGGAGATTGTAGAGGACTCCGTAACATTAGGTCATTTGAAATCAAATGTAATAAAGTTGATGGGAGTCTAGGAGAAAAGTAATTAAATGCTGGTGGACATAAATCAAAGGCCAAGGCCACAATAGGGATCAACGTTTTGGCAAAATTTTGTTACTTTAAAAGGGCAGAGCGATATAATAATTAAAAAAAAAAATGAATCAGGATAAAACTTGGTGGACCTGTTGGTCATTGAGCATACATGTAAGTGGAAATTTTGAGTTTTGCAAAATAGCTCAAAATAAATGCTTTTAACAAAAGAATCATATAAGGCAGTGTGGGGATTCGTGCTCTAACGAGTACCCCTCTAGTTGTTTTTGACTCGTATGAGAATCAAAACTCAGAATCCGAGATGTGTCATGTCAGCTTTGAATGAACTACCTTGGAATCCTGAATCTGTATCTTCTACAACCGTTTGGCTTTTAGCCAGTGTAGTTTGCAATATGCTGTACTTCCTAAACATAATGTAAGCATGATGGGATATTTAAACGAAGCAAAATAGGATGAATATCTGAAACAAGAAATATGTCGTGCATAGCAAGATACTTGCGAAATCCAAATAAACAATGGTTGCCTTGGAAACAGCAATTTGGCTATCTTGGAAATTTGACCTATCAAGTGTTTTACATTATGGAATGTTATGCATAACAAATTTGGTTGATATATTATCTAATTTCCACCTAATAGGTGTTTTTTAACATGTTTCAGATGGCATTGACCTTTGACTAATTTAGACCAAATTTTACTGACATGCACTACACATACTGTATGTACAAATAAACTGCTTCAGTTTCAATTTGATATGGTAAAAAATTAACCCACGATGCAAATTCTGTTCAAACTGATTAAGTAACATTTGTCTGGATGGGTATGGTTTGCGCATGACTTGCTAAAAAAAGTATCGTCTGTATGTTGCAAGAAGACTCTATAGATGTTTGTGTGGTGTGCGTCTGAAGGGGTCTAACAGGTCTGGAGGGTCTAAAAGTCTAAAGGGTTTAAGGCGTCTAAAGGGTGTAAAGGTCTAAATGGCCTTGGTCCTCCACAGGGTCTTTAGAGGTCTATATGGAGTCTAAAGCTCGAAAGGGTGTTTTTCAATAGTAGCTAGGGTAGAGAAGGGTTTAAGGGGTTTAAAGGTAGAAAAGGTCCAAAGGGCCCAAACCACTTTTCAACATTGGTCTCCAAAGCCAGCCGCTGGCTGGTTATCCTCCGTCGTACAATGTCATTCATTGGCACACCTGAACTCCTATCGACCTACAAGGTCTTCATCCACAGCTTCATGGAGTGCTGCTCTCCCCTCTGGGCTGGCTCCCCTGCCTCAGATCTTGCTCAGCTTGATGCTGTGGAAACCAAGGCCTTCAGGATGATTGGAATCTCCCGCGATGAAGCTGTCTATGGGCCTATCATTTCTCCATCGCAGACAGGTCGGTGGTCTCTGTCTTCTACTGCCTCCTTTGTGGTCTTGCACCCTCTGCTTTTTTCGTGCTTTGTGCCCTCCTCCCCCAAGTTTCTGCATGGCTCACACAGTCCATCATCAACCCTCTTTTTTTCCTTCTTTTTTTTGCATACAGAATCGAGGCTCGTGAAAGAGCTAACATTTATCACACAAAAAAATCAAACAGACAAACAAAATATATAAAAAGAGGGAGTGGTAGACAAGATGGGGAGAGAAGGGGAAGCACACAAACACAACATTTGAGAGCAGGGACATCCGGAGATGTGTGGGAGGGAGAGGGCTTGGGGGGAGGAGGCATGGGAAGGGGGGGGGGGGGGGTGGGAGAAGTATAAAACACAAGGACACCAAGGACTCCCAGGAAAGAAGTTGGTATTTCAAAAAAGTGGATTTGGGGTGAAATTAGCGGGGGTAGAAAAGATCAAGGTTTTGGATGGGGGAAGATAAGAGATGGTGGTGAACAGCTGTTTTAAAGACCTGGAGGGAGGAGTGGGATTGAAGAGAGTGAGGGAGTTTGTTCCAGAGGCGGCAGAAAAGAGGAATGAAGGAGTGAAGGTGAGCAGAGAGTCTTGATTTTGGCAGTTTAACCATAAGAGGGTTGCAGGCAGATCTTGTGCGACCTGTAGGAATATTTGGGGGACAGAGCCCAGAGAGAGCTGGGGGGCAAGGCCGGAGAGGAGTCGGTAGAAGACGGAAAGACCACCAACCTGCTTGCGGTGAGTGAGTGAAAGGCCCTTGGAGTTAGCTTCATCGCGGGAGATTCCAATGATTCTGAACGCTTTGGTTTCAACAGCGTGAAGACGAGCTAGGTGTGAGGCAGGAGCACCAGCCCAGAGGGGAGAGCAGTATTCCATTGAGCTGCGGATGAAAGCCTTGTATGTGGTGAGGATCTCAGGTGTGCCAAGGAAGGACTTCGCACGACTGAGGATGCCCAGTCGGCGACTGGCTTTGGAGGCCAGATTTGAAATGTGGTTTTCCCAGGAAAGATCATGGCAGATAGTGAGACCCAAAAGCTTGAGTGACAGAACTTCTTGGAGAGGATTATTCAGAAAGTGGATTGTCCAGTGGGAGGGTTGTCCAGTCGGTCTTTTCGGAGAGACATCGTAAGAGTGTGAGATTTGTCAGGATTGAAAGACATGTTCCACTTGTTTGCCCAGTCTGTGATTTTGTCCATGTCTGCAGAGAGTGAGGAGGCTGCAGACTGCTGATCTGAGCGATGAGGAATGGAGTGACAGAGAGTAGAGTCATCAGCAAAGAGATAGAGAGGATTTTCAAGAGAGTCAGAGATATCATTGATGAAGACCAGAAAAAGCACAAGGCCCAGAACACTGCCTTGGGGAACTCCAGCCTGAACAGGAAGAGGAGATGAGAGAAACCCATTCAGGGCCACACGTTGAATACGACTAGAGAGGAAGTCCGCCAGCCATGTGTGGAGATTTCCATGGATACCAAAGGAGGAGAGTTTGGTGAGCAGAGCGGGGTGCCAGACCGTATCGAAGGCACGTGATATGTCAAGGGAGACAGCTCTAATTTCCTGTTTGGCATTGAGGACCTCCATCCATTGTTGAGAAAGCAGAAGCAGCATGTCCAGAGTAGAGTGACAAGGTCTGAAACCAAATTGATTATCAGAGATCAAGCCATTGGAGAAGAGGAAAGATTTCATATCCGAAGCAATGATGGATTCCATGACTTTGCTGATAATTGTGTGAAGGCTGATTGGTCTGTAGTTGCTAGGATCTGTTTTTGCACCTTTTTGTGCAAATCGGTGATGTTGGCTGATTTCCAAGTAGATGGCAGATGACCTTGAGCAAAAGAGAGGGTGAAGAGAACAGAGAGAGGGAGTGAAAGAGCAGAAGAACAGGATTTTAGGACCTGTGGGCTGATGCCGTCAGGTCCAGTTGCAGAATCAGAGTCAAGGGTTGACAGAAACTTTTCCACCTTGTCAGGAGTAAAGGACACAGAGTCCAGGAGCAGCTGGGTACGACTGGGTATGGTGGGTACAGAGAGGGATGGGTTTGGGACACACGATTTAGAGGCAAACACAGAGTTGAGGCATTCAGCTTTTTCACGTGCGGAGTCAGCCGTGTAGCCGTTTGAGGTGAGGGAGGGGATGGAGGGGGAACAAACACCAGAAACAGATTTCACCAGACGCCACCAGGATTTGGAAGAGGGAGATAGATAAGAGAGTTCGGGCTTGAGAACGGAGAGATATCGTTTCCTTGCTCTCCTGAGGGTGGACACACACTTGTTTCGGGCTATGTGAAAGGAAATGAGATTTCCTTTCATTGGATTTGCTTTCCAGGAGACGAGGGCAAGTTGTTTCTGGGCAACAGCCTCACCACAAGATTCCGTGTACCATGGACGGGAGGAAGGTTATGACAACTGAAGACGAGATGGGATAAATCTGTGCATGAGAAAGAGCAATTTACTTTGGAAGAATTTCCAGGATGAGTTGATGTCAGAGGCAGTAGAGATGGGAGACCAGTCCAGATGATTGATGGCTGCTTGAAGACCGTGCCAGTTGGCCTGAGTGAAATGCCAGACTCGTCGACGCTGAGGAGGCTCTCTGAGAATGGTCAGAGAGATGTCCACTTTAACAAGCACATGATCAGATGAGCCGATTGGAGCAGAAGAAGAGCAGCAGACATTTTCAGGGAAGTCTCTTATTGTAAAACTACCTAAATCCAGGATCACTGCTCACCTTCACTCATTTGTTCCTCTTTTTTCCTGCATGTGGAATCAACTTCCACATCATCTTCAGTCTCATTCTTCCCTCCAGGCCTTCAAGAGAACTGTGCACCACCATCTCAGATCGCCCCCAATCCAAAGCCATGATCTTTTCTATCCTCGTTAACGTCACCCAAGTCCTTCCTACTTTACCAGTTTTTCATCCTTGGGGTTTCCTTCTCCATGCATGCCTGTTTTTCTCTGTTATGTCCTGATCCATTCAGTGTGCTAGCTCTTCCACGAGCCTCACCTATGTATACAAAAAAGGGTCTGAAGGTCTAAAAGCGGCATTCCAATAGTACGTAATTAATAGATGTAGTCATGGTCCAACTCATGTTCAAACAATATGTAATTAATAGACGTACTCACGTGGGTCGACTGAGGCTTCACCTCAACGACGATTCACCGTCCATCCGTGATTTTTGTTTTTATATAGAGATGTCAAGTAAATTGCTTGAAAATTGACGATTTATGACCTTGACCTTTTGACCTAAAAAACAAAGGGCTTCTCGCTTGTGACAACCTTTACCAAGTGGTTAAATTTTGTGAAGGCCGGAGTAAAAATGTGGCCTATAGGTGATTTATTAAGCGCTCCCAGCAATGATGCAACCAGCAGCCAAAGGCTACAAACAAAATATTAGCAGTGACCCTTTGGGCCTATCACCTGTGTCAGTGTGGTGACCCATCCAGGAATGTATAACCACAGCCAATAAATTGTTTTCGTAGAACCGATGGTGTGTGTAGACTGTAGAGCATGGTGGATTGGTGGATAAAGATAATAATTATTATTTAATCATCATGTTCTATCATACAGATTAGTTTTTTTTTAATTCGGTTTTACTCGGTGAAGCATTTCCAAAGTAGCTTGGCTGGCATTGATCATTATGTTGATGTTTCCATATAACTCAGCACTATAGGAGGTTATATTAATAAATTGCTTGCTTATTATAAAGATTGTGGGAAAAAACAAATATAAATCATTAAAATTGGTAATAGGTGCAAACTGTATGATTGGACAATTCAAAAACTTTCTCATATACATTTATTTTGCTTTCTCAAAAGTTTGACTTTTTGATCTCAAAGGGAATATTTCAAAATAGTTGTGCTGAATTCTGATCCACATTGCTCTTCTTCTTACTGTATCACAACACCAATTATTCCCACCTTCTTAATGAGTCGGCCGAGGAAAGTTTTTTTTCTCGTCCTGTCTTTCACGAATCGGTTGGCCAGGACCGGCGTTCGACTGCAGGTGCAGGAATTAATAATTGTCCTGGGCGCCGGCGATAACTTCCTTCCTCTTCGTGAAAAATAACCATGTGATCTTCAACATCCACCAATGACCCGTGCTAGCTCGTCTTCCTGCTTATTGTCCTTTTGGTGGACTACGCACACATACGATATGTCACCCTGCACGCGAAACATCCGGGCGACGACATTCTAACCCAGGTTCGACTGCTCAAAAGTGAGTGCATACCTCCAGGTCATCCCGCCAGCCAATTAAGTGATGCAAGGTAAGAAAACAAAAACGAGAACACTCTTCTATTAATACAAACCAATACTAAAGTTATTTTTAACAGTAATAATTAAAAAATAAAGGTATAGTTATGTATGTTGCCTGTTTCTCCTCTTTTTTTCCTTTTTTTTGTATACAAGATCGAGGCTCGTGTAAGAGCTAACATCAATCACAAAAAAAACGGACACACAAAACAAACAATAAAGGGAGCGGGAGACAAGATGGGGAGAGAGGGAAGCACACAAGTACAACAGCAGAGAACAAGGACATCGGGAGATCTGTGGGAGGGAGACGGCTTGGGGGGAGGAGGCATGGGAAGGGGGTTGGGGGGCGGGGGGGGGTGGGAGAGGTATAAAACACATGGACACAGCTAGGACTTCCAGGAAAGAAAGAAGTCGGGATTTCAAATACAGGGGATCTGGGGGTGAATCAATGGGGGTAGAAGAGATCGAGGTTTTGGATGTGGGAAGACAAGAGATGGTGGTGAACAGCTGTTTTAAATACCTGGAGGGAGGAGTGGGATTGAATTTATAATTTTTTCCTTTTTGAAAAGATTCAACATCCAGTCTTTACACAGACTGTATTTTTTTGGTAGCTGCATGCCATCTATCCATGTTCAACTACATTCCAGCACGGTATAATATTTCATGTCTGATACATGTTTTATTGCTTGTTAGCCTCCAGTGTGAATGCAATGCAGTCAACCTGTCAGCTCATGTATCATAGACCGTCCATCACTCACAATGCTTGCGGCTTTGGTAGACATTAGTCGACTTGCACTATATTTTACTCGATTGGATGCAACGCTTTATCCAAATTTCTTGATTTTAAGCCTTGTGACAATTGCTATGAATTACATTTTTATTCATGTGTATGCCATTTCCGATTCTGTAAAAAAAAAAAATGGAGGGACAGAGATGGTGTTACAGTTTCTTAAACTGTGCAAAGACTCGGACCTAATGTTATCATGGGCTTTTGCTTAGCCACTTCACTTCAGATAAGATAGCCAGATTAATGTCCACTCCTTATGATAGCTTGATCAATAATAATGTAACACATGTGCATAACCAGGTACTAGTGCTGGATTTCCATCTCCGCTTTAGTAGCATCATTGACAGACAGCTTGGCTGTGCTGCTGATGCAATGCCCTCTGTAGGTTCGGGCAGGAATTTATAATTTGTTCATGCTGCCGGCGATAGCTCGCCTACTCTTCACGAAGGACCCCGTGGAGTCTTTAAAGCCCCTGTCACACCTTGACGATTTAGCCAGCGTATGCCGACGTATCAAAATTGTTACGCTGGCATACGTCGAGAAATTTTGTGCATGCACAAAATTTGTCGACGAGCTCGGCGTACTACGACGTATGCCAGCGTGCTTCAGCGTGCTCTTAACGTATACAAAACTTACCCATAACGTATTCGACGTGTGCCAGCGTATTCGCCAAATTTTTCATACGTCGGCATACGCTGGCTAAAACGTCAAGGTGTGACAGCGGCTTAACATCCATCAACTAATTCCGGCAGATGGGACACCCGTTTATCATCCATCCAAGGGACGCCGGCACACACATTGATGAATCGCCGTGCTTGCCAAACACAGACATGACAGTTTATAATGGGGTCAGGATTCAAACCCAAGCTAGACCCCTGTCTGTCTGTTTGTCTGTGAGTAGGACATCTCAAAAAGTTATCAGGCGAGACAGCAAAAACAAAAAATTCAAACTCAAGCTAGACAGCTTAGAGGTGGGTTTGCATACCCCGAGGCCACACAGCCAGCCCCAGCAACACCAATGAGGGCAATGTAAAAAGGCTTTACCTGCTCCAACCACTAACCCGCCTAGCAGGACAGCTGTTTATATAGAACCAACATTATGCAAAATTGTACCTGTAATATACAACTAACGTCATTTATTGTATTTTAAAGAAAACTCCAATTGAAATCTCACTTCTGGCCTCACTCGCTCCTGTCCTGGCCTCGATTCCAGAATCACACACCTGGTTACAGTGCCCAATTCAAAGCTGATTGTTCACCTCTATTCCTTCATCCATCGATTCTTTCGTTTGTGGAAAACATGCCCCGAGTTTGTTGTCTCATCCCCTCTCCCACCCATCCAGTCATTCAAGAGTGCTGCCCATATTCACCTTGTGCTTTCTCACATACCCACCCCTGCAGCCTCCACCCCACGCTCTCTTCCACAATCGCCTCTTTCCCTTCTGCCACTCATGTACCCACCTTTTATTTATTTCCCTCCTCACCTTTAAAGCTGTCAGTCTGTGAACCTGCTACCCCTTTGTCATTTAACTCTCCCAGGAATCTGGACTTCTGTATACAAAACAAGACATATGATGGGAAAAGAATTACAATTGGAAATGGGCAATGCCGAAGATTGTGTGGAGCAGCGGTTAACGTGAAATGTCATTCCACACCTTTTCTCTTTCCTTCCAGCTTTAATCTTCGAATATTAAGTTAAGCATATAGTTTCCTATTGGTCTTAACTGTTAGCAGAATCGACCTGGGATCATTCGGCAGTCATTTTGAAGCCGAAGTGTCAAGCTCTAGCTGTGATGTGGATTGCAATCATTTTGTTTTTTGAAGATTTAAACCTCGAGTTGCCATTTTGCCTACCTGTGAAGATTACATCATGCAGCTCCATCCAGGAAGGTTATCACAAAGCCAAAAGAGCACAAATTCGTCACACACATTTCCAGCCCACTTCAATACTTTGCTTTTCAATGGAATTCCATAATTAAAATAAATTATTTGGAGAGCACAAAACCCAACAATAGAAAGGCACATGGATTATTGAATCAATAGCACTTATACCACGATGTTACACTCACAATGTTCTTGCTTTGTTTGTCCATTGATGTTTGTTTCCCAGGTGTTTCTTTTTCAAATCCTCTATAAAATGTTTGAGACTCTAGTCCAGTGGTTCTTAACCTTTTAAAGTGCCCATACCCCTTGAGTTTTCATATTTTCCCGTACCCCATGTTATATGTTTTATGTGTCGGTTTGTCTTTCTGTGTGATTAATGTTAGCTCTTTCACGAGCCTCGATCTTGTATCCCCCCCCCCCCCAAAACCCCCCGCCCCCATCAAAAATGACTTAAAACTACAATAATAGATTTATAAAGTTTCTTTATTTTCACATTTTAAAAAACACTATTTTATTTTGTTTTGTTTGGTATACAAGATCGAGGCTCGTGTAAGAGATAAAATTCACATTTATGGAAACAATAATCATAATGCATAGTGTTTGCTGAAAAGTCACTTTGTTGCAGTACAATAATAACCTTTGTAGACAAACATACTACACAGTACACACAGACACATTTCTCATGGCTCTTTTGTTGTTGTTATTCATCAATGATGATCTGAAACGAGGTTCTTTCCTTCTTTAAATTTACATTTTAACATCAAAACAATTTAACCCTTCTTTTTTTCTTTAAATACTATTATACCCTTATTTTTAATTGAAATTTATTTTGGGGCGGCGTGTCTTGTACCCCCAGCTTGGAGGTTGGGTACCCCCAGGGAGTACAGGTACCCCTGGTTAAGAACCTATGCTCTAGTCTGTATACAAGTAAGAATCTCATCATTACAACTCATGAACTCGCACACATGTGTCGTGATGAAAAAGGATCGCAATGCTATTTACAAGGACACGAGACGTTTCCTGTTGTGAAACAATACAATATGACGATAAATGGTATGAATATTAATTGTCTTATTTTTACCCTTGCCAGAGGACAGGGTATTGCATTTGAGTCCGTTTGTCTGTCTGTCTGTTTGTTAATTGCAAAATCAATGATTTTTCAAGTATATTGGTCGGTTGCGTTTGTGGTTCTATCTGTCTATTTGTCTGTCTGTTTGTTTGTCACCGGCCTACAGGTCACAATTTTCAACCGATCTTCACGAAACTTCAACAAATGGTAGAGTTAGTCAAAAGCAAGAAGCCTATTGTTTTTGCGGTCAAAAGGTCAAAAGGTCAACATACGCCAAAGGTCACCAACATTGCTAAATTTCTAAAATCCTCAATTTTCATCCGATTGACTTGAAATTTGAAGAGGACTTGCATATCTGGTCACTGAATTTAACCACCAAGTATTTTTGAGGTCAACATAGGCCAAAAGGTCAACATAGGCAAAATTTCTAAAAGCCTCAATTTTCATCCAATTGACTTGAAATTTGAAGGGGACTTGCATATCTGGTCACTGAATTCAACCACCATGACATTTCTTGAGGTCAACATAGGCCAAAAGGTCAACATAGGCCAAATTTCTAAAATCCTCAATTTTCATCCAATTGACTTGAAATTTGAAGAGGACTTGCATATCTGGTCACTGAATTCAACCACTAAGTATTTTTGAGGTCAACATAGGCCAAAAGGTCAACATAGGCCAAGTTTCAAAAATCCTCAATTTTCATCCGATTAACTTGAAAATTGAACAACATTTGCACATTGAGTCACTAAATAGGGAAAATAACTATTTTTGAGGTCAAAAGGTCAAAGGTCAACTCAAGGTCAACCTTCCAAAATCATCATTTTTCATCTGAAAAGTCGTCACTTTTCTACTTTTCTTCCTATTGACCCGAGTTTTGATCAAGATTGTCAATTTTAATCTTGATCAAATGGACAATTTGCTGTATCAATGTAATTTTTTTTCTTGGGGGGGGGGGGGGGCGGATTTTGCATGTATCGTGCTCCGCATGACGTCTTCTTGTTATTCTGTCTGTCTGTCTGTTTGTTTGTCACTGGCCTACAGGTCACAATTCTAAACCGTTCATCATAAAACTTCACCAAGTTGTAGAGGTTGTCACAATTGAGAAGCCTATTGATTTTGAGGTCAAATGTCAAAGGTCATCTGAAGGTCAAATTTCAAAATTGCCATTTTTCATCCGATTGACTTGAAAATTGAACAGCCTTTGTGCATTGGGTCAATAAATGGGGAAACCAACTATTTTTGAGGACAAAAGGTCAAAGGTCAAACTTCTAAAATCATCCATTTTTATCTGAAAAACCATCAATTTTCATCCTATTGACCCAAGCTTTGATCAAGATCATCAATTTTAATCTTGATGAAATGGACAATTTGATGGATCAATGGCAACCTTTTTTTGGGGACGGGGTGGGGGGGGGGGGAGGGTGGGGGGCGGGTGGACTTTGCAAGTATCATGCTCAGCATGATGTCTTCTTGTTTGTTTGTCTGTTTGTCCGCACAGAATAATTGTAACTTTCTCTGCAATCGTTCGTCCGATTGACAGAAAATTTTCACCATAGGTACGCCTCCTCCTGTAGAGTTTTGAATGATAATTATGACGTCATAGGTCATGTTGTATGGGCGCCATCTTGGAAAAACAGAAAAACTTTGTACCTCCATATCTCTGAAAGCACTGCATAGAAAAATTGAGACATGCCTCATTGTAAGGAACTCTCCATGGGGAATAGGTGTTGTTAACAATGACATCATTGGTACTATAATTATGACGTCATAATTCGACAGGGACAACGCTCAGTCTGATCAGTTTGAAATGTATTGAGCGTGATCTATGCAACAATTATATTAGAGAATATGCATTTATGATGTCATCGCTCACGTAATCTGGCAGCCATATTGGATCAAAGTAAAAAAAACCTTCAAAAACAGAAGAGTTGGCTCACACCAAGTTGACTGCCCAGGGTAAGTATTCTAAGAATACCATCTAGTTCAAAGGATCAGACCGTACATGACATTATAACATGTTAGATCAGGTCATTGAAAAGATATCATTAATATTATGCCATTATCATAAGTGTTATGACTTTTCTAATGAGAAACGGCTTTGCAAAAACGCCACGAAAAACACCGTGGAAGAACTCCACGTTAGCGGCAGGAAGGGTCGTATTATTAACCCTTGTGGGGTACATATACTACAGTCGATCTTTGATCAGGTGCATTCGTCAATGTGATAACCATAGACAGATGTCGGTATTCCTCCAAATTTCTTTATTTAGTGCTATAAACAGCATTAGCGACTGTTTAAAAAGCTAATCATATGTGTTTGTGGTTTATTCTATTTTTACTTTTGGTTGAGGCTGTTGGCCCGTTGCTCACATGAAAACGCCATGATAAGCTATTTATAAACGTTGACTCGATGTTTGTTCAAGGAGGAAAACTTCCTTGGGGAGGTGGGATATTATTAGTGTTAATATTGTTTTGTAATAACAATATTATGCTATTATTATTCGTTTTGTTAATAAAAGCATCTTTGGAAAAACGCCACGATAAAGCTAACGTAACATGGATACACACCTCAACACGCAACCCCATTGGGGGCAATGGCGGGAAAACCCACTAGGGGGAGAAAACCCCCTTGCAGAGGGGGGCAAATTAATGTGCTTCAACCTTTATTATCCTTAGTTACCCTTAGTTATCATTACCCTTAGTCATTACCCTTAGTCATCCTGTCAAGTTTGGTTGAGATTGAATAAGTAATGACGTAATGTATCGCGGTCAAAAAATCATCAGACTGTCAGACGCCAAATGGCGTATTTTAGTATGATATATGACGTGGATGAATAAAGTCTCACATATGCAATTCAAACAAAAGTAAATGTAGAAATTTGATCATTTTTGTGACGCGCCAGATATGTATGTGGTGTGCGGGCATATTTAGTCCAATAACGCATGAAATATTTATAGAGCATGACAATATTGATTTCATGAGAACCAGCAGAAGCTAATGTTTTATTTGGTACCTCTTTTGTATGTATTTCTACTATAATGACCGCACAAATTACCAAAGTATGAAACATGGAAATTGAGTGCAACAAATCGATTACGGTCGTGTTTTGAGGGTACCTCTAAATATTGATCCAAAATGACAAGTTCGTTCCAACTTATGCAACGTTAACATTTGATTTCATGTTCAGGATACTCTAGGGTCTAGGACATCAGAATAATATAGTGCCAGAGGTTTGTGGGGAGGCGATCCACCATCAGCTATAGTAGCCCATGGCTTAATGCCTTTCCTTGCTCTGTTCCCATCCCACATATTTTTGCAGTGCGTGCATGTTCTGCTTGTAATCCACCTTGGGTAAAACTCCCAAAATCCAGGTTCACTGCTGACTCCACACATTCGGTATACTAGGACGTGCCCGTACGTGGGTGCCCGTTCCTTGCCAAAAAAAAAAAAAAAAATGTCTTCGCCCATGCATGCATGGGCGTGCCCATGGGCCCATGGGCGTGCCCGTAAGTGCGTGATGTGACCGTACAATGAATGTATCGTCCCGACGCCGCAGCTCGGATGGCGCTGCAGTTAATCGGGCCTGTATCGGCAGAGTTATTATAAACGTGTACTACAATCGATCGTACCTTACAACAATCAACACAGATTGCAACGTCAAATAAATGAATACGCTCTCAAATGTGCCGTCCGAGGCAGCGTCTGCTCGCCACGTTCAGCATCAGTACGTCGTCACTATGACTATCCGTAAGTCCGGAAGTGACGTCCTCATTTGACTGTCCGGAAGGTCGCATATCGCAGTTACGATGAATCGCAAATTAGTTTTAATTAGTTTTAAAACATAGTTTAACGCCAACATAGCGCCAACATAGTTTGCCAACGTGAAATAAATGAATACGCTCTCAAATGTGCCGTCCGAGGCAGAGTCTGTTCGCCACGTTCGGCACACGTGATAGCTCGCTGCTCTCTGATTGGTTGAATCGTTTTTTGGACATAGCTCGGTAACTACTTCTCCGATTAATATGAAACCTTGAAAAGGCACATCCTCAGGTCCCCAGCAATATATCTGGCAAGTTTCAATTAGATCGGACCCGTGGTTGTCGAGAAACAGCGGTCACAGACAAACACACACACACACACAGACACACACACAGAGATTACTGGAATTATAGATAGATTTTTCTCTCACCTATGGAACCTCACCAACTTCCAACTTGGTAACCCGTAGAAGTGTGGAATGACAGAGTCGTTTGGTTTCATCGCGTCCCATTCTTGTTTTGTGAGGTGGTTGACATCTTGTGAGCGTTTTGCTTATTTTACTGTTTTGAAGTGTTGTTTTTATATCTAAAGCAGCCAGTTCTATTAGATATGATAGAGACACGTTGTTGGATATAAAAAACTCGGCGATCATTCTCTTTAAGCCAGAGATTTTCCACCGGGACCCTGTTTTCATTCGTGACTCAGAGGACCCACACACAATAGCAGCATTACCAGGGGGGAGGTGTCGGAAGCGTCGCCGAAGGAGAGAAACAAGAGCCGGGGTGCTGGTGAGGCTGAGGCGGCGTGCCGACCGGCCTCCGCTTCCCAGCATTCTGCTAGCCAATGTACAATCCCTGGACAACAAGCTGTGCGAGTTGAGAGCAAGGATCTCCTTCCAGCGGGAAACAAGGGATTGTAACATCATCTGCCTTACAGAAATGTGGTTGTCGCAAGATATTCCGGACCAGGCCATCGTACCCTCAGGGTTCTCAGTGTTCCGCATGGACAGGTCAAAATAACTCTCTGGTAAGCGCAAGGGAGGGGGTGTATGTTTCATGGTTAACAACGCTTGGTGTGATCCTAAGAACGTTCATTCCCTCAAATCTTTTTGCTCCCCAGACCTGGAATATCTTGTGCTCCTGTGTCGGCCATTCTGGCTGCCCAGGGAGTTCACGGCTATTGTTGTGATAGCTGTGTACATCCCGCCCCAAGCCGACACGGAGCTGGCACTCAAGGAACTGTATGGGTCAATTAGTAACTTGGAAGACAAGCACCCAGAGGCCGCTTTCATCGTGGTTGGGAATTTCAACCAAGCATCTCTGAGGAAGGTATTACCTAAATACTTCAACACATCGATGTAAACACATGGGGCAACAGCTTACTCAACCATTGCTAGTCTCCCTTCCTCAATGCCTTCAAACCCCTCCTCCGCCCACCGTTTGGCAAATCGGATCACTCCTCCATCCTGCTCCTGCCCGCCTATAGGCAGAAGCTGAAGCAAGCAGCGCCCTCTGTGAGGACGATCCACCGCTGGCCTGACCAATCGCTCACTGTATTACAGGACTGTTTTGATCACGCGGACTGGAAGATGTTTCGTGATGCGTCAGAAAACAACAGTGACGAGTATGTGGACACAGTCATTGGATTCATTCGGAAGTGTACAGTGGACGTTGTCCTCACAAAAATAGTCCGGATGTATCCAAACCAAAAGCGATGGATCAACAGTTCTGTGCGAGCTGCCCTCAAAGCAAGAAACACAGCCTTCACCTCGGGAGACGAAGCGGAAGTAAAGAAAACCCGCTACGACCTTTGCAGAGCGATCAAGGCAGCAAAGCAAAAATACAGAGAAAAGATTGAGACACAGCTAAGTGGTAATGACTCACGTAGTATGTGGCAGGGACTACACATAATATCGGACTTTAAAGGGAGACCCTGCTGTGTAGCTAACGTTGCAGCCTCCCTCCCGGACGAGCTAAATGTTTTTTACGCCCGTTTTGAGGTTCATAACACCAACCTCCCGGAGGGAGTCACCACCACCGCCGACACGTCCAGCACTCTGGCCGTCACTGAGGCCGACATGCGCAAGGCATTCAGGCACATCAACATCCGCAAGGCGGCCGGACCAGAAGGCATCCCAGGCCGAGTGTTTAGAGAGTGCGCGGCGCAGCTGGCTGGTGTGTTTATGGACATATTCAACCTCTCCCTTTCTATGTGTGCAGTCCCCTCCTGCTTTAAGTCATCCATCATTGTTCCAGTGCCGAAGAAAAGCAAGCTAACATGCTTAAATAACTGGCCTCCTGTTGCCCTCACTCCCATAGTGAGCAAATGCTTTGAGAAGCTGGTTAAGGATCTTATCTGTAGCATGTTACCACCCACCCTAGACCACCAATTTGCTTACTGGCAAAACAGATCCACGGACGACGTCATAGCCACAACACTCCACACCGCCCTCACCCATCAGGCAACCAGGCTCATGAACAATGAACACTGATTGCCGGTGACCTGTTGCCTGTTTGACTGCTGTTGTGAAAAATCAACCAGATCCACAACTCGTCCCATAGATAGGTTTAATTTCAATTAGATCGTAACATCATCCTGTAAAATACACCATGCAACATATATGTCAGGATCAAGGCATCATATGAGAAAGATTGGATATATCAGTCAATGCAAGCAAGCCTGGAATTAAGTGGGTACGTACCATTCAATTCTACATGTCATTGTATAAAGTCGCAGGAGTGGCCTCGAGTCGCGGACGTCCCGAGGTCTTATAGACACCGCCCAGTGGTTTAAGTGAGCGTCACACCTGGGTTCAACTTACATTTTCACCACAACTGCTACATACTACTTATATTTCTATTACTGCCGCTGTTTTCACTTTATTATCACTGTTCATCACTTTATTATTGCTGCTACTTATTATTATTATTGCTGCTATTTACCATTATTATTCTTTACTTACTATTATTATTCTTATGTTATTGCCGCTGTTATCACTTTATTAATGAAAAACTGCTACTTATTATTATTATTAGAGCTGCTACTTAGTTTTTATTCTTCTTATATATTGTTATTATTGTTGCTATTTCTTATTTTATATTGTTATTTATTTATTTATTGTTACTGCAAAGTCGAGGAGCCAATACTTAAGAATTTTACTGCCTTATAGTTGTATGGGACATGTAATAATAAAGACTCTTGAATTGAATTGAATTGTAGTTTCTGTAAGGTGGTAGTTATCTGCTTGTCAATGGTCTTTGTAGGGTCACAAGACTTTGTGTGGTAGATGTTGTCATCCAATAGAGCTTTGGCTATGTGGTTGTCGTCCACACGGTTCATCACGACTGTTGCACAGCCTTTTTCGGCAGGGACTATGATGATGCATTTGTCCTGGCGGAGACTTTGCAGCGCTTTCGACTCGTCGGCTGTTCTGTACAGCTTTCGTATTGGGTTGAGGAGTGTTGTGGTGAGTGGTGCACGTAGTCGTTCTTTGTCTCCTTGTTCGATGGGTAGATTGTAGATTATAGGTCCGAGAGCAGCGATGAGGTCAACAACAGCAGCATCGCTTGTATTAACATAATTAAACAGCATAATTCCATATGATCATACAAATTGAGACAGCCATTCAAAAGACATGTCAGCTCCGTCATAATCAGATAAGAAAGCGACTCTCGGGGAAGCTTCTTCTTCTTATCTTTTTCGTCTTCTTATCGTGTCCAAGGACAGTCTATACATGGCCCAGCCAAAACTGGACACACTTTTGCGCCTTGTTGTTGAATTTGGCAAGATGTTCAACAGTGCAGGGTTCATCTAGCGATGGACATTTCAGGAGATTTTGCATGGTCTGTCGCTCAGTTCCACATTCGCAAGTTGTCGGGCTGGTTGTATATCCCCATTTGTTTAGTGAGACCTTTGAACGACCTGCACCAGTTCTCAATATTTTCGAGCTTGCTCCCCATATTGTGTTAGTGAGCTTATTCAGGATGTTGTTTCGTGCACTCACTTTTGCCTTTGTCTTCTTGATGTGGTGCTTGAAGGTAAGGCATCGGTCAAGAGTGGCTCCTAAATAGATAGGGTGCTCGCAATGCCCCAGTGTTGCTCCACACCAGGTTACTTTAAGCTGGCGTTTGGCTTCACGGTTTCTGAGGTGGAATGCATAAACTTGCGTCTTTATTGGGTTTGCGCGAAGGTGGTTTTCTTCATAGTGAGATATTAGTCCCTCCAAGGCCTCAGGCAGCGTTTTCTCCACGGTGTTTAAATCAGTGCTTTGGGCAGTGACATATAAGTCATCAGCATATATAAAACGGCGTGTAACACTATCTATAGGTTGGTCATTTGTGTAGCTGTTGTACAGCAACGGTGAAAGCACACTTCCCTGAGGAAGACCATTCTTCTGAATGTGCCACCTGCTGCGCTTCCCACCTAGTTCATCATAGAACCGGCGGTTCTGAAGTATGCTTTCTAACAGCTCTATTAAGTGAATATCTTTTATCATCTCTAGGATCTTGCAGAGGAGACGCCTATGGTTCACTGTGTCGTATGCTGCTGACAGGTCTACAAAAACAGCGCCTGTTACCATCCCTTGCTCAAAACCATCTTCGATATGTTGTGTGAGGTTGAGCAGTAGGCTTGTTGTTGATTTGCCAGGGCGGAAACCTGCTTGCTCTGGAATGATCTTCCCATCTACAGTTGGTGTTATCCTATTGAGTACCAGGCATTCAAACAGCTTATAGATGTGGCAAAGCAGTGAAATTGGCTGAAAACTCTTAGGATCTGAGGGATCTTTTCCAGGCATTAATAGTGCTATTACATGTACCTTTTGCTAAATCCTAGGTAGCTTCTGTGTTGCCAGACAGTGGTTAAACAATTGCAGCAGCCATTTATTTGCTTGCTGTCTAAAATGCTTTATCTGCTCCGTTGCCATTTTGTCAAGACCAATTGCTTTCCCGTGTTTTAGACTAGATATTAGCTTTTACACGAGCCTCGATGTTGTATACAAAAAAGAAAAATATATATATACCAGTTTCTAGCTCTTTCATGGTGAATGGTCTCGTAAAGCCAAGGTCATCGCTGTATTCCTTCCTATCTAGTTGTGCTCTTGGTTGTTTCTTGTTGATTTTTCCGTTTAGGAGCAACTGGTGTGCAACTTGGTTAGCAGACACGTTTGGATGTTGGACAGCTTTCTTGGAATCACCTCCAAGTTTGCGTATGAGAGACCATGCCTTCTTGTTGTTTTTTGTGAGATCTGTTGTCTCTATCAAGGTGTTCCAACTGTTTTGACGCTCTTGAGAGATACTTAACATCACCCTCTCACCGGTAGATATTGTTTCCTCTGAAAAGGCATCAGATTCAAACATTGAGACATACTCCCAATAGAGGTCAGCATTCTCCTTGGTGAGACCAGGGATGTAGTGTACTCTGCAACCTCGGGGGATCTTCCTTCTCTCTGTTTTCTGGACAACTTTGGCAAACAGTTTGTAGTGCACAGGTAGTGGTTTAAAGCGTATAACCTTGCGGTCAAGTACTCATGTGAAACCGTTCCAATCGACCTTCTTGAATTTTAAGCGCCTTTTGAATGGTACGACGGTTGCTAACACTGCTGCATTTACCTGAATACCAATAGGCCAGTGTTGTGTCTGTGTTGTTGGGTCTGTGACAAACTTCTTGCAGAGGCCAGCGATGGCAAGGTCTGGGTTATAAGTTATAACTAACCTTCCAGCGGGCACTGTGGAAGGAAGCTGGCAGTATGGGATCGTGGATGAGATGAAGCTGGTTAGTGTCCATCCATTCTTCGACTGCTTCTCCATCGTTGTTTGACTCCTTGTACCCCCATTGGGTACTGTGGTTATTGAAATCTCCAATAATGATCTGTGGTTTTCTGTGCAGGTTGGGTACAGGGTTAGAGAAACTGAAATCTGTGCCAGGTGTCTTGTACACTGAGGTCACTAATACTTTGCTCAGCCCTACAGTTACAATTTCGATGTTATCCTCTTCTGTTTTTAGAAGTGGCTTCCACAACTGAACCAGCTCTAACATATACAGCACTGCCATATTGTCGATGAGGTCTTTCAGTAGCCAGGACCATTTCTGGTATTTTTTGGTGGTTGTTCACACTTCCTCTATGTGTCTCTTGCAGAGGACATCACACATCAAAATCAGCGGTACGATAATGTTGTATACACTACTTGCTGTGTGTGGTGGTGGTAGAATTGGTTGAAACAGGGCCATGACACAAATTCTTCTACCTTGGCCCCAAGGTAGATGTTGTCATCCAATAGAGCTTTGGCTTTGTGGTTGTAATCCACACCGTTCATCACGACTGTTGCACGACCTTTATCAGCAGGGACTATGATGATGCATTTGTCCTGGCGGAGACTTTGCAGCGCTTTGGCTGTTATGAACTGCTTGTGTTTCGGGTTGAGGTTGTCTTGTGATGAGTTGTGCACATAGTCGTTTTTTCTCTCCTCGTTCGATGGGTAGATTGTAGATTATAGGTTCGAGAGCAGCGATGAAGTCAACAACAGTCGCTTGTATTAACATAATTAAACAGCATAATTCCATATGATCATGCAAATCAAGACAGCCATTCAAAAGACTTGTCAGCTCTGTCATGATCAGATAAGAAAGCGACTCTCGGGCAAGCTAATTCGATTACACACAAGAACAACAACAGAAAAACACTGGTTACACAACCTTTCTGACAAACATTTAATGACAACAGAAGTCCATCTACTCGAACGCGGCCTCAACTTTAATACAAGCGATCTGTATATACAGTCATGGCCAAAAATATTGGCACCCTTGCACTTTTTTCAAACAAGTCACAATTTTCTCGAAAATAAGTTGAAATTGACAAAAGTATTTGGTCTCCACAATTCTCTATTTCACTGTTACTATTAAAGCACCTTTGTTTTTGATTCAGAACTTAATATATCCTTTTAAATCAGAAAATAAAAAGAACTGGCATTGACAAAATTATTGACACCCTGGACTTAATATTTGGTAGCACAGCTTTAGCACAAAATATCTGCAGTTAAGGGCTTCTTATAGCCATGAATGAGCTTCCTACACCTCTCTACTGGCAGTTTGGCCCACTCTACTTGTGCAAACTGCTCCAGTTCTCCCAAATTTGAAGGGTGCCTTCTACCAACTTCTGTTTTCAGATCTCCCCACAGGTGTTCAATGGGATTTCGATCTGGACTCATTGCTGGCCACTTCAGAACAGTCCAGCGTTTTGTCTTGAACCATTTCTGGGTGATCTTTGAAGTGTGTTTGGGGTCATTCTCCTGCTGCAAGACCCATGACCTTCAACGAAGACCCAGCTTTCTGACACTGGGTTGAACGTTGCACTCCAAAATGCCTTGGTAATCTCCTGATTTCATGATTCCATGCACACATTCAAGGCACCCAGTGCCAGAGGCAGCACAGAAACCCCAAAACATCACTGAACCTCCTCCATGTTTGACTGTAGGGAAGTTGTTCTTTTCTTTGAAGGCTTCATTTTGTTTTCGGTAAACATAGAGATGATGTGCTTTACCAAAAAATCTCTAATTTGGTCTCAGCTGTCCACAGGACATTCTCCCAGAAGGATTTTGGCTTGTTCAGGTGTGCTTTGACAAACTGCAGTCGGACTTTCTTAAGTCTCTCTCTCAGTAGTGGGGTCCTCCTGGGTCTCCTACCACAGAACCCCCTTTCATTGAGTTGGTGACGGATGGTGCGAGTTTAAACTGTCGCACCTTGTGTCTGAAGGTCAGCTTGAATCTGTTTGGCAGTTGATTGAGGTGCTTTCTCCACCATTCCAACAATCCTTCGCTGCAATATTCGGTCAAGCTTTTCTTGTGGCCACATCCAGGGAGGTCGGCTACAGTGCCATGGGCCTTAAACTTCCTCATAACATTGTGTACGGTGGACACAGGAACACCAAGGTCTCTGGAGATAGACTTGTAGCCTTGAGATTGTCCATGCTTGGCTATAATCTTTTGTCTGACCTCCTCAGACAATTCTCCGGTTTTCTTTCTTTTCTGCAAGCTCATTGCGGTACACACAGTGACACAAAATAGCAGAATGACTCCTTTTCCCCATTCAAACTGGTTGAATGAGTGATTTTTATATTGCAGGCACCTGCAATTCACCACAGGTGAGTTCATTTCCAAAGTAAAGGAGAATCACTTGCTTGAAATCTAATTCTTCCTGACAACTTCTAAAAGGTGGCAATAATATTGTCTGTGCCATTTAGGATTTCTGTGTGGAATACGCTAAGATTTAATAATTGTTATGCCTCCGTCGACGAAGTTTCTGGAGGCATTATGTTTTCACGTTGTCCGTCCGGCTGTCTGTCATAGGTTTTTGTTACTGCGATAACTTGAGAATTGCTGAAGGGATCTTAGTCAAACTGGGTGCAGGTATATATAATGAGGTAAAGATGAACTGATTAGATTTTGAGGTCACGAGGTCAAAGGCCAAATGTCAGAGGTCATGTTAGGTAAAAAAAATCCTGTTACCGCGATAACTTGCGAACCAGTGAGGAGATTCTGACCAAATTTGGTACACTTATGTAGAATGGGGTATAGATTAACTGATTAGATTTTGGGGTCAAGAGGTCAAAGGTCAAAGTCTGTAATATGTCATTTAACTTGAGAATGGCTGAAGTAATCTAATTCAAACTTGGTACAGGTATGTGTAATGAAGTAAAAATTTACTGATTAGAATTTGGAGCCAAGAGGTCAAAGGTCAAAGTCTGTATTAGGTCTATAATTTGCGAATGGCGAAAGGGATCTAATTCAAACTTGGTACAGATATGTATAATGATGTAAAGATGAACTGATTAAATTTTAGTGTCAATAGGTCAACGATCAGAGGTCATGTGAGGTAAAAATGTGATAACTTGAGAACAACTGAATGGATTTAAAGCAAACTTAGTAAAAGTATTTTAATGATATAATAACGTGGGTGTAGCTGTAGGCATATCGGTTGACGTCCTGATGTCGAAGAGTGTCGTTCTAGTTTCAGATTTTTTTGATTTGTTCTACTGCAAACCAAGGAAATACATATGTGGATACCAAAATATTTTTTGATTTCAACAATTTTCTGGAAGAAATGGTGCATTATTTGAAAAATGTGCAAGGCTGACCAAATATTTTTGTCCACGAATGTGTATATATATATATATATATATATATATATATATATATATATATATATATATATATATATATATATTATATATATATACTGTATATAATACTGCATTAGGATGGTTCTTCAAAATGAAAGTTAGAAAAGTCATGCTCCTAACACTGAAATTTTTTTATGTATTCAGGTCCATCTACTCGTCCATCTACATTTCCCTTGTAGTGAAATTTTAAGCCATTTGGACTAACTTTAGGGGTTGCACACGGAGTTTGTAATTTCACATATTTGGCTCGCATAAATTTTTGGAGCTGATTATTTATTCTCCACTGCTATACTTGTGATTTTGACCATTACAGTTGACCTATGACCTTTCTAAGTACTGCACATTTTGAAGTTGTTTTTAAGTTAATTGAATACAGTACAGCTGTACTCTGGTGTATGAAGTTGCTCTCATTGAACAGTACAATCGTCTTCTGACAAGGGATGAACAGCAAACCCAGTATCTGCTTCAAGTTGTGACAGAACATCGCAAGAGGTTTCCCGATTACTGGAAATCAACACTTATCGGGCAACAATGAGTGGCTGGCAACCATGAGTCACTGTGCAACCCCTAAAACTTGATGTATTCAAAAAATATTTCACATGCAGAGGTTTTACCTCAACACCAAAAAAATTAAAGGTTAGGAGTAAAACAATTCAATTTTCTTTTTTGCCTTATGTAGCTAAGAACCACCCTAATACTGTATATATATATATATATATATATATATATGCATAATCCTCTGTTAAAGTTATATGTGTGTGTGTACATAATATACATATACATGGGCACGGGCATTGAGGAAGTTAGGAGTGGAGGAATGGTTGATCAGAGTAGTGATGGCAATGTACAAAAGAGCGCGCACAGCTGTAAGGACGAAGGACGGGAACAGTGGTGAGTTTGAGGTGAAGGTGGGAGTGCATCAGGGGTCGGTACTAAGTCCACTACTATTTGTAGCTGTGATGGAGGTGCTGGCTCAGAACGTAAAGGAGGGTTTACCGTGGGAGTTGTTGTATGCAGATGATCTGGTGTTGATTCTGGAAAGTATGGATGGACTGAAGGAAAAGATGAACAAGTGGAAGGAATGTATGGAGACAAAAGGTCTGAAGGTGAATATCGGAAAGACGAAGGTGATGGCAAGTGGTAAAGCATGTGGTGAGGTGGAAAGAACTGGGAAGTGGCCGTGTGCTGTGTGCAGGAAGGGTGTCGGAGTGAACTCCATTCAATGTACAATGTGCGCTGAGTGGGTTCATCAAAAATGTAGTGGTCTGACAGGGTCATTTACCAGTGTGGCAGCTACATTCAAATGTAAGGTGTGCACAGAGAGAGCTGCAGATGGAGGAAATGTTGAGTTGGATCTTGGAGACGGCATGAAGCTGGAAGGTGTGAAAACATTTTGCTACCTCGGAGACATGCTGAATGGAGAAGGTGGATCAGACTTGGCAACGGTTGCTCGAGTGAGATGTGCATGGAAGAAGTTTCGGGAACTGAGTGGCGTGCTGATGAGGAGGAGAGTGTCGCTGAAGCTGAAGGGAAAGGTGTATGCTGCATGTGTGAGAAGTGTTATGATTTATGGGAGCGAGACATGGGTAATGAACGTAGAGCAGCAACGAAGGCTGGAAAGGGTGGAAATGTGAATGGTTCGATGGATGTGCGGAGTGTCGTTGAGAGAGAGGAAGACAAATGATGAATTGCGAAAGATGATGGGAATATTGCCTGTGATTGATGCTGTGAAGAGGAACAGGTTGAGATGGTTTGGTCGTGTGTTGAGGAAGGATGAAAGTGACTGGTTGAGAAGAGTGATGGAAGTTAATGTAGAAGGAAGTCTAGGATGGGGAAGACCGAGAAAGACTTGGCTAAAGATGGTGGAAGAAGAAATGCGGGCAAGGGGGTTAACAAGGAGAGATGCAGAAAATAGGGCAAAATGGAGAAGATTGTCATGGGGACCGCAAGGCTAACCCCCGCTCTAGCAGGGAAAATGGCCTTAAAATGCATGTTGTTGTTGTTGTTGTTGTACATAATATACATATACATAATAATCCTTCAATCATTATCTTTTCTTTTCTATCTAAACAGTTTAAGGAATGTTTCTTGAATGTTTTTTATACCTATAGATACAACAACAACAACAACAGGCATTTTAAGGCCATTTGTTGTTTTAGTATCTATATTTATACCTATAGATGTTTTAGGTGATATATGTACTATATACTAAGACAAACATTTGACTAACTGACGCTAGATGTGAACTGTACGTAACTGTTCTGACTTACGTACAAGTTCGACTTACACACAGACTTAAAAACGGAACTCGTACACACACACACACACACACACACACACACACACACACACACACACACACACACACACACACACACACACACACACACAACACACACAAAACTTTAACAGAGGATTCTGAGGGAAAAAAGTGAGGCTGTCAATGTAATTTGATTACATAGGTCAAAAAGGTGACAAATAAGGTTAAGGTGACTGAAGATTTTCGTCATAAGTGTCATGCCTGACGCCTTCTTGTCTTTTGTTTGTTTTTCCGGGAGATGTCTCAGCCATCCTTTGTAGCTAGAAAGCTTATATTTGGCCGCAATAATGAACAAGTGCTTTGGCAAAACAGCATTTTTCATTTTTGATTAATGAATCAATTGATTAATTACTGAATTACTCGTATTATCGATTTATTTAATACTTATTTATTTTTATTTCTCATCTGGGCAATATCTCGGGCCCGTTTTGAGATAAGAAGCTGATATTTCGACACGACATTGACCAAGTGATTTGGCTATAAAGGGTATTATTTACTTATTTATTTATTTATTATTTACTTTTTTGATTAATTCATTAATTTTCAAAAAGTTACACATTCAGATGAAACAGTGGTGGTTTCGCTATGCTATTAGCCAATTGAGAAATTCATTATTTTACGGTTAATATGTATTTATTTTGATGATGCAATTATCAATCAATTGTTATTCACCACTCTCTCCCAATTCCGTCTCCATATGCTGCACTGCCACATCGCAGGGCACTGAGGGTGTCCTCTCAATGTCACGCACTCTAGGATATGTTATTTATTTATTTGGCATGGGGTCGGTGTACTTTGAATGTTCTGTATCTCCACTTGTCTTATTTCTGGTTAATATCCATACTTTCCTTTGTGTAGCCTCCACCTTGAGTGGGCCTTTGGCTTTGTATTGGGTGAAATTCCATTTAAAAAAACCTAGTAAGCCAGTTTTAAAGTTGGAAAAAAAATGGAAGCATTATTGCTTACTAATATTGGCACTCCATCGACATGAAGTTTAAAATGATTTGATTAATGAACAGGATTAAATCATTAAATTGATATATGGTGGAAAATTCCATGCCCAGACCAGGAATCGAACCCAGGCCCTCTGGAAAACCGGACCAGTGCTCTGCCATCTGAGCTATCTGGACGACCCTGACCAAGCATGTAATTTTCCCACACATATAATTGCCACTCTCTTTCCATCAATGCTTCCGGGGCACTCGCTGCCAACCATAGAGGCACCAACTGCCTGAACACGAGAGGGTGTTCCCCCAATGGGGGGACAAATCCATTTCCTCTATTATAAGCACCACTGGGGGCGTAGTGAAGCAATTCAATTCATTAACAGGATTAAATAATTAAATTGCTATATGTGGGAAAATTACATGCCCAGACCAGGAATCGAGCCCAGGTTCTCTGGAAAACCGTACTAGTGCTCTGCCATCTGAGCTATCTGGGTGACCCAGACTGAGCACGCAATTTTTCCACACATACAGTGTGATTGCCACTCTCTTTTCGATTCCTGGTACTAAGTGATGTGAATTGCTTCCTGGTACTAAGATTGCTAACAACTACGATAACTAAGTGATGAGTAACTCGGCAGACCAAAAGCAAGGATTTCGGATTCGTCCAGGATACTAGCATATAGCGGCCTACTCTTTTACAACGAAACCAGGGGCTGTTTAACATCTACAAGCAAGTGCTACCATGCAGGACAGCCATTGCAACACCCCCTCTGAAGGAGAGCACACTGTGTACAGGATTATAACTTCTTATTGGCAAAAGCACGTATTATTAGAAAACAAATGCAAATCAAGTTTGTTGGTTGCATCAGTCGAGTTAAATATAATGGGGTGTTCATGATGTAACATTTTGGAAGCCATAATGACACCATGTTACTCTTCCCCAAAAGCCATTGTTTGAATAGATTCGAGTTGGGATATTATTGCTTAAATGTGACCGCCTGAAGATTAATATTGTTTTGAGATCGCTCCAATACCACCGCCCGCTGCCAACATAAACTGAACCAATTGTCATGTCAAGGGCAATGGAAGAACCTTCCGTGCGTAACTATTATTGTTATTTTATGAGTCATCCTTCCAATGCGTAAGTGATGATTTCCTTTCAATTTTTGTTGCCAAATTTAAAATAAGCCAAAGCTATGACCTGCCAGTTTCAAGTATTCTTTATATCATTAAATTATTCGAAAATAAACTCTTAGCTTGAACAACTGTGAATTACTATCTATCGATGTTTTTAAAATTTTCATCCTGATGTGAAACCTACCCCACCATTAAGCAGTAAATGCAACCTCACAGTGAATCTGCCATTATTATCTGTGGAAGCAGCCATATCCTGCCTTTGTGGGTCCACATGACTTGTTGTAAAAGCATGTGATGTCAAATATGTATTGTAAAGCCAATCAAAGACACACAAAGGCAAGGCAAGGCTGCTTCTCCAGAAATTATTGAGTGGCGCAGACAGGCGGTGGGATTGAAATTGGATATTTTCTTTGCTTTAACTTGTTTAACAATATGTATGGTTCAGCTCACAGAGACTTCCCTTTCTTTTGATGCCGACATGATCTAAATAGTACAAACAAAGAAATAAAAAATGCATAATTGCTTTCGTCGATACATTTGCAAGTCTTAGCAGATCTGAAAACTACTTTCATTCTATTGCACGAACAATGCTTCTTTTTTACCCCAAACAAATCCTTCAAAAAGACTGAGTTTTATTCATTCAGATTGGTGTTAATAGTTCTCGACGGCTTTTTATTTTCTTTCCAGTAGCGAGGCTGATGGAAAGCAAGGTATAACTGACAGTTGGGCAAATATTAAAGGAATGAACAAACAGGAAAGAGGAGAGGTAGGAAGGGGGGAAACACTGAAACTAACAAGTAAGATGGTTGAGTTACAAAAGGTTTAATAGGGGTAATAAAGACCATAAGTAAGAATTGAGGATAATAATACAGGGTGTTCCAAAAAGACCCGGACAAATTTGGTTGTTAATATATTTAGAACCACAAATGATCCAATGATACACTTTGGTTTATATGATACAGAAACTCATGTTTTGTGGACACCATCAATACACTTCAATGTGAGATGCGTTTGTCACGCACAGGACATCAAGACGGTTGACAAGTTCTTGCCATGTTCGGCTCAGCATGTTTGCGTCCACATATTCGTGCACGCAGCTGTGATCCGAGAACGAAGATCCTGCAGGTTTGCCAGCTTGATGTTGTAGACAACATCTCTGACAAACCCCCACAGAAAAAAACAAACAAGTGAGGTTATGTCTGGTTATCGTGGGGTCCAGGCGATTGGTCCATTTTGGCCAATCTAGCGACCTGGAATTTTTTCATTCAGGACAGCTCAAACAACTAAGGCCCATTGAGGAGGAGATACTATTCGAAGATGGCAGATTCCTTCCATACCTTGTATGGAAATTGCACTGAACTTGCCTGTCAGATCTCGTCTCGGTGAACCATTCGACACACTGAGCTTTCTCCTGTGGAGTCGCGATTTTCTTTTACATTAAACCACCAGACCTAAAAGTACGGAAAACTTTATGATTTTCTGTATCATAAAAAACAAAGGGTATCATATCATTTGTGGTACTAAATATATTAACAAACAAAGTTGTCCAGGTCTTTTTGGAACATCATGTATATGGCAGTGCACTGGAGGGAAGAGTGAGACAGAACAGCCCTTGGAAGGTGGTTCCACAGATGGGAGAAGCAAGGAATAAAAAAGTTGAGCTGTACAGTCAGTCTGGATTTTGGAAGGTTAACCAGAAGGGGGTTACTGGAAGAGCTTGCGTGCATCCTCGAGTTGCTGGGGAGAATCGTAGGACTGAGAGAGATTAGAGCGAGCAATGTTGGAAAATAGACTCAAGAAGACAGAGAGGCCACGGACCTGCTTGCAATGTGAGAGTGGCAGACCTTGTGCTTCGACGTCAGCATGGGAGATTGCAATAATTTTGAGAGCTTTAGATTCCACAGAATCCATAGAGGCATGTGATGCTGGGGCGCCAAACAATAGTGGAGTGCAGTCAGTACTCCATTGAGCTATGGACAAAGGCCTTGTATCTTGTATACTGTGAGTAGCTTTGATTTTCTCAGATGGCAGAGCACTGGTATGGTTCACCAGAGGACCTGGGTTTGATTCCCGGTAGACTGGATGTGCAATTTTCCCACATGTCAACGTGGTATATACAGGGTGAGCCAGAAATATGGTCATTTTTGAAATTCGTGTGAAGGAAATAAAAAATTGTATTTTAAAATAAATTAATTTATGATATTGAAGTACATAAAATGTATTTTTATTATTTCTAATTTTTACTGATTTCGTTTTATTTTTTGCAGGCAAAACACTTGAGTAACCATGTGGAACTGGTCGGGTGAAGAACGCACTTTCGCTATCAAAACTTTTTACAAGAATATTGATCGTGCAACTGCTGCACAACGTCAATTCAAACTCCATTTCAATGTTCAACGTCATGGAAATGTGCCGTCTGTTCGTACTATCAAGTTATGGGTTCAGAAGTTTGAGAGGACCGCTTCAACTTTAAAAGAGAAACCGCCGGGAGCACCCAAATCAGTAAGAACGGCACAAAACATAGAGCGTGTAAGGGAGTCAGTTTTGAGAAGTCCGCATCGCTCCACCCGAAAGCATGCATCAGCCTTAAGAATTTCTCACACGTCACTACGCCACATTTTGCATAAGGATAAAAACTTTTATCCCTATAAAATTAAAACTATCCAGGAATTAAGCCAAGATGATGGGATTGCCCGCAAGAAGTTTTGTGAGGGAATGCTTTCATTTATGGACGGAAATGAAAACCAAAACATTTCCAACAATTTGTTCATGTCTGATGAAGCACATTTTCATCTGTGTGTCCATGTCAACAAGCAAAATACTCGTTTTTGGGCAGCCGAAAACCCAAGAGAAATGCACATGAAACCGTTACACAGTCCCAAAGTCACAGTGTGGTGTGCACTTTCGTCGTTTGGCAGCATAGGGCCTTAATTCTTTGAGAACGATAACGGAAATGCCGTCACTGTTACTGCAGCTTGATTATACCGATATGGTTTGTAACTTCCTCTCCAGAGAATTAAACAGATTTGCAGAAGTGAGCCCAATGACGTGGTTTCAGCAAGATAGTGCAACCTCCACCACCAGTGTCCATGACTACTGTAAGGGTGCTCTTTCCAAAGCATGTCATTTCCAGAAACAGCGATATTCCATGGCCAGCGAGGTCACCCGATCTGACTGCATGTGATTATTTATTGTGGTCATATCTAAAGGACAAAATGTATGTTAACCATCCACAAACTCTTCATGAACTTAAGGAAAACATCAGACGTGAAATCAATGATGTTGACGTGGCGATGTTGCAGAATGTCATGAATTATTGACGTCCAAGATTGGAGGAATGTGTCAGTGCGCATCTCCCAGTGCGCATCAATGTGTCAGACGAAATGGTGCACATCTCCTAGATGTTCTTCTCCACAAATAAATGGCATGTTATGTATTTCACTTTCTTGTAAAAATTTGTTTTGAAATACAACTTTTTATTACCTTTACAAGAGTGTTAAAAATAACCATATTTTTGGCTCACCCTGTATATATATATATATATATATATATATATATATATATATATATATATAGTTACGGTTCTCTCGCCGGCCTTCTCCCCTTATCAAGGGGGGATTAATCCCCTTGTCTTTACTGGCCTGGCGCAAACCGAGATTTATTATGTCCCAGCCGGACAGCGCCAAATAGGGTTTCGGGACCAAATTCTCGCTCGTACCTAAGTACTCGCGCTGCCCTGGAAGCGAGGAAACAAGCCTCGCACGAACCACATGAGCTTGGAGTACGCCGAGCGGTTTGCGTACACGTGATCCGCGCAGTTATAATTAATGGACCCCGATTCAAGCGATCTTATTCGTGCCACGCTTAGTCAATTGGAGAAATCACGGGAACGATCAAATCAAGAAGAAAGGAAGAACAGATAGGTTTAATGATTACCACACGTATATACAGTTCTGGACGAAGAGACACAGAGAAATCCTTATACAGTCTTAATTACCCCAGAGACAACGGGCCCGTCTCACACACTCACACAGGGTATTGCAGATGGGCAGGTGGTCCCCAGCGCGTCCAAGGGTGGTCCTCGTCCAGCCCTCCACAGTCCCCGGCACGTCCGCGAAGATGGAGATCGGCGAAGGCAGGGCAACGTAGCGTGTCTGTCGAGCAAAGGCGATATATCGGGGCGAACGGTAGGGAGGACTTTTATGGCAAAGGGCGGGGCGGCTTTTACGGCAAAGGGCGGTTACTCAGCCTCGTTCACTCGCTTGGCTGAAATGCGCAAGTTCGTTATCAACGCGCCTGGCTGCGCCTGCGTATATCTAGCGACCAACTCTTCTTCCTCAATTCACTGGGTGTTGGTTAGCGTGCGCGTTCTTATGCGATAGTCAAGTTCATCAAGCGGTACATTGCGAGTTCTCTCATCACAAGCTCCCCGATGCCAGTCCTCCACTTTAGTCCTCTCTTCCCTCTGCAAGTCCTGTCGATGGCTTTGCGCATCGGGTTATATAGGCATGCCCCGCAAACCTTCTGGAACTCACCAGACTCTTCTCACCACGCCCTCTGACGCCGCCACCTCTGAGCTCTGATTGGCGGCTCATTCTTACCGTCATCGCCTCTGCCGCTCCGACCTCAATGCCGCCCCCACCTTTTTAGGCCTACCTCGTGTTAACTCGACTAGTGAACAACCAATGGGTAGCAAAATGGATCGCGCCTGTAGAGGTAGAATGGTTTGCAGAAGTAGGACCTACTCTCCTGTCTTTACACAACGCAGAATTAACACTGGAAAGGGCCTGCTCTCACACATACTAAGACATAACTATACTACAAATGAGGCTACATGTTGCTTGTGTGACTATCTATGGGGGGCAACCTTTAACCTTTATTGAGCTCACTTTACAAACCTCAAAACCGTAGCACTATATATATATATATATACCAGTTATTATGCGTTAAATAAATTAATATTAGTTAAATTAGTTCGTTAAATATAGTATGCATATATATATATGCAGCCGCAGTCTGCCTAGCAGAGGGATGGGGTACTGTACAACACAATTTAGTTTTGTCTGCCAAAAAGAAGAGAAGGCTTTTCAGAGCATCTGAGATGCCATTAATATACATTATTTAGGATGTGACAAAGCATCATATTATTTGAAGCAATATTTTGTTGACATTGTTTTGTTACAAATATAAGTTAATCATTCATATAAGCCTGGTGTTGGCTAAGTGGTTAAGGTGGCTGGCTTAATTTCTTAGGGTCCTGAGTTTGAGCCCCTGTCGTGCCTTTAAATAACACCAGGTGGGTTGACAGCCTGTCATCATTCCACGGTCAGCGAAATGAATGCCAGCTTACTTGGAACAGGGGCCTCAGCGGCACAGCCACATTCCCAGCAATGATGCAACCAGTAGCCACACGTGACATACGAAATGAGTGAATTAATCAGTCATATGGATCAACTTGTTCACCATCAATTTCATTGCAAAGTGGTATTCTCTTCCAGCTACATTCATGAATTATGTGCAGTAAATCTGGATCAATTCCACTGAATGCTGTTATTACAGCATTTTTCACCTCCACTGCTGTCTTTTTATTGGCTGCAATCACCTTTTGTTTAATTAGTCCTCAGCCAGCGTTGTCACAGGATGTTAAGTCAGGGCTTCGAGGCGGCCAGGGTACCAGTCCGATTTTCCCGACCCAACATTGTGGAAAATGTTCGTTCAGAAGATTTCTAAAATTTCTTGTTGTGATAGCTGTACGTGCAGGAGCGCCGTCTTGCTAGTATAGTGCAGTTTCTTGAACTCCTAAGTGATCAAGTGCTGGCATGAACTCATCTCTCAGCATGGCTATGTAGTATGTACCTTTGAATAGTAATTGTTTCATCAATAAAGAATGTACCGACTTCATTGTCTTTATTCATTCATGCCCACATCATTACTGCTAACCCTAACCCTAACCCTCAGTGAAAAAAGTACTGAGTCCTTAGATATAGCTGACATTTTTTATCAATTCTGAACAGTTTATCGCAAATTTCCTGATCAAGTGGTGATAAAAATTGGGTTAATGTTGACTTCCAATCTCGCACGTCTTCACTCTTCAGACAACTTTGCACTGTTTATTTAGTTATCTGCAGTTAAAATGAGCACTTGTGAATACTCTTGATCGGTGATCTGGTCACTGATACCAACATTGCTTCTTTATCGACATTGGACGGACATCCTGTGTACGGTCTGTCATTTAATGAACCTGTGTTAAAGAGGCTGTCGTGGCAGTTCTTAATTACACGTCCATCTGGTGGTGTTCCATTCCATCAAATCTTTCAGCAAACTTTTGCCGAACTCCTTCCATTACATTTTTGGCTTGAGCACGGTCACGCAAAGTCACTGCAGCAATGATGCGAAACTCACACCTGTAAACACTTTGATCAGCTTAAATAATCGGAAACAATATATTTAACATGAGTTAAAAGAAGGATTTTGAATTAAGATTACATTTAATATATAACTGAATCCTGGTGTTGGCTTAGCGGTTAGGGTGCCGGCTTGGGATCCTAGGATCCTGAGTTTGAATCCCGGTCGATCGCTGAAGTAACACCAGGGGGGTTTACTCAACCTGTCAATCCTTCCGAGTTCGGCAAATTGAGTACCAGCTTGCTGGGATGAATGATCACGGTGTGTACCCTGATTTAGAATAGGTACACCGTATCCCTGTGCATCGTAAGAGTGTGACCAAGGGTTGGCGTCAGGAAGAGCATCCGGCCATAAAAACATTGCTTCAAACAGGGATCCATGATTGTCATGGGGCCCGCAAGGCTAACCCCTGCTCCAGCGGGGAAAAATCGCCTTAAAACGATCATTCATTCATTCATTAATTTAATATATAACTGGTAATGTAATTGGTTAAATAATTAATGAAATAATTCAACAGTCATGCGATTGGTTGACCATATTTTCAATACAAAAAATAATGATAAAAATAAAAATTACTTATTTTATGTTCAGTAGCGATTTCTTGGACAAGCTGTAGGTGAGGACCAATACTGGGCTCAAAACACACCCTTGGGGAACTCGAGTCTCCACTTGGATATGGGAGGAAAGGGTTCCATTATTGGTAACAAGTTGACTGCGTGAGTGGCTGAGGTCAGAAAGCCAGGAATGAAGTCGGACTTCTATTGCACATGCGGAGAGCTTGGCCAGCAAATCAGGATTCCAGACTGTTTATAATGCGTGGAATATGTCCAAGTGGATGCTCCTAACAGGGTTTGACATTGAGGGCCTCCATACAATGCTGAGAGAGGAGCAACAGCATGTCCAGAGTTGAGTGACCGGACGGAATCCAAACTGGTGGTCGGAGATCAGGTTGTTTGATAATAGGAAAGACTTGACATCAAAATTACGAGCATTGATGAATTACATAGCTTTGCTAATAATTGGAAGTAAGCTCTCTGGTCTATAATAATCCAAAGTTCTGAGAGCACTAAACGTCCAACCGGTGGACAGACGTAGTCCACCCTTGCATTTATTTAAAAGACTAGGGCATGCCCGTACTATATATATATCTAAAAGTATATCCCCCCCCCTCTATTTACATGCAATGGTTTGGTCCAAAGCTAACGGCTTGCGAGTACGGTGACAATCCCCCCCCTCTATTTACATGAAATGGTTTGGTCCAAAGCTAACGGCTAGCGGAGTTTGGTAAAGAAATCGCCATAGCGTGCACAAATGCGCAGGAAAGCGAAAGAATCGCAAATTAGTTTTAATTAGTTTTAAAACATAGTTTAACGCCAACATAGCGGCAACATAGTTTGCCAACGTGAAATAAATGAATACGCTCTCAAATGTGCCAAAAAAAAAAAAAAACGCTACCCGTACGCTCTACCCCGCCCGTACGCCCGTAAACAAAAAAAACAACGCTCTTCGCTTCCGCCCTTCGCTCTGACTGAATTGGGAGAAATAATGCGCATAAGAAATCGAGAAATTATTATTTTCTCCGGAAGAAATCGAATTACGTACCGTAATGGCGCACGCGCTGGGCTCAGCATCAGCTCGCTCTCACATCGGCCACGCCTACGCAATAACGCGTTCTGTGATTGGATGCCGGAAGTGCAGTCCTCACTGTCCGGAAGGTCGCAAATCGCAGTTACGATGAATCGCAAATTAGTTTTAATTAGTTTTAAAACATAGTTTAACGGCAACATAGTTTGCCGACGGGAAATAAATGAATACGCTCTCAAATGTGCCATCCGAGGCAGAGTGTGTTCGCCACGTTCGGCACACGCGATAGCTCGCTGCTCTCTGATTGGTTGAATCGTTTTTTGGACATAGCTCGGTAAGTAATTGTCCGATTAATATGAAACCTTGAAAAGGCACATCCTCGGGTCCCCAGCAATATACCTGGCAAGTTTCAAGTATATCGGACCGGTAGTTGTCGAGAAACAGCGGTCACAGACAAACAAACAAACAAACAAACATACACACAGAGATTAGTGGAATTATAGATAGATAAAGCATTAGCGATACATAAAGTGCTGGTACATCAGCAAGGCGATGTACAGAGCAAAGCAACTGATGATTGGCTCTTCTTCACCACTTCAGAATTTGCTTTATAGCAAACTTATGTACTCAGACCAAAAAATTGGTGAAAGCAACTCCCTCCACAAACAAGTTCTTCAATCATTAGCTACTAGAAGTTGCTTGTTAACACAAGCAGGATCAGTGTCTGGTAGTAACTAGAAAGAAATTTCTCAAACTTTTGTGATCTTTCCACACAGCTTAACTACAATATTATATCTTGTCACCCTTTTATACTCTACTCAACTTTTGGAATATGTCTACTCAACACCTCGCCCCAACAAACATTTACACAGCATATTGAAGCGCGGTGCTACGCGCGCTTACTTGTACAACAAGAAGGAAGCGGACAACGCGGTAAGTTTAAGAGTCTTTATTATACGAGCTCAACTGAAGCACTGGAGCGCTCCGGGCTACGCGCCCGGTGTATATCCCGCGGCCACGCCTACCCCTCGGGCGTGGCCGCCGCCCACTTGGTGCGTGGAATGATGCCCTCACGCCAGTGAGCTTTCGTGTCCGCCACACGCGCCCCCCCAGAATTCCCGCGCACCTGGAGGGCCAGTTTGCGGGGCAAACGGATGACCCGGCCGAAGCGCCCTCTGGCGACCGGCGGCGTCCGGCGTGCAGGGATGCCAGCTGGGATGCCTCCGGCTGCACCCGGGATGGGTGCAGGACCAGGGGGCGGCGGGCCTGGGCGGTGCCGGGGGTCCACCGCAGGGGGGCGGCCCCGACGCGGGGGCCGAGCCACCGGCGGTGGGTGGTCCACGTCGAGGTGGGCCGGCTTGAGGCGATCCACTGAGACGCGGTCGGGAGTGCCGCCGATGTCCAAGGTGAAATGTTTCACCCCGGTCTCCAGCACGCGGAAAGGCCTGTCGTACGGGGGCCGCAGTGGTGTCCGGTGGGCGTCGTGCCGGACGAAGACGTACTCCGCGGTGCGAAGCTCCGGGGCGACGTGCGTAGGCGGGTGCCCGTGGTGCGCCGTCGGCACCGGGGCGAACCTCCGGGCTGTCTCCTGCAGCGCGGAGCGTGGACCATGGTGCCGTGGGGTCAGGGAGGAACTCGCCCGGCACCCGCAGCGGTTGTCCGAAGACCAACTCCACCGCGGATGCGCGCAGGTCGTCCTTGGGCGCCGTCCGGAGGCCCCGCAGGACCCAGGGGAGCCTGTCGACCCAGCCGCCGTCGCAGAGGGTGGCCCGGAGCGCGGCCTTCAACGAGCGGTTGAACCGCTCGCACAGGCCGTTGGCCTGGGGGTGGTAGGCCGTGGTTCGGTGCAGCTGGACCCCGAGCCCCCGCGCGACCACCCCCCAGAGCTCCGAAGTGAACTGGGGACCACGGTCGAACGAGATGTCCGAGGGGGCGCCGAACCGGGCGACCCAGGTGGCGATGAACGCCTGTGCGACGTCCGTCGCCGCCAAAGGCACGGCCTCCGGCCACCGGGTGGTGCGGTCCACCATTGTCAGGACATGGGTGAAACCCCGCGAGGGGGGCAGAGGTCCCACCAGGTCCACGTGTACGTGGTCGAACCTTCGTTCCGGCACCGTGAACGGGGCCAATGGGGCCTGGGTGTGCCGGTGCACCTTTGCATGCTGGCACGCGAGGAACGTCCTGGTCCAGCCACGGACAGCCTTCCGGAGGCCATGCCAGACAAACTTGTCGGCGACCAACCTCTGGGAGGCCTTCGTGCCCGGGTGGGACAGGCCGTGGATGGCGTCAAAAACCTGACGCTGCCAGCCCGCGGGCACGATGGGGCGAGGCCGCCCGAGGGAGACGTCGCACAAGAGGGCCGTGCCCGCGCCGTCGAACGGCACCTCGGTGACGCGGAGGCCCGTGACGGCGGTCCGCAAGGCCTGGAGGCCGGGGTCGGCGGCCTGGTCCGCCGCCATCTGGGCATAGTCGATGCCAAGGTGGACTGCGTGGGCGACGGACCGGGAAAGGCAATCCGCCACCGGGTTGTCCTTCCCCGCGACGTGCCGGATGTCCGTTGTATATTCGGACACGGCCGAGAGGTGACGCTGCTGCCGGGCCGACCACGGCTCGGCGACCTTGCCCATCGCGAAGACCAGTGGCTTGTGGTCGACGAAGGCCGTGAACGCACGGCCCTCGAGCAGATGGCGGAAGTGCCTGACCGCCAGGTGAAGCCCGAGCAACTCGCGGTCGAAGGTACTATAGCGGCGTTCGGGCGGGTGAAGCTGCCGGCTGAAGAACGCCAGCGGTTGCCAAGCACCACGCACCCATTGCTCGTGCACCGCGCCCACCGCGTAGTCTGAGGCATCGGTGGTGAGGGCGATCGGTGCATCGGGCGCCGGGTGCGCGAGCATGGTGGCGTTAGCCAAGGCAAGCTTCGTGCCTGCGAACGCCGCGTCCATCTGCTCGGTCCAGGTAACGTCACCTTTGCCCGGCTTCCCTCGGATGGCCTCGTGCAAGGGGCGCAGGAGCTGGGCGATGCGGTGCAGGAACCGATAGTAAAAGTTTACCATGCCCAGGAACTCCTGGAGCCCCTTGATCGTGCGGGGGCGCGGAAACCCCTTCACCGCCTCCACCTTGGCCGGTAGGGGGACGGCCCCGTGCCTGGTGACGCGGTGCCCCAAAAAGTCGATGTCGGCGACGCCGAACCGGCACTTGGCGGGGTTCACGATGAGGCCATGCTGGCCTAGACGTTCGAAGAGCGTGCGGAGATGGTGAAGGTGCTCTTCGCGGGACGCGCTGGCGACGAGGATGTCGTCCAGGTAGACGTACACGAAATCCAAGTCGCGCAAGACGCTGTCCATTAGTCGCTGGAACGCCTGAGCCGCATTCTTCAAACCGATGGGCATCCGAAGAAATTCGAAAAGTCCGAACGGCGTGATGACCGCCGTCTTCGGGATGTCCTCCGGCCTGACGGGGACCTGATGGTAGCCGCGTATGAGGTCCACCTTCGAAAAGAAGGACATGCCCGCCAATCGGGCGGAGAAGTCCTGGATGTGGGGGACAGGGTAGCGGTCGGGGGTGGTGGCGTCGTTGAGGCACCGGTAGTCCCCGCATGGTCGCCATCCCCCGCCGGGCTTTGGGACGATGTGAAGCGGCGATGCCCAAGCACTCTCGGAGCGCCGCACGATGCCGAGCCGCTCCAGCGTAGCGAACTCCGCTTTAGCTACCGCGAGCTTCGTCGGCTCGAGGCGGCGTGCCCGGGCGTAGACCGGTGGCCCGGCGTTGGGGATGTGGTGTTCCACCCCGTGCTTGACGGCCCCCGCCGAGAAGGTGGGCCGCGTAAGGGCCAGGAAGCTGGCGAGGAGGCGGGTGAATTCGTCCACTGCCGGAAGCGTACAAACTAACCTCGCCGGGACCGAACCGCTCAGCAAGCCGCTTGGCGAGCCGCTCAACGAGCTGCTCAGCGCGCAAGCAAGCGAGCTGAACGTTTCAGCCTGGACGAGACGTCTGTTCTTCACATCTACCAACAACCCGTGTGCACAGAGGAAGTCCGCACCGAGCAGTGCCATGGGGACACTAGCGGCTACGAACGTCCACGCGAAGCGTTGCCTTCCGAACCGCAGGGAGAGGCAGCATTTGCCGAATGTGCGTATGGGTGTTCCGTTCGCGGCAAGCAACGCGGGGCCCCGGCCCGCGGTGTGCTTGTCGGACGTAGAGGCAGGGATAACGCTCACCTGTGCCCCCGTATCGCATAGGAAACGGCGCCCGGACAAGGTGTCCGTTATAAAAAGAAGGCTGCCGGAATGGCCGACGCTCAGGGCCGCTACCGAGCGCCGGCTTTGTGGTTTCCCTACTTGCCGAAGGAGCACGGCGGGCAACAATTCCTCGCCTTGTTGCCAAACCTGGCGTGGAAATGGCACCAGGTTTGTGGCGAAGGCGGAGGCCGCGGTTTTCGCGGTGGTGGTGGGCGTGGCGTGGCGGCGGCCACACGGCGTGCATCAGCCTCGGGATCCCCGAGGTGTGGTGCATCAGCATCAGGGTCAGCCTCGGGATGCGCGACGGCCGCGGCAAAACTCGCCTGCACGTCCAAAGCCGCGAAGAACCTGTCGGCCTCGGCAGCGAGCGCTCGGGGTTCCGTCGTCACAGAACCGGCCAACGCGAGGCGGACTCGTGCCGGCAGCTGGCGTCGAAATAACGCCCGGAAAAGAGCGTTCAGGGTTTCGTCGCCCATCAACGACAGCATATGGTCTATACGGACCGACGGTCGTGTGTCACCGAGCTCGGGGAGGTCCAGGAGGCGGTCGGCCCGTGCGTCCACCGTGAGGCCGAACGTGGCGAGGAGGAGACGCTTGATTGCCTCGTACCTGCCGTCGGCCGGTGGGTTCCTCAGGACCTACACGACGCGGGCGGCCGGGCCCGAGGGAGGCGACCACGTGGCAGTACCTGGTCTCGTCCACCGTGATGCCTCGAAGTCGGAACTGGGCTTCTGCCTGCAGGAACCAGACTTCGGCTTGCGTCTCCCAGAACTCGGGGAGTTTCATTTGGACCACGTTGGTTGCCATTGCTGTGGCGGGTTCGGGTGGTCAGCGACGGCTGACCAGAACGTTGGAAGGTCACCAATGAAGCACGGTGCTACGCGCGCTTACTTGTACAACAAGAAGGAAGTGGACAACGCGGTAAGTTTAAGAGTCTTTATTATACGAGCTCAACTGTAGCACTGGAGCGCTCCGGGCTGCGCGCCCGGTGTATATCCCGCGGCCATGCCTACCCCTCGGGCGTGGCCGCCGCCCACTTGGTGCGTGGAATGATGCCCTCACGCCAGTGAGCTTTCGTGTCCGCCACAATATATTTATTCAAAGATGAACTAATTGGATGATGCCATAAAAAGGGCAAAGGTCAGAGGTCATGTCAAGTCAAAATGTGATACTTGACAACATCTGAAGGGATTTGAATCAAACTTCGTACAAGTATGTATAATGACGTAATTATGTGGGCGGAGGCATATTAGTGGACGTTGCAACATCAAAGAGTGCCGTTCTAGTTTTCCAAGTACTGTAATTATTTGCCATTGAGAGATGGGGCCAAAAATGATATGTAGCATGATATTTGAAAAGGTTATGGATGGGTAATGACACAACTTGATGAATGAGTTTGGTTTGGTTTTGGTGACAAGAACAAGCCGATTGGATTTTGGTTCAGGTCCAGATACTGATCCGGCCTATCAGTGAGATACGGAAAACGAACATGTAGTTTCGGAGAACTTTGGTTCTGAATTTGCCCTGATCGCGCATGCACATAGAGGAGTGAGATAATTTTTACAGCGTAGCCCATCGGGCAAAGCCGTCTAGAACAATGTTTTGTCCATCTGTATGTACAGTCACGTGAAAAGGTAAGTACACCCCATGTAAAGTTTTGACTTTTTCAACATATTTCAACATACAACTATTTGATCTTTATTACAACAATATTGATAGATAAAGGTGATATAATATAACAAATATCATGAATCATTTACATTTTGTAGTCCATTGTATAATTTAAATAAACATAAATGCAAATTTCGTATCGCCATTTCACATGATTGTATCGCCATTCGAAAATCCAGTAAACACACCCAAATACAGGAAACAACACTTGCTTTTTGTGCAGGATTAATTTAATATGTCCGTTACTTATAGCAGCAACACCGGATTTAGATGAGAAATATAGGCAAGTTTTCATGTTTTACATATTTTCATCTCAATTTTCATCCATGCTTTCAATGGAAGCATCGATGCTATTATTTACTAAGCTAGGTTTCTTCATGATGCTGTGAACCTGCGTTAAAATCCCACATACTGTATTGCTTTTCCAATTTTCACCTGCTTTAAGTTTAGTTGAACAAAGGAGTTAAGTTGTGCAGTCACCCTGGATTGCTTTTTACAGTGTAGCCCATAGGGCAAAGCTGTCTAGAACAGTGTTTGTCCATCTGTAAGTGTGTATGTATGTATGTATGTCCACTCAAGCGTATACCAATCAGAGCTGAGAATCTGGTCACATGACAGGGTGTTGTGATTACGTCTGATGTCATTATGGCGGCGCTGCGGCTGACTCTCCACACACTGCCATTTTGATTTATATTCCGTTCAGGCCGAACATATGGTCGAACCTGTCATATATCACAATCGCCATGCTCTACCTTTACGTTTTTCATTCAGTGTGAAACACAAATAAACCGATTGTTAAAATGATCATCAAATATCGAAAGCATCGGCATTACGTCTTTTCCAACAATACGGTACGTATAGACCTATACCGTAGGAGTTATGACTCACCATCCACTTCAGACAAATTAAACCCAGGTTTCTTAATACAGTGGTATCGTTTCAGTCGTATCGTTTTCCTAGCAATAATAATATAATAGTAAATATAACCATAACACTTTAATCCCAATGTTGTGAATGGAAAGTTGATGGATTGAAGCGGTGTAACTGCGGAAGTAAGGAATTCACCTCGGTTTTTAAAAAATACATAATTTTCGTAATAATAACATAGTAAATCTAATCATAACACTAATCCCTTTGTCGTGACTGCAACGTTACTGGAAGTTAAATATATATCTTATATATATTAAAGTAGCAGAAGTTTTGTGTCCGATCGTCATGCTACGTCATTACGTATATGATGTCATTATGGCATAAACACCTGCTCACTTCGAGTTTGGCAGGAAAGGTCATTCCTCTTTGGGGTATATAGATTACAGTCGATCTATGGATGGGTCTCAAGAACATTGGGTGTGTGTTCATTTTCCAAATTCTTGTGGATAGATCACCAAGTGGTTAAAGCATTTGAGCAAGCACTCCATTGAAAACCCTTAAGGAACAGCTGGCTTGGCAAATGAGCAAATCTCCAACCCTTGTGGGGTATATAGATTACAGTAGATCTTCGCTCAGTTCTGTAAGTCAAACTTACCTCATGGATGTCGAGATTCCTCCAAATTTCTTTGTTGAATGTTATAAGCAGCATTAGCGTCTGCTTAAAAAGCTAAACATGTGTGTTTGTGGTTTATAATATTTTAACTTACTGTTTTAAAGGACGTCAAAAAAAAACACAAACAACAGGCTTGAAGAACTAATGTAAAGTGTTAAATACGATGGTGGAAATAAATTAACTGTGGTAAACCTTCGGAATTAATTTTTTATACGACCTTTAAAATCTTTATTTTATTTAAATTGAATTATGTACTTGAACACTGTAGAAACAAATTGCCTTTTTGATTTTGCAGTACCCTTCTACATTACAAACCCTTCCGTTTTGTAGTACTTGAACATGTTAAATAGGATGGTGTTTTAGACTGCTTCAATAGCACTAAACTTCCGGAATCTTTTTTAACGATCTTTAAACTCACTATTTTATTTAAATTTAAGTACTGTACATACTTGAACACTGTGTGGGGTAATGTGTGTGGGGTTCTACAGTGCCTTCAGAAAGGATTTGCACCCCTTGACTTTTTCACATTTTGTTGTGTTCAAGCCTGAATTAAAAATGGATTGAATTGAGTTTTTTTTCACAGTGTCACAGTGTAATTATATTTTTAGAATTTTTTGCAAAATAATTAAAAATGAGAAGCTCAAATATATTGAGTCAATAAGTATTCAACCCCTTTGCTATGACATTACAAATTGAGCTCAGTTGCATGCAATTTCCTTTGATCATCCTTGAGATGTCTCCACAACTTGATTGGAGTCCAACTCTAGCCAATTCAATGTATTGGACTTGATTTAGAAAGAAAGACAACTTTCTGTTTAAAGTCCCACATTTGACAGTGCATTTCAGAGCAGAAACTCAACCATGAAGTCCAAGGAACTGTCCATAGGACTCTGAGATAGAACTGTGAGGAGGCATAGATCTGGGGAAGGGTTTTAAACAATTTCTAGAGTGTTTAAGTTCCCAACAGCACAGTGAGCCCCATCATTGAACCACCTTTAGAGGCCATTTTTCCCCACAGCCCAGGGGTTGGCCTTTTTTGGGCACCGTGGTCCCCTTTTTGAAGCAATGTTTTACAGCCGGATGCCCTTCCTGCCGCCAACCCTGTTAGTCGACTCTTGCGACGCACCCCCTGGCGCAGTGAACTGGTCCTCAATTTGCCGACCTCGGAAGGATGACAGGCTGAGTCAACCCCCCTGGCATTAATTCAGCAATCGACCGGGATTCAAACCCAGGATCCGAGGATCCCAAGCCGTACCCTAACGGCAAAGCCAACACCAGCCTTAGAGTTCCCCAAGGAAGGATGCTGCCCTCAAATTTTGAGTGCATCATCCTGCAGATGGAAAAAGCTTCAAAATATTAACATATGACAAGATGAGCCCCATCCCATCCCAAGTGAGCCCCATCATTAGGAAATTGAAAGAATATGGAACTACCCAGACTCTTCCTAAAGCCAGCCATCTGACTGGTTCTGACCAAGCTGAGCAAGAAGGACATCAGTCACGATGTGGATCAAGAACCCAATGACCACCCTGACAGAACTACAGACAGAGTTCCTTGGCTGAGATGGGAGAACCTGCTGGAAGGACAACAGTCTCTGCAGCATTTCCCAAATCTAGGCTTTATGGGAGAGTGCCCAGACAGAAGCCACTCCTGAGAAAAAAGCACATGACAGCATGCCTGGAGTTTGCAAAAAGGCACGTGAAACATGTGGGAATTTGTGTTCTGAGAGCATGACGCAAAACATTGCGTGGTCTGATGAGACAAAAATTGAACTCTTTGGCCTGAATGAAAAGCGCTACGTCTGATGGAAACCGAGCACAGCTCATCACCCATCTAACACCACCCTACCGTGAAGCATGGTGGTGTGGTGGCTGCAACAATGCAACATGCTATGGGGATCTTTTTTCAGCGGCAAGCACTGGGAGACTTGTAAGGATAGAGGGAACAATGAATGGAGCCAAATACAGGTAAATACTTGAGGAGAACCTGCTTTTGAGTGCAAAGGACCTCAGACTACGGCGGAGATTTACATTCCAACAGGCCAATGATCCCCAGCATACAGCAAAAGCAACACTGGAATGGCTTCAGAACAACAATGTGAAAGTTCTTGAGTAGCTCAACCAAAGCCCAGACTTAAATCCCATTGATAATCTGTGGAAGGACTTGAAGATTGCTGTTCACTGACACTCCCATTCCAACTTGACAGAGCTTGAGCAAATCTGCAAGGAAGAATGAGAGAAACACTCCAAATCCCGATGTACAAAGCTGATGCAGACATACCAAATAATATTTGAAGCTGTAATCACTACCAAAGGCACTTCTACGAATTATTGACGCAGAGGGTTGAATACTTATGTAAATTATATATTTGTATTTTAATTTTTTAAATTATTTTGTAAAAAAAATTATAAAACAAAAAATGATTTCACTTTGACATTATTAGACTGGTGGAAAAATGTTCAAATTCCACTTCAGGGGGTACGGAATGTTAGGAGCAGGCATCCATGTCAGCTAGTTAATATGACCCATACTGAACATATTTCAGGTGGATGCCCATTGATTTGGGCCTTTTAAATTTTTTTATACCAAAAACAAAATGGCCGGACAAATAGAAAATGTATAACTTAGAAAATGTCTGATAACTTCAGTTGTACTGAAGCTGTGGTTCTGAAATTTGACATATATCATCGCAGCAATACCAGTAAAGTGTCCAAGAAGTATTAGGCCATTCCATAACGAATTGATAAAGTTATATACAGATCAGTCACAAAAATGTACAAAAAATCTCAAAGCTGAACTCTGTTAATTTTCAAATCACGCGACTTATCTTGACTTTTACTGTGGGTATGTTTGTGTAGTTTGGTATATTTTACTCTAGTGATACCAGTAAGATGTCCTGCAAATATCATGCCAAACTATACATATTTGATAAAGTTATGTGCATATTTATATACAATAGTCAGATTTGACTATTAAGAAAAATATGTTAACCTTTACCAAAAATATGGTTCTGAAATGTTGCATTTGTATCTCATTGATACCTATGAATTGTTTTAAATATATGAATTGTCCTAAATATATTGATGCAAAGATATTATGTTTTAATCACATGTTAAAATCATTTATTATATAATAAATTATTTTAGCATAATGTGATTTTAGCATATGTGTTTAAAACATAATTTCACCAAATCATTAGGCGTTAAACCTCTCACAAACTTGAAACTCATTATGGAAAGATTCACGTATTTTCTGTTCGTATCCACCATGTTGGGCACGGCCGGAAGTGCCTCGTTATCAGGTCAGCTTCACTTCCGGTGTTTCCGCTTCCGTTCAGCGTCAGTGTTGCCTGATGTTCAGACCGATGACCGATGTTTGAGATGAACTTCAGCTTTTCACCAGCTATACAGGTGCAGCATTGATCTTTTTTGGCTTGAACACGGACATCTTTGCGACGGGAAAACGCTGATTGAAAAGTTTGATACCTACAGCCCGCAGTCCGGCTATCGTGAAGTCGGGCTGCACAAATTTCAATTTTTTATAGGATTCGACATTACGGCAGTAATGGGACGGCACGGTCGGGACGCCACGTAAAAATGCCGGCAGAAACTGGCTATCATATTATGCAATTTCTGATGTTTGCAGGATGTGGTGAACTGAGTTGAGCTTCAACATGGAATCCAAGGTAAAATGCCAGAGCCAAAAGCGGAGTTCTGACACAAGTACTGACTGGACCCTCTGCATCTTCTGTCAAAACAGAGACCCAAAGAAACCAACGAGAAACCTCGGAGACGCCGGAATTCAAAGAGTCCGTGAAGCCGCTGCAGAGCGCAAGAAGTACAATGACTCTGAGAACTGGCACACTGTTGAAAGAATTCAAAACATTGACTTTAAGGAAATCACAAAACAGACTGAAGTCCTGAATCACAAAGACTGCTATTCGACGTTTACAAGTTCGTTCAAAATAACTCGACTCAGGAAAAAATATGAAAGCACTCTTGCCACCTCAAGCAGTGCACCTGAGACAAGTTCACCACCGAGACCATCTCTACGCAGTAAACTGTCCATTATGGACACTGATTTGTGCTTTTTCTGCCAAGAGAAAAGTTGCAAACAAACGTATTTGGTCGCTACCTTTGATGTTTCTGACAAAATTCTCCAAGGAGCTCAAACAGACCCTGTGTTGCGGTGTCGCCTGGCAGGAGTAAGTGATCTCGTGGCTGCTGATGCCAGGTATCATCTTAAGTGTTATGTACAGTTCAATAGAAAAGCATCGAAATCTAGTACAAGCACAACTCAAACGTCCAGAGATATCTGCTTTGAGAAAGTCGCATCTGAAGTATCGACTGGACTGGCCCGAGGTGAAATCTATACGCTTCTAGACGTTTGGGAAAGGTACAGGTCTTTGCTCAGCGAATTCGGCATTGACGCTGGACCATACCGGGACAATAAATCCCGCCTCAAAGAGAAACTACACCGACTTCTTCCAGGACAGATCAACTTTGTACCTCAACTCGATCCACATCAACCACAATTGTTGTTTTCCACACTGTCATCTAAGATCGCTGTTCAGACACAGAAAAGGCGTTCGGATGAAATGGAGACAAAGAGAAATATGGATGATCTTAGGCCAACCCAGTTCTCGCGCTCAGAGACAGAAGAGTTGTTGACCTTGCATCACTGCGCGTTACGCATTAGAGGTGACATCAGTTCTCGTCCAGGCCTAAATAATTGCACGTCAGTTAGTAAGGAGAGTGCCGAAAAGATTGTACCGGAGAGCTTGTTTCTATTCCTCAGTATTTTGCTGTCTGGGGAAGTGGACGGACAGGCTGACGATAAATTTGTGAAGCGAACTGCTTTGAGCATAAGTCAAGACCTAGTCTACGCAGTGTCGAAGCACAAAACGCTCACACCAAAACACGTTGGACTTGGCCTAGCAATTCATCAGGCAACACGTTCAAAATCGTTGATTGAACTCATCCATCACGCAGGACACTGTCCCAGCTATGACCAGATACGTAGACTGGACACAACTCTTGGAGTTCAAAATCTGCAACACTTCGCAGATTGCAACAATACTCCTGTCCCTTCAAATATATCATCCAACAAGTTTTGCCAATACGCTGCTGATAACATCGACATTATCGAAGAAACGTTAGATGGTATGGGGACGTTTCATGCGACGCAGATGGTAGTTTACCAGAGAGGGACCCCTCAACATCAGCAACAGGAAGTACTTCCTCTTGGAAAGTCAAGGTCCTTGAAGGTCCCTCCCGAACTTCATCGTTTGGAGAAAGTCACTCGCCAATCTTCTCGAGAAGATCCTAAATTCACAGCCACCTTGAATGAGACGATGTTTACCCCAGATGATCAGGTGTCTGACGAAGCTTCTGCCCGAGATATGGCCTGGATTCTCTCTCGCATCTATGGCTCTAACAGTGACGATGTGCCAGCGTGGACCGGGTTCAACCAAGTTACAACACAAGACAAACACGAGCTCTGCACAATCGGGTATTTGCCGCTCCTCAACGCCCCGGCCCACGAGAACGACACGCTGTGGACAGTTATGATGCGATGCCTGAGGATTTCCAACATTATAAATCCTGGCCAGTCCACAGTCATTACTCTGGACCAGCAGCTGTACTGCAAGGCCAAGGAAATACAGTGGGCAAACAGTAATGAATGCAAAACGATATTCTTGCGACTTGGGGGGTTCCACATTGTCAAGAATTTCATGTGTGTGATTGGAAATCATTTTGCAGACTCTGGTCTTACGGAGGTGTGGGCGGAGAGTTCCATTTTTGGAGAGAATACAGCTCAAAATAACATGCAGGCCAAATCGTACAACCGGGCTATTCGTGCACACAAGCTAACATTTGAAGCTGTTTGGAAAACACTCTGGCCGACATTCATCGTATGGGCTAAAGATCACCAAGTAGAAGAAGTTGAGCTCCAAACATTATCAGTCCACGTCGTAGAAGCTTTGGAAGCACACAATGAGCGAGATGTGACCAGCAACAAAGTCAAAGCACTGAAAGACGCAGTTCAGCACTCCAGAATAACAAGACTGTTGGACGACTTCCAAGAGACACAACCACCCACTACCAGATTTTGGGTGACGTACATCAAAATGATCTCCATCTTGTTGCTGTTCCTGCGTGCAGAGAGAACTGGAAATTGGAACCTACATAAATCGTCCTTTGCTGCAATGTTACCCTGGTTTGCTCAGTATGACCACGCAAACTACACTCGCTGGGGGGCAGTTTATCTTGCTGACATTATGATCCTTGAAACAAGCCACCCCGATGTTCACCAGGAGTTCATGAATGGAAATTTTGTGGTCAAGACAACCAATAACACATTCAATCAGCTATCGACGGATCAAGCCTTAGAGCACGTCAACAAAGTCGGCAAAGTTGCCGGTGGTCTTGTAGGAATAACGAGATCAGAAGGAGCAAGAGATCAATGGTGCCTCACATTCAACGAACGGAGCAGAATAGTAGACGACACAAGCGCCATGTTGGACATGCATGCTACAGATGAAGACTACAACCCTTCTTATGTAAAAGAAGCCGGACCCTCAAGACTAAAGCGGGACAAGGAAGATGTTCAGAAGATTGTCGACCAACTGAAGAAATTCGGCATTTTTCAACACCAAAATCTAGCTGTCGTTAGCCTGGCCACTCGAGATGTAGCTTCTCCTCAAATAACGGAATGTCTTCTGACAGCACATGCACAAGGGCAAGACAAATTGAAAGAATTTGTGGGCTTACGTCTCATCACGAAAAAAGTGGGATTCCATGACAAGCTCAGACAGTCGAAAAGCCTGACGCTGAAAAGCATGTATCAGGTCCAGAACAAAAATTCGACTCTGAAACAAAAACTCGTCAAAGCAGACCGTAACCTCTTTCAACGCTTGCTTGTTTCAAAAGAAGCTGGACGCGAGGTGGACCTGAAGGAAATCCTCAGCCATGAACTTTCGCCGGTTCCTCTATCACTTGCAGACACATCCAGAGCAATGCGATCCACAAACAAAGCAGCTCTCGGAAATATCCTTCAGACAAGAACAACTGTAGAGAAAGAGCCGCCGACAGCAAATCTGAAAACGTGTGTAATCATCGATGGCCAGGCACTTGTTCAAGCAATCGGCAAACCTGCAAATGCCCACAATTTTGGACAACTCGCAGACCGGTTCGTAGCCTCTGTCTTCAGTCACTTCAGTGACACTTGCTCCAGAGTTGACGTTGTGTTTGATAGGTATGAAGCACATACCATCAAGGACACCACTCGGATTTTACGGACCGGGAAAACCCGGCCAATACGTCGCAAAGTGGACAACAGGGATGTGCCATTACCCGTCAACTGGAGGCAATTTATTGACCTCCCAGAAAACAAGCAAGACCTGGAACACTTTTTGAGCATGGAGCTCATTCGTCAAGCAAGGTCGACTCAACCGAATCGTGAAGTCGTGACATCTGGCGGATTCCATGACCGAACGGCGGTTGAGTCATCCCGTGGAACGGACGTCAACTCCCTCAAATCAAACCACGATGAAGCTGATACCAGAATATTGTTACACGCCAAGTCTGTGACAGATCTTGGGTTTGAGCGTCTGATCATTTGTTCCAGGGACACAGACGTCCTTGTTCTCCTCGTTCACTTTGCCAGTGACTTATCTGGAGAGCTTTGGTTGCAAACGGGAACAGCGAAGCAACGGAGCTTTGTTGCTGTGCACGCTGTAGACCTTGATCCAGCTCCCCGCCACAATCTTCCAGCATTCCATGCCCTCTCGGGCTGCGACACAGTCAGTCAATTTTGTGGCATTGGCAAAACAATAGCATGGAAAACGTTCATCAAGAACTGTCCCTTATTGGACGGGCTCGGACGCGGCACACTTACTGAAAGAACACTGACAGATGTAGAGAGCTTCATCTGCAGACTGTATTCAAACAATGATAACAACACAAACATCAATGACGTGCGTTTCAAAATGTTCCTCAAAGGTCACAAAGAACCAGAGAAGTTGCCACCAACCCGATCTTCTCTGAAGCTGCATATCAAGCGAGCACACCATCAGTGTACAATTTGGCTCTCTTCACTGATCGCACAACCAGATATATCTTCCCCGGTGGGAAATGGATGGAACAAGGACGGTACAACTGGAAATATACTTCCTCATTTGATGAGTGATAAACCATTTCCAGAGGTTTACCTCAAGCTTACACAATGCCAGTGTAAGAATTGCGAATCTCACAGATGCAGTTGTCGTCTTAAGGAGCTAAGATGTACCGCTGGTTGTGGTTGCGCTGACGGAACGTGTCGGAATCCTTTGAACAGTGCCCAAGATGACTCGGACTACACCACCGAAGACTGATGTTAATATTATCCCAACACAGTTTTTTTTTTAAATCAAACGAACTTCATCAAAGTATGTCCGTACATTTGTACAAGCTCAATATAATGCATCAAGATGTAATTTTCTTAGATTTTCAGAGCATTTTTTCATGTTTGTCTCTCCATAGGGAAAGAAATAGATAAATTATCACTTAGATCGTTTGAGGAAGATGTGTGTATTATTATAATATGTCCAAATACAGCAAATTTCATTGTTATCCTGTATAAATACAAAGTTGTGTAATTTTATTACAATCCGGAGTTTTCGGAGTTTTCGATAATGGCGGCCACTTTGTTTTGGCTGTATAATATTTAAAAAGGCCAAATTTGATGGGCATCCACTTGAAATATGTTCACTATGAACCACTTTAACAGTCTGACATGGATGCCAGCTCCTAACATTCCGTACTCCCTAAAGTGATTTCTAGGCCCCTTTTCAGATTTTGCCTCTAGTCTATATGGGGTATTTATTGTAGATTGGTGACAAATAAAATCTCAATTTAATCCATTTTAAATTGTGGATGTCACAACAAAATTTGAAAAAAGTCAAGGGGTGTGAATACTTTCTTGAGGCACTGTGTGAGCTCTGGAGTTGGATTTTGCTTTTTTAATTGGAGTATGTTTTTTTCTTATTTACATTGTGTCACGTGCACAGAAATTTAATACATCTTGTCCATTGTGGTTCGCTCCAGTTTGAGCCAGTCCAGAAACGAGGCAGTTTGAATTACGAGGATATGAGAGGCAGAGTATCGATTGAAATTCCTTGAACACTGAGACTGATGCCGCCTCACTGTGTGCTGTGCAGAAGTTAATGGATTTCTTTTCCAAGCAGACACAATACTCTGATGTTTTGTGAATCATAGTTCTTGTGTTTATGAAGACAAAAATAATAATTAGGAACAAAACAAATCCTTTAGCATCTGCAGTAAGGCCTAATGCTTGGCAGGTTAAGTATCCAGCCATCTGGTTGGATCAAAAGATGGTGCCATATCGGGTGATAAACTGAAATCTTTTATATTCAAGACTCTGAGTAACGATTATATTGCCGTGTTCATGAATTTTTGGCAATACTTTTTCGTACCAATACATGGGTAAAACTTTTTATTCCCCTGTGAATTGTTTTTTGCTAAATAAATGTGCATAATAACATTAAGAAAACTAGAACGGTACTCGGTAGAGAGCATACCTCCACCTGGTTGGCCATATCACTCAATGGTGAAGAATCACTTAAAATAATTCTATTAGCTGGATCCGGATCTGGATCTTCACCATAATTGAATCGATTCTTCTTTGTCAAACACACAACCTGTCCAACAAATTTCGTCCAAATCCATCCATAACGTTTTGAGATGTCCTGCTATGTATCGTTTTTGGCCCTATCTCCCAATGGTGAAGAATCACTTAAAAAATTAAATAATTCTCATATCAGAATGCATATTCAGATCTTCACCAAAATCGAATCATCCTTGTCAGACACCCGACCTGTCCCCCAAGTTTCGTCCAAATCCATCCATAACTTTTGAGATGTTCTGCAATTTATAGTTTTTGGCCCGATCTCCGAATAGTGAAGAATCACTTTTAAAATTCTAGTTGCCGGATCCGAATCCGGATCTTCACCAAAATCTAATCATTTCGTCCTTGTCGCATCCGCTACATCACTGCCAAATTTCGTCCGAATCCTTCCACAACTTTTTGAGATATTTTGTTCACAAACGGACCGACAGACAAATGGACAAACAGGGCTGAAAACATAATCTCCATCCACATTTGGTGGTGGAGGTAACTATAACCTAGTCCTAGATAATATGAGTAATGGCCATGTTGTGCTCATATTTAGGCATCTGACGACATTTCCACCGTCCCCAAAAGGCTCTCAACAATGGCTTGTTGTGATGCTTGCCATGTAAACATTCCGATTCTGATGTTCCAAACTCTGCTACAGAGTGTAGGTGCTGACGAATGAGTTTCCTGGTCAAGGCTTGTGCTGGGTGGTTTGGCATTGCCTTCCCATCAATAGTTAGGGCGGCAATTTCTAATTTGTTCAGGGTGCCGACGGTAGTTAACCTACTCTTCGCGAAGGACACAGTGAGGTCTTTAACGTCCACCAATGAACGCCGGCACACATGACGCCCAATTTAACGATGGACGCCACACACATTGATGAATCACTCTGCTTATGAAACACCAGGAGGACAGTTTATAGCCGGGTCAAGATTCACACCCATCCGAGACATCTTAGAGTGAGTGTGTGTACCTCTAGACCATCCTTCCAGCTCCATGTAAACAATGAAATGTTATTGCCCATTATTCCTCAAAATGTCCCTGTTGTGCCACACTACCATGCCGCTGGTGTATATTTCATTACGTATATTATTTTGCAGGTACATCAATGAAAACATACAAATATAGTATATAAATTGCACCCCTGTAGGTTTCCTAAATAGTGAACTAAATCACTATCAAATATAGTTTTGCTTTCCATTGTGTTTCAGCTGTACGGTTGTGTTTACCTCTGCCACCGAAGGTGGATGGATGGAGGTTATGTTTTAACCACTGTCTATTTGTTTGTCTGTCTGTCTGAATAAAATATCTCAAAAAGTTGTGTATCTCAAATAAAATATCTCAAACGAAATTTGGTGGACAGATTTGGTATGTGACACAGACGAAAGATTTTGGTGAAGATTCTGATCTGGATCCGATAACTTTTTAAGTGATTCTTCACCATTGGGAGATAGGGCAAAAAACGATAGATAGCAGGATATCTGGGAGTCTCGCGAGATCTCGGAGACGGTGGGAGGGATTTTCGAAGCTCCACACGGTCTCCACGTTTTTCGAAGTTAAGTCTGTTCACAATTGTATTTTGTCGAAACTGTATTTATCTTTCGGTGTGTGAAGTTATTGTGTGCAGCTTTGGTTGTTTCTCGGTGTTTATCTTTCATAAATTGATCGTGTTTGCCGTGTCGCGAGCAAGGCCTTTGCCGCGTCGCGAACGATTTGAAATCGAAGTTAAGTGATTGTTCCCATTTGTATTTTCGTTAAAACTGTATTTATTTATGATGTTGTACGTATATTGTGTCCCGACGAAGATTTTTCGGTGCAAATCTTTCATACCTGTATTGAAAATCGTGTTAATTCGTGTCATGTCTTGAGGCCTTGTACAGTGTACACTGTACAACCTTAAGGCTTTGTTTTTCTCTCAGCGGTCCGTCGTTTGTGATCCAATAACTTTCGTTCTCTGTATTCCCAGGCTTTTCACCCATAGCCTACTTCCTTGTGTAAATCTCAACTAAAAAAAAAACAAAAAAAAAACATTTCCTTCTCTGTTCTCATTCGTTTATTCATTCTTATTCGTTCGTTCGTTCTTCGACCACGTGTTTCTCCCCCATTTCCCCAGATAGTTTTCACTGTTATTAACCTTCAATGTTTACACTTTCCCCTCAAGTTATGTATTCCGTCATATTTTATAACCTTTTTCTTCTTCTTCTTTAAAAGGCTGCTTTCGACTTGCTCACCAAATCAATTCATCCCCAAAAAAATATCCATCTCCTATAGTGCCTTTTTTCTACATTCCCGAAACTCTCCTGCACTCCATCCTCCATCCAGCGTCCTTAAGCGTATTTTTAACTCGAAGGTCACAAGAAACTCATTTTGCAATAAATATTCGTTTCCCATAAATCGTACACTTTCTAAAATCCAATCTCACCCCTCCCCTCCAAATCTTCCCCATAACCCCTCCCCTCCAAATCTTCCCCATCACCCCTCCCCTCCAAATCTTCCCCATCACCCATCCCTTTCAAATCTCCCCCCTTGCCCCCTCCCTCCTAAACTACCCCCTCACCCCTCCCCGCCAAGACGCCCCCTCGCCCCTCCCCTCCTAGACTCCTGCCTCACCCCTCCCCTCCAAATCTCCCCCATATCCCATCCCTTTCAAATCCCTCCCCTTGTCCCTTCCCTCCCAAACTCCCCCCTCACCCCTCCCCTTCAAATCTCCCCACCCTCATTGCTTCTCAATTTCCCCCCTCTCACTCCCCCTCCTCAAAGCGTGCTCCCTGCTTCTTCCCCCTTCCAACTCTCACCTCCATCTCCCCCAACCTTCTGCCTCGCTCTTCCCCCTCCTCAAATAACACCTCATTGTGCCTCACCCAATCACCATCAAACCTTTTGTCCGCCCCATCCTTCCCTTTCTCCAAGCTATTCTGAAATCTCTGACGCACCTTCAACAGCTCTCCCTACCTCTTCCACCTCTTCCACATCTTACCCTACCCCTCCTCCCCCCTGTTCTGTATCTGATGCTCCCCCTTCCTCTTCATTAACGGTATGGACCTCAAACATCCGGGGCCTTCGTTCAAACTTAACTGATCTCTCCATACAGGTTGCTTCTGTCAAACCAGACGTGATCTGCTTAACAGAAACTTTCCTCCTTTATGATGTCTCTGATTCCTTAGTATCTCTCCCGGGCTACTCCCTCCTCCGGTATGATAGACCTGAGCCTCGTCCTGGAGGCGGGGTTGCTATCTTTATCAAAAACTCTCTTCCTCACTCGCCCTGCACTGCACTCTCTCCACCTCACCCCCAGGAATACCTCTGGCTACGGCTTCCCCTTCGCTCCCACCTCTTGTTCATATGTGTGTTGTACCATCCACCAAACAGTGATGACTCCATCTACATCTCGCTGTCTGATAATATGGACCAACTTCTATCTACTCATCCCAACTCTCTTTTTCTCATATGTGGTGATTTCAACTGTCATCATGCCAGTTGGCTGGGTGTGGGTACCTCTCTCACCAGCCATGGCTCCTCAGCAAAGGACTTCTGCGACTCACTGGGACTGACACAATCTGTCAATTTCCCGACCCGGATCTCAGTCAACGGAACATCTTCTCTTCTGGACTTGGTTATGACTAACGCCCCTGAAAATGTCTGCTGCTCTTCTTCTGCTCCAATCGGATCATCTGATTATGTCCTTGTTAAAGTGGACATCTCTCTGACCATCCTCAGGGAGCCTGCTCAGCGTCGACGAGTCTGGCATTTCACTCAGGCCAACTGGCACGGTCTTCAAGCAGCCATCAATCATCTGGACTGGTCTCCCATCTCTACCACCTCTGACATCAACTCATCCTGGGAATTCTTCCAAAGTAAATTGCTCTCTCTCATGCACAGATTTATCCCATCTCGTCTTCAGTTGTCATACCCTTCCTCCCGTCCATGGTACACGGAATCTTGTGGTGAGGCTGTTGCCCAGAAACAACTTGCCTTCGTCTCCTGGAAAGCAAATCCAACGGAAGGAAATCTCATTTCCTTTCACAAAGCCCGAAACAAGTGTGTGTCCACCCTCAGGAGAGCCAGGAAACAATATCTCTCCGTTCTCAAGACCGAACTCTCTTATCTGTCTCCCTCTTCCAAATCCTGGTGGCGTCTGGTCAAATCCGTTTCTGGTGTTTGTTCCCCCTCCATCCCCTCACGGCGACACAGCTGACTCCGCACGTGAAAAAGCTGAATGCCTCAACTCTGTGTTTGCCTCTAAATCTTGTGTCCCAAACCCATCCCTCTCTGTACCCACCATACCCAGTCGTACCCTGCTGCTCCTGGACTCCGTGTCCTTTCCTCCTGACAAGGTGGAAAAGTTTCTGTCAACCCTCGACTCTGATTCTGCAACTGGACCCAACGGCATCAGCCCACGGGTCCTAAAATCCTGCTCTGCTGCTCTATCTCACCCTCTCTCTGTTCTCTTCACCCTCTCTTTTGCTCAAGGTCAACTGCCATCTGCTTGGAAATCAGCCAACATCACCGCTTTGCACAAAAAAGGTGCAAAAACAGATCCTAGCAACTACAGACCAATCAGCCTTCTCCCAATTATCAGCAAAGTCATGGAATCCATCATTGCTTCGGATATGAAATCTTTCCTCTTCTCCAATGGCTTGATCTCTGATCATCAATTTGGTTTCAGACCAGGTCACTCTACTCTGGACATGCTGCTTCTGCTGTCTCAACAATGGATGGAGGTCCTCAATGCCAAACAGGAAATTAGAGCTGTCTCCCTCGACATATCACGTGCCTTCGACACGGTGTGGCACCCCGCTCTGCTCACCAAACTCTCCTCCTTTGGTATCCATGGAAATCTCCACGCATGGCTGGCGGACTTCCTCTCTAGTCGTCGTCAACGTGTGGCCCTGAATGGGTTTCTCTCATCTCCTCTTCCTGTTCAGGCTGGAGTTCCCCAAGGCAGTGTTCTGGGCCCCGTGCTTTTTCTGGTCTTCATCAATGATCTCTCTGACTCTCTTGAAAATCCTCTCTATCTCTTTGCTGATGACTCCACTCTCTGCCGCTCCAAGCCTCTTCCCTCAGATCGGCAGTCTGCAGCCGCCTCACTCTCTGAAGACTTGGACAAAATCACAGACTGGTCAAAGAAGTGGAACATGTCTATCAATCATGACAAATCTCACACTCTTACTATGTCTCTCCGAAAAGATCGACTGGACAACCCTCCCATCTACTTTCTCAACAATCCTCTCCAAGAAGTTCTGTCGCTCAAGCTTTTGGGTCTCACTATCTGCCATGATCTTTCTTGGGAAAACCACATTTCCAAGCTGGCCTCCAAAGCCAGTCGCCGACTGGGCATCCTCCGTCGTGCAAAGTCCTTCCTCGGCAGACCTGAGCTCCTCACCACATACAAGGCTTTCATCCGCAGCTCAATGGAATACTGTTCTCCCCTATGGGCCGGTGCTCCTGCCTCACACCTAGCTCGGCTTCACGCTGTTGAAACCAAAGCTTTCAGAATTATTGGAATCTCCCGCGATGAAGCTATCTCTGAGGGCCTTTCACTCACTCACCGCAGGCAGGTAGGTGGTCTTTCTGTCTTCTACCGACTCCTCTCCGGCCTTGAACCCCCAGCTCTCTCTGTGCTCTGTCCCCCAAATGTTCCTACAGGTCGCACAAGATCTGCGAGCAACCCTCTGATTGTTAAACTGCCGAAATCTCGGCTCTCTGCTCACCTTCACTCTTTCATTCCTCTTTTCTCCCGCCTCTGGAACAAACTCCCTCACTCCCTTCAATCCCACTCCTCCCTCCAGGTCTTTAAAACAGCTGTTCACCACCATCTCTTATCTTCCCCCATCCAAAACCTTGATCTTTTCAACCCCCGCTAATTCACCCCAGATCCATCTTGTTTGAAATTCCAACTTCTTTCCTGGAAGTCCTGGCAGTGTCCATATGTTTTATACCTCTCCCACCGCCCCCTTCCCATGCCCCCCCCCCCCCCCAAAGCCCTCGCCCTCTCTCAGATCTCTTGATGTCTCCATGTCTCTCGGTCCCTGCTCTCAAATGTTGTGTTTGTGTCCTTCGCCCTCTCTCCCCATCTTGTCTACCGCTCCCGATGTTATATGTTTTATGTGTCGGTTTGTCTTTCTGTGTGATTAATGTTCGCTCTTTCACGAGCCTCGATCTTGTATACAAAAAAAAAAAAAAAAAAAAAATCTTAAAAAGTTGTGGATGGATTTGGACGACATTTGTTGGACAGGTTGTGTGTGTGACAAGGACGAATTGATTAGATTTTCGTGAAGATCTGGATTCTGGTACTATAATTATTTAATTCTCAAGTGATTCATCACCATTTCGCGATCGGGCTAAAAACGATACATAGCACGATATTTCCAAAAGTTGCAAATGAATTATGACAAAACTTTGTGGATGAGTTGGGTAAGTGACAAGAACAAGTCGATTCGATTTTGGTTCATGTCGGATCCAGATTTGACCTATCAATGGGATACAAACTGGAAACTATTCAGCTTGGCGGAGACATGCTCTCTACCGAGTGCCGTTATAGTTTGTTCTGCGTTCTAGTTCTTCCAGAAGTCTTGACTTTGCATGCATTAAAAAGAATGACATGTCATGAAGGGTTTTTGGCTTTTCCTCAGAGCTTTAGCTACACTTGCAGCTTGCTACATAATATACTTAACAAATATGTTCCTCTGAGTATGTTGACAATTTCTCCGCATCCAGAATACCTCTGCTCTGGTGATGGATTGTTTTAACCTTCCATCCAAGCTCTCCTATTGGAAGGCCAACCAGACTGATGGCAACGTTAGCTTACTCGTTATGTTCCCAACCTGTGTGCATCCATCCTTTAAGGGAAACCCAAACACAGGGTTTTTTTTTAACGGAATAGCCTGCAGGGCAATGCTGTAAGCAACATAATTTGTCTGTCCGTCCGGTGTATGTACAGTCACGTGAAAACGTAAGTACACCCCATGTAAAGTTTTGACTTTTTCAACATAATTCGACATACAGCTATTTGATCTTCATTTCAACAATATTGATAGATAAAGGTGATATAATATAACAAATATCATGAAACATTTACATTTTGTAGTCCATTGTATAATTTAAATAAACATAAATGCAAATTTTGCATGTGGAAAAAGTAAGTACACCCTTACATTTATCACTACTTCCAATACCTAAAATTAGAATCAGGTGCACCAGCTCAGGTGCAAATGATTAGAACATCGTTAGAGAGGATCTTGGAGGAACCTGTCTTATTTAAACCTCAGACATTTAGTTTGGTTTGCTCTTTGTTGTTGAAGTGTGCGGCGTCACCATGCCTAGATCAAAAGAGCTCTCTGAGGCCTTCAGCAAGACGGTTATAGATGCCTACGAGTCTGGGAAGGGATTTAAAAAGATCTCCAAACAATTTGAAATCAATCATTCGACTGTCCGGAAGATCATCTACAAGTGGAGAAGATTCCAAACAACTGCCACTTGTTCAGGCTAGTCCTCCCCAGCAAGTTCAGCCCGAGAGCAGACCGCAAGATGCTTAAAGAAGTCTCTAAGAACCCCAGAATGTCATCATGGGACCTACAGGTAGCTCTTGCCACTGTTGATGTCAAAGTGCATGAGGCTACCATTAGAAAGGGGCTGCATAAATTTGATCTACATGGGAGGTGTGCCAGGAGGAAACCTTTGCTGTCCAGAAAGAACATCAGGGCAAGACTAAAGTTTGCCAATGAACATCGAGGCAAAGACCAGCACTTCTGGAACAATGTGCTCTGGACAGATGAGTCAAAGGTAGAGCTATCTGGTAGACAGGACATCTGATGGACATCCTCTGATGGACATATCTGATGGATCATATCATATCTGATGGACAGATGGATCATATCATGATGGATCATATCTGATATCTGATGGACAGATGGTCAAAGGTAGACAGATGAGTCAAAGGTAGAGCATGTGGCTATCTGGCCACAGTACCAGAAGACATGTTTGGCGAAAACCAAAGACAGCATTTGACCACAAGAACCTGATACCAACTGTAAAGCATGGTGGTGGAAATATTATGGTTTGGGGCAGCTTTGCTGCATCAGGGCCTGGGCAGCTCACCATCATAGAATCAACTATGAATTCTTCATTGTACCAGAGGGTGCTTGAGGATAATGTGAGGCCATCTGTCGGAAAGTTGAAGCTCAACCGAAGGTAGACCTTGAAACATGACAATGACCCTAAACATACCAGTAAATCCACCAAGGAATGGCTGAAAAGAAAGAAATGGAGGGTTCTGGAATGGGCAAATCAAAGCCCGGATCTAAATCCCATCGAGATGTTGTGGGGGGATTTGAAACGAGCTGTGCATGCAAGAAACCCCTCAAACATCGCACAGCTGAAAGAATTCTGCATGGAGGAGCGGGCAAAAATTTCTCCCAGTCGATGTCAGAGACTGCTAGACAGTTATAAGAAACGTCTTCTTGAGGTTGTTTCTGCAAAAGGGGGGCAATACCACCTATTAGAGCCAAGGGCGTACTTACTTTTTCCACATGCGAAATTTGCATTATGTTTATTTAAATTATACAATGGACTACAAAATGTAAATGTTTCATGATATTTGTTATATTATATCACCTTTATCTATCAATATTGTTGAAATGAAGATCAAATAGCTGTATGTTAAAATATGTTGAAAAAGTCAAAACTTTACATGGGGTGTACTTACTTTTTCACATGACTATGTACAATATGTCCCTTCCACCAGCATTTTGTGAGTTTATTTCCTTTAACATCACTCTTCTCTGCAACCGTTCGTTCAATTGACATGCAATTTTCACTACAGCAGCGCCTTCTGTAGAATTTTATATTGATAATTATGATGTCATGGGTCACGTGGTATGGGCGCCATCTTGGAAAAACCGAAAAACTTTGCACCTCTATATCTCCGAAACCGCTCCATGGGAAAAATTGAAAGGTGGCTCATTGTAAAGTACTCCCTATGGGAGATAACATATGTTAATGATGATGTCATAGGTGCCTTCATTATGACGCCATAAATCGACAAATAGAACACTTGATCCTATCAATATGAAATTTCATTAGCATGATCTAGGGATAAATTGATCATCTGTTACGTGGTTTGGCAGTCATTTTTACAGTGTAGCCCATAGAGCAATGCTGTCTGGAACAGCGTTTGTCTGTCCGTCCGGGGTATGTATGTCCCTCACAAACATCCACCAATCAGAACTGAGGATCTGGTCACATGACAAGGGGGCAGCAGATCTTCTACTCAGCATAATTTCCACTCAGCAGATCCAAGACCAGCAATGCCATTGTTGGACAATCGGTCTCATTTTTTATGAAAACCATTGAAAATCATTAATCATGGTCTAATTTGAAGGGGGGGAGGGGGGGGGGGAAACATAATTTTTTTTTTGCCACAGTGTCGAAAACAGTCCGAAAGTATCTATTTTCGATTTTGCTAGTGATGTCACATGATGAACCCACCTTGATTCAAATGGCGGTTTACATAGAGAAACAGTGCATGTTGAACTCGGATTTCGATACGGATTCCTCCATCAGTAGCAATCCTGAAGGTTCTCAGTATGTTGAAACGGATCTGTGGGATTTTGGAGAAACTATTGGAGACAAAATTAGTGATGGAAACGCTTTCGGGGAAAGTGTGGGGTCATATCGTTATGAGCCTTGTGCGAGCAATTCAGACGAAGATGGAGTTAGTGAAAATGTTGGTGTTGGTAGTGCAGATGAAAACGCTAGTCGCATGCTTACCACAGATTGGTAGGCTTTGTTTTTCTGATCAATTGATGGTTTCTTAGGGATTTTGTATTAATTGATAAATCAGTTTTATGACTTCAGAAGAAATACGGCATGACACAGTCCGGACACGACACAGACACAGCACCGACACAACATGGACACTGCACCGGCACAGCGTTGACATGACACAGCACAGAGCAGACACAACACAGATACAGCACCAACACAACACGGACACAGCACTGACACCACACAGCACAGAACGGACACAGCATGGACACGACATAGCACGGACATGACAAAGCATGGACGTGACACAGCGTGGATATGGCATGACACAGTACGGACACACTTGGACACTGCACAGGCACACTCGGACACTGCCGATCAAATGTGCGACAAATGCTTTGTCCCTCCATAGCATGCTGACTGGATCGTTATTGGATTTTACATGAAATCATATGCTACAGGATCGTCACGTTTCATACTTTTCCGGTACGCCATCTGTGCCTATGTCCATGCTGTATTGTGTCCATGCTGTGTCCCACCGTTGTGTCCATGCTGTGTCCATGCCATGGTGACGTCCCACCTCAGTGGAGGGAGGAGGGAAGGGTGGTGGTGAGGTGAGATCGGTCGCTGGTAGGTCAACACAGGTGTTTGGTTCACCGCTACATCACCTGTTTGCATGTGCTGGTAGCTGGGTAGAGATGGTGTTACAGTTTCGAGCGACAGCTGTTTCTTCCACTTAATAATGGGGATGGCATTCTCTCAATCGTGGTGCATAACCACAAGATCTAGCCATCTCTGTTGTTTCATAACAGTGCTTTGTAAAATGTTCCGAACGCAAAACCAAATATTTTGAAGGCCCGATCTACTAGTGGGGCGGCTTAGCCCAAATATTCAAAAGAATTGTGCATTTTGTGATACAAGCACCAAATTTGGCACAAATGTACATTAATATGTTGCGAACATTTTCAGATATTGGGCCACTTGAAATTCCGTAATTTTTTTTTTCAAATTTTTTCAAATTTCGTAATTTCAAATTTTTCGGGTGACACCGTCACAATTTCGGTCTTCGAGGCCGGCCGATAGGCAAAGTGTGACCGGAAGGGACGAGGTTCTCCTGACCACGTGGCCCTCGATCTGGGAAGCGAGAGGCGTTCCATTAGTGGACGCGCCCCTCACGCCCGACTTTTGGGCGGCCCCGGCAGGCCGTTTGTTTTGACGTTCCGTGACAGGCCCCGCACCCCCACCTCCGGGCCGACCGGAAGCTTGTGCTGAGTACATCATACCTGAACAACTCAGTGAGGCAGAACACAGCAGTGCACACCAGGGTGACCCCTTCAGTGCATAAACCAATTAACAATTTCTGTTATCACCACTACCACTACAACTACCACTACTACAAGCTTTGTCTGGAATTTTGTGGACTAACAGACAAACAGACATACAGACAAGCTGGGATCAAAACATTACCTCCTTCCACCATTGAGTGTAGAGGTAAACATCATGGAAATTATATCATGCCCTAGATTTAATTCATGCTTACCCGTGTATTTGCTTCACTGGTTCACAAGGTCTTTTGCATACATGTAATTCAGACTCTCGTCTTCATTGCTGACCACACAATGTTCGCAACATATTAATGTACATTTGTGCCAAATTTGGTGCTTGTATCACAAAATGCACAATTCTTTTGAATATTTGGGCTAAGCCGCCCCACTATATCGGCCGGCCTCGAAGACCGAAATTGTGACGGTGTCACCCGAAAAATTTGAAATTACGAAATTTGAAAAAATTTGAAAAAAAAAATTACGGAATTTCAAGTGGCCCAATATCTGAAAATGTTCGCAACATATTAATGTACATTTGTGCCAAATTTGGTGCTTGTATCACAAAATGCACAACAGGTTTGCTATGCTGCTACAGTGCTACACTAACACTCAGGTATTTCAGACAAATCTCGCCCAATTTGTGGCAACCCTTGGATCTGTGGCAATTGGTGTAGCATGAAACCATCTTGGTTTGTATTACCACAACCACCAAAGGAGACTGCATGGTGTGACAATACGGAAAATCGTAAAGAAGAAGAAGATTCGAATTTTAATTGCAAAATTACCTACTTTGGAAATCGGAAAAACACACATCGTATCTATTTTGTGTAGTATCAAGTGATAGATTAGCGTTGAGGTGGTCTTAGTGATTGTGTTCCCCTCTGATGGTCCACAGGCACAGAAAATCATGTTTGGTTTCATTAATAGATAAGGCTTCATTTCATCCTTAATCGATGTTATTTCCTTGAATAAATGCTCCATTTGCCCCGCCCCCTCAAAAAACGGCAATTTGATTATATCATATATCACGTGACTTGCCACGTCATCTTGAGGATACTTTTGCTGCAACACTTTGTTTACGTGCGGCCTACTTACGCTCTCAACTCTGAAAAAGTACTCAGAATTACAGCTATATGGATTGTTGCTGGTTGTCGCAAAGATGGTGCGAATATACATGTTTTTCCTTCAAATTCTTCCACATACATAAGCCTGCACCCCCTTATACACAGATTTATCACATCTCTTCTGCAGTTATTTATACCCATCTTCTTGGCCATCTTTTTGGCCACCTTCTTGACACACTGTGTCCTATGGTAAGGCAGTTGCTTTGTAACAACTTGCCTTCTTTTCATGGAAGGCAAATGCAATTGGAAGCAATCGCATATCATCCCACAAAGCCCGCAGCAAGTCTGTGTTCACTCTCAGGAGAACCAGAAAACAACATCTCGCAAACTTCAAAAAAGCTGAACCTTTAAACCAGTCTCTGTTCTGAAAGATCTGGTGGTGCCTTGTCAAGTCTGTCTCTGGTGTATGCTCCCCCTCTATCCCTTCCCTCACTTCAAATGGCACCACCAAAATCTCAAATAACAATATCCTCACTCCCTGTATCCAACCCTATCATATGAAACTTCTGGACACACCATGTCTTTCGCACCTGAGAAGGCGGAGAAGCTTCTGGCAAACTTAGATGGTGATTCTGCAACAGGCCTGTTGTTGGCATCAGTGCACGTCTCCTAAAAATATGTTCTTTTATTTTCTTTGCAGGAGTGAGGCACATGGAAGAAGAAGGTAGAACTGACAGTGGGGAAAACATCAAGGGAATGAAAGGACAGGAAAATTGGAGAGGGAGGAGCAGAAGAAACAATGAAACTAGCAAGTAAGGTGGTTGAGTTAGGAAAAGTTAGTGGGGGTAATAAACACCTTGGATCAGAAATAGGGATGACAAGAGATGGCGGTGCACTGCTTGAATCCAAGGAGGGAAAAGTGATACAGAACAACCTCTGGAAGGTGGTTCCATAGAGGGACGAGGCGAGGAATAAAAGGGTTGAGGTGTGCACACAACTTGGATTTTGGAAGCCTAACCAAGAGGGGGGTTTCTTGAAGAACATGATTGTGCATCCTGGAGTAGATAAGGAGGGTCAGAGAACTGAGGGAGTAGAGGGAGCAATACTGGAAAAAAGACGGTAGAAAACAGAGACCACCCTCTGCAATGTGAGAGCAACAGTCCGTATGCTTCGACCTCATCATGAGAGATGCCAATACTTTTGAAAACTTTAGATTCCACAGCATCCAAGAGAGACAGATGCGATGCTGGGGAGAGCAGTAATGTAGGGCTATGCACAAAGGCCTTGTAGAATGTGAATAGCTCCGATCTTCCAAGAAAAGGCTTGGATTGATGGAGGATGCACAGTCTGTGGCTGGCTTTTGAGGCTTGCTTTGCTATGTGGTCAGCCATTATAATGTTCATCCTCTTTCTACTCTGTTCATCCTATCATTTGCTTCAGGTCACCTTTTGTCTTCTTGGAAGTTGAGGCAGCATCATTGCAATACACAAACATGGTGCAAAAACAGATCCTCTTAACTAAAGGCCCATCAACTTACTTCCATTTATAAGCAAAGTCATGGAATCGATCATCACAGTTGCCATCAAAACCTTCCTTTTTACCAATGGCCTGATCTTACAATATCAATTCAGATTCAGACGTACTCACTCACTCCACCCTCCACATGCTGCTTATGCTCTCCCAACCATGGATGGTGGCCACATGAGATCAGGGATATCTCTTTGGACATATATTGAGCATTTGACACAGCCAGGCACCCTGCCTTGCTCCCCAAGCTCTCTGTCTATAGAATCTAAGGCTAACTCCTCTCCTGGTTTACTGATTTTCTCCACTCTCGTCAGCACACAGCTCTCAACGGGATCCAAAATCATTGGAATCTCTCATGATGAAGCTAAGTCTCTAGGCCTGTTACTCGGATCACAGACAGACCGGTGGCCTCTCTGTCTGCTTCCGCCTCCTTTCTGGTCTTACACCCACTGCCGTTTCCTTGCTCTGTGCACACCTCCCTCCACTTCCCAGGTGTTTGCAGGGCGCATGTGGTCCGCAGTAACGCGCTTCTGGTGAAACTCATTCTGTGGCTGGCTCATTCACCTTCACTCATTCATTCATCTTTTCTCTTACCTGTGGAACCAACTTCCTCAGTCTGTTCACTCTCATTCTTTCCTCCAGGGCATCAAGATGGCTGTTCGCCACCACCTCAGGTCACCACCCCATCCATAATTATGACTTTTTCTACCCTCATTAACCATCCCCAAGTCCACCCCTTCCTTTATAAGTTATTGTGCCCCAACCTCCATTTTTTAAAGTTCCATTTCTGTTTAATCCCTGGTTTCCCCCTTTGGCTTCTTGCTGTGTTTGAGTTTGTATCCAGCTTGTTCACCCCCTGTGTCCTCCTCCTCCTCCCTTTAACCTCGCTCTTCCTCATACCCATTGTTCCTCCAAGTGTCCCTTCGTTATGTCCTTTTATCCTGATATTGTGTGTTTCTCCATTTTCCGCTAGGTTCTTGTTATTTTGTTATGTTCTGGCCCGTTATGTTCTAGCTCTTTCACCTGTACTGACTTTTTATGCAAAAAATGCAATGAAAAATTAATGTTATGCTCATCCCTACCCACCATGTTTTCTATGGGATCATTAACCCACCTAACCCAAGCCTTTTCTTGCAGGTTACTGTTTTTATTCCACTTCTCTTTTATTGTTTGATAATTCCATTGTTTGTAGCACCTTCCTCTTTCCCAGTACCCTACTGTATACATTTCCTTTTTGCCCCCCTATCACCTCGCTCTTCTACGAGCCAACATTTTGTATACAGGCTCCCATACTAAAGGCCAAAAACAATTTCCATTTTTCAGGCAACAAGCTGTGGATATATGTGGCGAAGTTAAACTATTTGAAACATCACAGAATGAAACAGAAAAGAGTAAAACATCAAAAAGTAAAATGCCAAGTATAAGTTTTACTCTTCAGCTAATCACTCGCATTTCATTCCTATGTATTTGTTCAATTTACTTGCATTTTAATTTCTTCTTCTTTCCTGATGAATTACCCCAGCAGAGGACTTTGGCCTAAACAACAAAGGCAACTTGTTTATGGAAACTCTAAGAATCCCACAAAGGCACACTGCACGTTTGGAGACATAGACCAAGGTCTCTGAATGACGTCGGCATTCAACATGAGCTACTGCAGATTATCCACCCACTCCAACTATCTTATGAAAATAAGAGACAGGATGTGAAAAGCAGCTTATTCACACGAGATAGCAATATAGTATTGACATTGAACCAACATATATATATATATATATATATATATATATACATATATATATATATAAATATATATGTATATATATATATATATATATATATATATATATATATATATATATATATATATATATATATAATATATATACATATATATATATAATATATATATATCATATATATATATAATATATAATATATATATATATATGTATATATATATATATATATATATATATATATATATATATATATATATATATATATATATATATATATATATACAGACTTGGCATTTAATATGGAATATTTTTTTTGTGGGGGTGAACTTACTTTTCAAGATGACTTAGAACCAAAAGTTCATTGGAATTATGTTGAAATTATTCTAGATTTTGTTAATGTGACCTTTAAAAGAAACAAAAACCACATTTGACCTTTTCGAAGCAAATAAATTGATCCTTGAAAGTGATGTAAACTGATATCGAACTCAATTCACGGACAGTACTGTGTTAAACTTCTGTACGTTTTCCAGAAGTATCTCTTTATTTTGCACATTAGCCAAAAAAATTTCAACAAAAACAAAAGCTAAATTATGACTGGGATTACGGACAGTAAAATTACAGTTCAGTACTTCGTGTAACCCACACGAGCATTCAGGAGAGCACGCACACGTCGAGGCATGCTGTTCACGAGATTTGCCAAGGTTTGGACAGGAATCGCTTGCCATGCAGTGACAATAGTCTGCTGCAATTCACGCACAGAGGTAGGCTGCTGGTCCAAGTTGTCGATTTGACGCGTTAATTCTGCCCACAAGTTCTCTATCGGATTCATATCCGGGGACATGGCAGGCCACTCCATATGCTTACACCATGGTCAGCAAGAAAGTGTTGGATCATGCGAGCATGATGAGGCCGTGCATTATCATCTTGGAAGACAAAGTTTCCTCGAAAGGCTGCACAAGCAAATGGAAGCAATGTTTCTTCCAGAATGACCCTGTACTTGAACTGGTTCAGGTTTCCATTCAGAACAACCAGGTCAGTTTTGCCCCCTGCATGAAAAGCAGCCCAAACGGTCACCTCACCACCTCCAGCTTGGACTCTTGGCTCTATACAATCTTCGTTGTGGGCTTCATGCACATGTCTACGCACTCGGACGCGGCCATCTTGACGATAGACCAGAAATCTAGACTCGTCACGGAAGGTCACGTGATTCCAGTGTCCTGGCTGCCATTGACGGTGCTCTCTGGCGCACTGCAATCGGCGCTGGCTGTGTTGTCTGGTCAGGCGTGGCTTTCTCAGGGGACGCCTGGCACGATAGCCTGCTTGAACCAGTAGTTGGTTGACTAGCCTTCTGGATACAGGCACATTTGTCAGTTGCTGCCACTCAGCCCTAAGCCGATTAGCTGACTTGGTACGGCCATTGCAGACTAACCGGTGCAGCTGGCGATCATCTCTCCTTGTGGTTCTGCGTGGACGTCCTGGCCTCAGTATTGGATTAGGGACACCCCTCTGAGCATTTTGTTTCAGGATCTTTGACACCTGACCTTGAGTGATGCCATACTGCCGAGCAATAGCACGCTGTTTCATGCCAGAATTTCGTAAAGCCACCACTCCATGACAAACAGCATTGTCAAGTTGACGGACCATCTCCAGAGGAAGCGGCAATAACTTTTGTAGACGTGCAGCAGTTGTTTTCCACTTATACAGAACGCAACAACCCTTATATACCTGATTGTGAAGCCAATCGTCAAATGTACCTGTCCTTACATTTTGTCACGCCACCTGTGATATAATCCTGTTATTGACTTCTTGCTGCGAAAGACAATCAGTGACATGGTTCTTTCAACAAAGACATCACCGAAGGGTAAAAGAAACTCACCAGATTGATATACTGAGTTCAGAAAGTAAACCCAAGTCAAGAAAAAAAAAATATTCCATGTTAAATGCCAAGTCTGTATATATATATATATATATATATATATATATATATATATATATGTTGTTGCAGTTCTGAGAAAGTGTACATATTTGATCAATAAATGTTGAAGGTTTTGCCCCCATAGTTAGTCCACATGCAACACGTAGGTCACCTTAGAACGTTAGTTATTTCATAGTATATGTGAGATAAGGCCATTTCCAATAGTGATACCTACATTGCATAAAATAAATAAATAAGAGTAGAGTAGTTCATTTTGCAGCCCACCCTCCAATCGACCTCGTTGCGCACCATCCAGTCTGCACCCTATTCCCCCTCGCATTAGGATGCTGAAACCAGCCAAATGCTACGAGGTAAGGCCTGGAAAAGGGGCGGAGCGTGAGGTCGGGAGTGTGGCCACGTCAAGCAGACACCCGTGTGAGTCTGAGTCTGAGTGCGAACGGGCCCATGTCCAGGGATAAGTTAAGACTGTATAAGGCTGCCCTGTGTATTCTGTACTTCTCCTTCTTCCTGTGTAAATAATTAATAAATCAATTGTTCTTCCTTTTTCCTCTTGATTCGACCGTTCTATTGATTTCTCCATTGAGTAAACGTGGCATGATTAGGAACCGCTTAGAATCAGGTCTAGTCATTGTTAACGGCCTGAATCGCGGCTCGCTATCGCTCGGCGTCCACTAAAACCGTGGTTCGGGTGGGGTTATTTCCTTGCTTCACGGGAGGCGCTGGTAATTAGGTAATAAGACTAATTCGGCCTACCACCCTATTCAGCGCTGACCGGAAGGAACGCAATAGCCCTGGATTGCGTCGGCTAGATAAAGGACAAGGGGATAAATCTGGTAAGGGGAAGGCCGACGTAGGAGATCCGCAACAATATATATATATGAACAACATATATTGTACTGTATATATATATATATATATATATATATATATATATATACAGTGAAACCTTGACTTACGAGTGCACCAACTTACGAGTTTTCCGAGATACGAGCCGTCGCTCGGGCGGTTTATTGCTTTGAGATGCGAGCCGAGATCTGGGTTACGAGCTTACGCCACCCGCCACCAGGTGGGTTCCGGTCACGTGGTTATCTTGCCGTGCACGCATCTCTGCCGTATATCGCTGCTGTTTTGTTTTCGCATTTTGGTTATTTTGGAGCTGACGCCACCCGCCACCAGGTGGGTTCCGGTCACGTGGTTATCTTGCCGTGCAAGCATTTCTGCCGTATATCGCTGCTGTTTTGTTTTCGCATTTTGGTTATTTTGGAGCTGACGCCACCCGCCACCAGGTGGGTTCCGGTCACGTGGTTATCTTGCCGTGCAAGCATTTCTGCCGTATATCGCTGCTGCTTTGTTTTCGCATTTTGGTTATTTTGGAAAATTTCTTAGTTTTAACCATGGGTCCTAAGAAATTGAGTGCCAAGGGCAGTACTGAGAAGAAGAAGAGGATGATGTGCTTGGATATAAAACACGCAATCGTCAAAAAACATGAGCGAGGTGTGCGTGTTGTCGACTTGGCGAGGCAGTACGATCGTAGCAGTACGATCGAAACATTTTGAAAGGGAGGAAGAAACAAACCTCGTTGGACAGGTTTTTATTGAAACGCCCTGCAAGTGAAAGCGAGGAAAGTGTGGCGAAAAAGGCAAAAGTTATCTCCTCCACCTCCGCCAGCATCTTCGTCTGATCTTCAAGGTAAATACACTTAATAAAACCAGTTTATTTCTTTACATTGTGGCGGACACGGAAGCTCACTGGCGTGGTGACATCATTCCGCGCACCAAGTGGGCGGGGGCTACGCCAAGGGGTAGGCGTGGCCTCAGGATATACACCGGGCGCGCAGCCCGGAGCGCGCCAGTGTTACAGTGAGCTCTTGAATAAAGACTCTTACAAATTACCGCGTTGTCCGCTTCCTCCTTGTTTACAAGCAGCGCGCGTAACGCCGCTTATTAGTTATTACGTACAGTATATACGAGGTCGTGCTTGTTTATACATTATTTGTTATTTATAAAGTACATTTTTCTTATTTAAAAACACGTAACAAAAAAAATTGGTGTGGTTTTTGGCGGGCTGGAACGGATTAATAGCATTTCAATGCATTTTAATGGGGAAATTTAATTTGAGAAACGAGCAAATTGAGTTACGAGCTCGGTCACAGAACGAATTAAACTCGTAAGTCAAGGTTTCACTGTATATATATATATATATATATATATATATATATATATATATATATATATATATATATATATATATATATATATATATATATATATATATATATATATATAATTATATATATATAATTATATATATATATATATATATATATATATATATATATATATATATATATATAGGAACATTTTTAGTTCTGTTGGTGCAGTGCTTGCAGTGCTGCATAGAAAGGCAGGACCATAATTCATCAAAATGTCAAGGAATGAGTAGTTGTGATAAAGGAGATCATAGGAATGTGATTAGATAAAAACAACTCCAAGAGCAATAACAAAAGTGCCTTTTTGTGAGCTCATGTGATTCACTTATGTGCAAAATCACTGTATCGCATGCCAATGCATCCCCACTCGCCATCCATAGCAAAGATGCAAAGGTCCGTGTTACCCTATACCTATCCACTTTGACATGAATAGGCGTACGATTAACGACCCGCCACGCTGCCTCTGAAGAATTGTGAGGAGAATGACATGTTGAGATGAGAAGGGCATTTTTATGACAGTGAGGGAGCGTTTTTGTTTATGCTGACATTTGGAGAGGGAAATAGGAAGGTTTTAAAGCAGAACAAGGAGCTGATACTCTAGGTCCCCTGCATTTTGGGTGGGATGAGGAATAGATCTGTTTCATACAAAAGCTAAATGTTCAACGGGTTTTGAAATATCATGTACACAAGCCAAGTCATGTTGCCATGGCAACATAATTCAGCCAGTCACAGCCATGATCCAATCAGGTTGAGATAATGTCATGAGGAATAGATATCTGCAATATGAAAGCTAAATGTTCAACAGTTTATTTTTGAAATAACGCGTACACAAAAGTACACGGACAGGTGATCGTGATCGGTTATGGACGGATTATTGGTCAGTTGGCCGGAGTTCATTTTAATGTCTCCCATCCTTGTTGCAGGTGCAAGGGACAACTATCTCCGACCTTGTCGGAGGGGCAGGTGACAAAAATACTATATAAATAATGCAATAGATGAATAGAGAATAAGCAAAAACACCCATGTTTCTTCTATTTCCTTGCCGAACAATGTTGTGCAATCCACAAAGTTTCTTTTATCATTGCCTTTGCTTCAATCACAAGATGTTGCATTTGTATAGCCGTGTTTCCCGTGAGAGTTTGTTTACATTTTATCACACGGTGACCACATTACTATTGTATGTCAGACAGGATGGCGCAGAGCTAGCGCAATTACCTCTGAACTGTCTCGTCTGGGTTTTATTCCCGAGCTGACTGTATACTAACACTCTGGTGCTTCACGGACAATGTTGCATCAATGAGTGTGCCCACCATCGGAAGGGACATTAAGCTACAGCCCCTTCTGCTGTCATCAATTGCTGGTGGACGTTAAAGACCCCACAGTGTTTTTCAATGAAGAGGAGGCGAATTATCACTGGTACTCTGGCATATTCTAACTTCCTGCCTTGACTTGCTCTACAAAGCCCAATCCATGAAAATCTGTGCTCTGGCACACCACCCAGCATGGAGTAATGCATTCGATCGTGTCCATACGTGTGTGTGTGTGTGTGTGTGTGTGTGTGTTCGTATGTTCGTGTGTTCGTGTGTTTGTGAACAAGATATCTAGAAAAGTTCTGAACAGATTTGGATGAAAGTTGGTGGGATGATTGCCCTTGGGATAAGGAAGAAATGTTTAGTTTTTGGTGAAGCTCAGGATATTATTCCGGATCCAGGAATTTTTTGAAGGATTTTTTACCATTGGAAGATCGGGCTCATTTTTTTTTTTAACAAAAGATATCTGGAAAAGTTCTGAACGGATTTGGATGAAAGTTGGTGGGATCATTGCCCTTGGGATAAGGAAGAATTGATTAGTTTTTGGTGAAGCTCAGGATATTAATCCAGATCCAGGAAAAAAATTTGGGAATTTTTTTGAGAATTTTTTTCTGCTTTACTGCATTAAAGCTTTTATTCTTATTCTTAAATGATGTTTTTTTTTAGTGAAGCTCAGGATATTATTCCGGATCCAGGAAATTTTTTGGGGATTTTTTTTCTTTTTTACTCCATTAAAGCTTTTATTCTGATTCTTATTCTTCAATGATGTTTTTCTCCTCTAATTCCGAGATATATCAAAATAAATTATCTGACAGTAAGGGCCTAATTTCTTTTTCATTTGTTGTTTTGGGGAGAGGGGATGTTAAACAAAACGTATTATTCCAACTTGACCCACGGCGGGAGTATGCGCTGAGTGGCGTTCTAGTTGTACATAGCAGAACCTAAAACATGTCTGGGATAAGTAAAGCAATACCAACAACCTTACTCGTGTTGTCAAGGTCAAACAAAGGAATATACGTGGTTTTTCACTTGCTGAAGCACTAAATAACTCATAATTACAGCTTGGTGTTGGTTTAACGATTAAGGTGGTTTGCTTAAGATCTTAGGATCTTGAGTTTGAGCCCCTGTCGTGCCATTGCAATAACACCAGGTGGGTTGACTCATGAAAAATGAGTACCAGCTTACTGGTAACAGGAGAACTGCATCAGCGACACAGCCGCCCTTCCAGAAATAAATGATGCAAGCAGCAGCCACAGGCTAGATACGAAACAACTACTCATAATTACAGCTTCGGTGAGTGAGTGGCAGTAATGATACATATGGGTGAAGGTAGTTGCATATTATTTTGCTGGATATCATCAAAATGCATGATATATATATATATATATATATATATATACATATATATATATATATATATATATATATACATATATATATATATATATATATATATATATATATATATATATATATATATATATATATATATATATATATATATATATATATATATATATATATATATATATACATATATATATATATATATATATATATATATATATATATATATATATATATATATATATATATACATATATATATATATATATATATATATATATATACATATATATATATATATATATATATATATATACATATATATACATATATATATATATATATATATATATATATATATATATATATATATATATATATATATATATATATATATATATATATATATATATATATATATACATATATATATATATATATATATATATATATATATATATATATATATATATATATATACGTACAGTGGAACCTTGACTTACGAGTGCACCAACTTACGAGTTTTCCGAGATACGAGCCGTCGCTCGGGCGGTTTATTGCTTTGAGATGCGAGCCGAGATCTGAGTTACGAGCTTACGCCACCCGCTACCAAGTGGGTTCCGGTCACGTGGTTATCTTGCCGTGCAAGTATCTCTGCCGTATATCGCTGCTGCTTTGTTTTCGCATGTTGGTTATTTTGAGTTTACGCCACCCGCCACCAGGTGGGTTCCGGTCACGTGGTTATCTTGCCGTGCAAGTACAGTATCTCTGCCGTATATCGCTGCTGCTTTGTTTTCGCATGTTGGTTATTTTGAGTTTACGCCACCCGCCACCAGGTGGGTTCCGGTCACGTGGTTATCTTGCCGTGCAAGTACAGTATCTCTGCCGTATATCGCTGCTGCTTTGTTTTCGCATGTTGGTTATTTTGAGTTTACGCCACCCGCCACCAGGTGGGTTCCGGTCACGTGGTTATCTTGTCGTGCAAGTACAGTATCTCTGCCGTATATCGCTGCTGCTTTGTTTTCGCATGTTGGTTATTTTGAGTTTACGCCACCCGCCACCAGGTGGGTTCCGGTCACGTGGTTATCTTGCCGTGCAAGTACAGTATCTCTGCCGTATATCGCTGCTGCTTTGTTTTCGCATTTTGGTTATTTTGGAAAATTTCTTAGTTTTAACCATGGGTCCTAAGAAAGTGAGTGCCAAGGGAAGTACTGAGAAGAAGAAGAGGATGATGTGCTTGGATATAAAACACGCAATCGTCGAAAAACATGAGCGAGGTGTGCGTGTTGTCGACTTGGTGAGGCGGATGTGAAGGCAGCTGAAGATTTTATTATAACTTTTGCCGAACTGATAGAAGCCGAACGATACATCCCCCAGCAAATCTTCAACTGTGACGAGACAGGGCTCTTCTGGAAAAAGATGCCGAGGAGGACGTATATAACGGCAGAGGAGAAGAGCATGCCAGGCCACAACTTGTTCAGAGTGCCGGCGATAGCTCGCCTTCTCTTTGTGGAAAACACGGTGAGATCCTTAACATCCAACAACTAATGGGACGCAAACGGGGCGCCCAGTTTAGCGGTACACACATTGATGAATCACCCTGCCTGTGATTCACCCATGACAGGTTATAGCTGGGTCGGGATTCAAACCCAGGCTGGACAGTTTAGAGTCAAGTGTGCGTACCTCCAGTCCAGGCCATCCTGCCAACTTGTATGCTGCATACAGGTGAAATATAAAGCGCGAGATATTTTTATATATACTGTATATTTAAAAAAAAATTGGTGTGGTTTTTGGCGGGCTGGAACGGATTAATAGCATTTCAATGCATTTTAATGGGGAAATTTGATTTGAGAAACGAGCAAATTGAGTTACGAGCTCGGTCACAGAACGAATTAAACTCGTAAGTCAAGGTTCCACTGTATATATATATATATATAATATATTGTTACGGATACGGAGTACGGCTCTTCCCTCTTAGCAAGGGGTGGTTAGTCCCTTGTCTTGTTAAGCTGACCATCTCCGCTCCTGGCACTTGTAACGCTATCCCGCGGGATGGAACGGATCAGGGTTATGGGTCCAGGGTTTATCCCGAATACCTTTATCCGTCCCTCTGCAGACTAGGGAGACGAGCACCGCTCGAACCCCGGTTTGGATAGTCTAGTTGCCGAGTGGTTTTTAGCAACCTGAAGTTCGAGTCATTAGCCTTCACTAAACCCGATCCTGAACGTTGGCCAAATCGCGCCACGTACACTCAATATTGAAACCACTAAAGCGACCGAACGAGAATGAAGAAAAAGTACGGAGGAATAACAGGATTTATTAATTATATACACAAGCCAAAGCAAAAAGGGCAGTCAAGGTTATATTCAGGGAAATGGAAGGAGCAGGAGACACAGTGAAATCATTAGCTTACCTATACAAGCTTAATTAATAAACCCCAGGACAACGTGGAAGACGGACGAACATTCACTTACACGGGGAAATGCAGCCAGGAATGAATGGCTTGGAGATGGATGGCTTTGAGAGGCAAGGAAGGTTCAGCGGGGACTGGGCACGGTCGGGCCGGAAGGCACCACCGTCAAGAAGCCGAGCCGTGGTCGTGCGAACTCCCCCGGTCCCAAACTGCGCGGGCGAAGTTCCTTTCTCCGCCTGCTGCGTCGCGCACTTCTTGCGTTGCCTCGGTCCGTTTTTCCTGCAGCGCGGCACATATCACGGCGGCTTGGTCACACCTGCTCATCTCCAGCGCATCTCTTGGACTCAGAACTCATCTGCCGTGGGGAGCGTCCCGCTGCGGGTTATATAGGCCCCGCCCTTCAACCTTTGCGAACCTCCCCGATCGTTCTCTCTCCGCCCTCTCAAGCCAAACCCCTCGTTCTGGGTTGGACGAGCGGGGCCGACTCACTCCTCCCCTCTATGACGAGATGGAGACCCGCCTTTCTTCTTCGTGGTTACCTCGTGCGTAATGGAGTCAAATGCAGCAAAGTGGACGGGAGATGAAAATGTAGCAGCAAAGTGGCTAAAGGCGTCAATTGCAGCAAACCTGGCAAACCTGGCACTTGGAAGATGCCATGGGGCGTCGGAGGGACCTACTCTTATTTAATTCGGTGCAATGAAGAGTCAAACTATTGGGAAACACATCCTTAAACTACATAGAATAAGGGACTAACTATTTAAAAGGATATATGGTGCCCTGTGTGTAGGTTTATGGAATTAACTAAGAGGACGAGCTTCGACCTTTCTTTACATTACGGAGGGTGACAGTTACACACAACAAAACCATAATTCTCACATTCTTTACACTTTCTCAAATTCGTTACAATATATATAAATCGGTAGTGAGGCCTTGGGTTCATCAGGGAAGAACAACATGCCATAGATAACCTTGTCTGGAAAGGAAATGAGAGAGGTGGAGGGGAAGTTGTGCAGGTAGGTGAACGTGGCGCTGACCCAGAAGTACCTATCAGAAGGACAGAGTATTATTCATTTTAGTTGTCCTGTTTAGTGTTCCCATCTGACCCCACATCTCATCGTGCTGGGAACACAGGTTAAAATCTAATGTACTATATGTGATCTGCCTTTGTGGCGGTAAAATGGGAAAATGGCGATAAAACCTGGAATTATTTATTTATACCCCTTTAAACCACTTTAAACTTTATATAATGAATTGAATTATATACTTGAAAACTGTATAAGACAAATTGATTTCATAATACTTCCAAGAACCATCCAATATTTCGAAATGTAGCATGAGAGGGCACGGCATGTGTTTCGGGTTGCAGAAGATTCCGCCATTATGGGTATGCAACATCATCTCCATCAACTCGAATTTATAATCATTAACATTGCCATCACATTATTGAATCAAGTTTATCATTATTATTATTAAAAGTAAATATTTTGGTCTTAATATCTCAAGAAAAGAAACTTTATTTTATGTTTTTTCATACAGGAAAATGAGCCTGGTATTAGCTAACAGTTAAGGTGGTTGGCTTTAGATCTTGAGTTCAGCCACCCACTGTCGTGCCGTTAAATAACACCAGGTGGTTTGACTCAGCCTGTCATCCTTCCGAGGTCGGTCTGTCATTCCTCAGTCTACTGTAAACAGCGGACACTGCATCAGTGGCACAGTTGTGCTCTCAGCAATGATGTAAACCAGCAGCCACAGTAATCTTATTCTTCTTCTATCTATCTATCTTCTTATTTAAATTTATCTATCTTATAAATAATTTATATTATTTATATTATTATAATTATTTATTATTTTTATTTTCTATATATATATAAAAGAAAGTTTTTGTTTGTCTGCACGCGCTAATCTCCTGAACGGTGAAAGATAGGAGGAAATCCCTCAAACAAAAAATGTTGGGACAGGCCGCGGGAAGGTTATAGGCTAGGTGTCGAGGCCGCCTCGGCCGGACTGGGCCCATTTCACAATTAAAAGCTGAGCTAAATTATTGTAGTCAATCTTCTACGGCCACAAGTAAAAGCTGAATTATAGTCGTAAATTTTATAACCAAAAATGTCGGGACGGGCCCCGGGAAGGTTATAGGCTAGGTGGCGAGGCCGGTCGAGGCCGCCTCGGCCGGGCTGGGTCCATTTCACAATTAAAAGCTGAGCTGAATTATTGTAGTCAATCTTCTACGGCCGCGAGTAAAAGCTGAATTATAGTCGTAAATTTTAGAACCAAAAATGTCGGGACAGGCCCCGGGAAGGTCATAGGCTAGGTGGTGAGGCCGGTCGAGGCTGCCTCGGCCGGGCTGGGCCCATTTCACAATTAAAAGCTGAGCTGAATTATAGTAGTCAATCTTCTACGGCCACGAGTAAAAGCTGAATTATAATAGTAAATTCATTCAAAAAGAACTAAAAATGTCGGGACGGGCCCCGGGAAGGTTATAGGCTAGGTGGCGAGGCCGGTCGAGGCCGTATCGGCCAGGCTGGGCCCATTTCGCAATTAAAAGCTGAGCTGAATTATAGTAGTCAATCTTCTACGGCCGCGAGTAAAAGCTGAATTATAGTAGTCAATCTTCTACGGCTGTGAGTAAAAGCTGAATTATAGTAGAAATGAACGAAATGCGGCCGCGGCCGGATAGTCAAACTCCGCTGCTTCGCAATGCCGCGTTTTATTCCTTTTTTCGTTATTTATATAATAACATAATCTACTTTTGTATTCTTAGTTAATTTTCTGAAATTTGTCGAATTTGTTTTTCACTTGAAAGTTGTGGCTTACGATGTGTAAATAAAGGTGGAAAAAGTCTGATTTAATACAATTTAATTCCAGGTAATGTGGCAACAAAAGGTGAAAATTTTGAAAGGGGGTCTACACTTTGTATTTTGTATAGGCCCTGTATATATATATATATATATATATTGTTGCGGACGCGGTTAAAGATGTTATTTTACCGAGCGGTTGGTATTACCGCGACCGAACAGTTATTCCCCGATTAGAACCTGATTCCACCCAAACGTTGGCCGGATCGCACCGCGGCTGCTCAATGAGGGAAAAGACTAAAACGACGAATGCAAAGAGGAAGACGAAGGCAAAGAAAGGTTTGGAAATACTACTCAATTTATTTACTATTTACACACATAAGCAAAAAGAAAGCAGTCACGTCTATTTACAGCACATAAGACGCAGGTGACACAGTGAAAATACCAGCTTACCTACAGTCTTAATTCACCCAGGACAGAACAAACAAAAGACAGACTCACGCGGGGAATGATGACAGGAATCGCAGGAGGTAGATGGCTGGAGGTGAACACTTGGTGGAGCCAACACGGAGCTTGGTGGAGCCTTGGTGGAGGTGAACGCTTGGTGGAGCCAACGCGGCTGGTGGGGGGTTGGTGTGACGGGTTCTCTCTCCTTCCCTCACAAGCTTCAGGACTCTTTCTCTCTCTTTCTTAGTCCCACCCAGTCCAACAACTTCCTCTCTTGCTTAGTCCAACTCAAGGCCTTTCTGTCTTCTGATCTCCTCCCTCCTCGACTCTCTCTGGGGGCCTCTCCCTCGGGTTATATAAGCCCCACCCTTGACCCTTTGCGAACCTCCCCAAAACGTTCTCTCTCCGCCCTCTAAAGCCAACCCCTCGTTCTGGGTTGGTCGGCAAGGGCTGGTTCACTCCTCCCCTCTATGACGAGGTGGGGACCTGCCTTTCTTCCCCAACCCTGCCTCGTGGTCAATGGCGGATGAAGGGAAAACCGCCCAAAATGCAGTTGGCAATTGACGAAAAGGGGGAATGGAGGTTTTGGGAATGGGAATGAAGGGAATCTATCTCTTTCACTTGGTGCAATGGAGTACTTCTATTAATGGGAGACACAGCCTTACCCTAAAACACAGAATAAGATATAACTATCGAACAGGGGTATTCTATGATTGGCTGACGTGTATGCTTGTGGACTAATTATGGGACGCCCTTTTGACCTTTACACAGCTCCGGAGGCAGGAGGCGCAGACTCAAGCAATAATAATAATAATAAAGCACACAATCAAAAAAACAGTCCTCATATCCGCAACAATATATATATATATATTCTGTTACGTGGTCCTCCCGGTAACTACCTGGTCTTGGTGACCCCCGGACCGTGGGAGGACCCCGCCAGAAAGATATCTGATTTATACGCTTTCGTAGCGCAATCAATATGAAAGACACAATAATTCAAGTCAATAAGAAACCCCACACCAAGGATCCGGATTACTTTATAATATATTCTCCATCCATCATCAGCAATCAACAATCCATAAACAATCTTACTAAGATGGCCATCTCATAAATTTCCCCCCTTTCCCCACTCACGACCCCTCAATGGTCACTGTCCCTCACAATGTCTCTGGGCCCCTCCAGACCAAGGTGAAGGTCGACTTCTCCGCACACGGGCGGTTGAACGAACCCCTGGCTGACGTGGTCCAAACGTGCACGTCGCGTACCGGGAACAGCTGCTGCGGCGCACACCTCCTTGCAAAGCAAAGCGGGCAAAGCAAAGCGCGGCTTGCAAAGCGCGCGAGGCCCAAGGTGCGACCCGTACGCGTCCTTGTAGACGTTGAGGCGAACTGTGCCGGACGCTTGGTTCCGTGCACGAACCCACGGCAACTTGACGTGTAATCGGTAATTACCCCGCGCAGGTAACTCCTTTCGCCAGACGGGCTTTCAAACGCAGCGTCCCCCACGCCGCTCAATATCGACACCGCTCGCATCGGAGCTGGGCGAGGAAGAAGAAGATCGCCGCTTCTCCCGGACCTCGTGTCTTTTTCTTCTTCCGGTTCACTATCCCGTTTCCGGTCTCCTGTTATCCGGAGCCTCTCTAACCCTTTATCCACAACAACCTTTAATAGAATAAACATTAATAAGCAATGACATGAATAGTAACTCCTCTAAATCCGGGATCCGTAACAATATCTATATATATCTATATATATATAATATATATATATATATATATATCTATATATACACAAAGAATTAAGTTAAGCACCCCCCCGTTTTTTTACAACCTCGCACATTACAAGTTTGTTGTCGTCAAAACAGTGTAATATACCCATGATATTGCTATATTTTCTGGAGAAGTGATATTATGGTCACATAAAAACATAACAATCAAGCCGTTTTCAATATTTTATTCTGAATAATTTTAAGGTGAAATTTTTTGGGAATTTTAGGCATATTTTCACCTCAATTTAAGTATGGAGCTATAGGTCCATCACGGACAGTGTGGATGACGTTTATGTTTTCTAACGTACAGTCATTGTTCTGAGAAGACCTCTAGCGATCTTTGCGTCAATAACGTGTGTAGGACCCACGTGATCGGATCACTGACTCAACCCTACGTCTCATAGACCCTGTAAGCCGTCGTATGCGTTGCTGTGGCAGGTTGTTCCATTCCCGATGTAATGCACGTTCCAATTCATCCAGATTGGCTATTGGAGGGACCATCTTCGCAATTTGTCGTCCCAACATGTCCCAAACGTGCTCGAGGGGGTTCAGGTCAGGACTGTACGCAGGCCAGGGGATGGTTGTCACAGCACCTTGCTCCATCCGATCACGTGGGTCCTACACACGTTATTGACGCAAAGATCGCTAGAGGTCTTCTCAGAACAATGACTGTACGTTAGAAAACATAAACGTCATCCACACTGTCCGTGATGGACCTATAGCTCCATACTTAAATTGAGGTGAAAATATGCCTAAAATTCCCAAAAAATTTCACCTTAAATTATTCAGAATAAAATATTGAAAACGGCATGATTGTTATGTTTTTATGTGACCATAATATCACTTCTCCAGAAAATATAGCAATATCATGGGTATATTACACTGTTTTGACGACAACAAACTTGTAATGTGCGAGGTTGTAAAAAAACGGGGGGGTGCTTAACTTAATTCTTTGTGTATATATATAGGGATATATATATATATATATATATATATATATATATATATATATATATATATATATATATATATATATATATATATATATATATATCCCTATCTCTATCTGTAATTGTCAATATATCATAACTGATGGAATAGCTAAACGTCAGAAGGTTGGTTTTTTGACAAAGTCTAAGCCCCAAAGAGCAAGGACATGATAAATGGGAACTTACTGGCAGTATTATGGTGGGAAATAACCAGGCACAAGCAAGTCCTGTTTGGGTATGGCCGTGGCCTATTGGTCAGTAAACTCGACTTGTATCAGATCTGCAAGGTCAGAATCATCAAGGTCAGAGGAGGTGTACAATAGAGGTCATCAATCGTATGACAATATAGTAACAAGTCTTGTGCCTCATCTAATTTTGTGAAAAATACCAATGATGTTAAGAGCTTTGGATTCCACAGGATCCAGGAGTTAGAGCTATACAGATGTCTTGAGTGCCTGGCCAAATGCCTTGTCAGCCTGAAGAAGTTCAGATTTATCAAGGAAGGATTTCTATATGCAGCCTGTAGTTGGCTATGGAGGTCAGTTTGGATATATGTCTGCCAAAGAAAGGCCATGGCTGATGATGAGAACCAAATTTTCATGGGACCAAACTTCTCGTGGTTGTTTGATTTGTGGATTCTTAGACAATCCTTGGGAGTGAAAGTACGTAATGTGAGACTAGCTTGGGTTTAATGACATGTTCTATGTGTCAGCCCAGTACCTCATCCTTTCGTCATCTGTTGAAAGGGATTCTCACTGCTGCCAATCTATCATTGGGACAGTGTACTGCATGGCATAATGCGGAATGATCTGAAAAGTGGAAAATATTGTGGTCTTGTACATCGGAGAGGTTATTGACATACATGAGGAACTAAACTTGACTCAAGAAGCTGCCTTGGGCACTTCAGTTGCCACTAGGAGAGGATATGAAATTATACCGTTGGGAGAGCTACATGCTGATTGCATGTGTGGGGGAAGACACTGAGTCAGGAATTATGGTGGCCTTGGATGCCACAGGCAAAAAGTTTGGCTGATCAAAATAATGTTAATGACATCGTAGGGACGAAGTGGGGGGAGGAGGAGGGGGGGGGGTGGTTTAAAACTTGGCCTTTCAGAGCAGAGTTAATTCACGATCATCCAAAGTACAACCTTTTGTGCCACATAGCTGTATTGGTCCAACACATTGGCACTTAATAATATATCACTGGTTGAGAATAGCTACTACAGGATATATAGCAGCTGGAGGGGATGTCCTAGAACCTAGTGTCCTAGAACCCAGTTTCCCAATCGTGCCATGTTCAAATCCCGTAACTCCTGATTTGTAACACTGGATTACTTATATTTTTCATAGATACAGTGGAATATTTAATCATTAGTAACCAAAATGTCGATGGAACATCCCCACTGCTTACTCCTCTCCCCCATTAACGACCTATCCTGACATGCATCATCCCCTGCTGCCACCCAGCAGATTTTAAGCAATGATGTCGTATTAGCTGGTGACACCACATTGTGGAGTCATAGTAGTATGACTGCCTAATACCTACCGCATGCAAGAACGTCCAAGATCCAATTGTATACTTGCAAAAAAGGTATATTTGGGGACTTCAAAACATCTCGCTGTTAAATGCATTTCAAACACACACAGGAAGAATAATTCTAACTTTGGAAAAATAAACTTTGTCCAGGCCTAGAACATCCACGTCTGCATTGGTGCACAATTCAAACAAAGGTTTTGTTAACAGAAAATTAGCAAAGCCAGGATGCTACCAGCCATGTGAAAATGATGTCTCGGGCATTCTCCCTTTGTTGGAGCGACGCCTCATATTGTACACCGCACCTTTCCTATGCCATCCCCAGGTGCTGTATAACGTCATTGCTGGGCACCGAAGGGGGCTCGGCAATGACGCAAGCTGAAAGGGAGTACTCAGTTTTCACTCTGCTTGTTTGTTTGTTTCTTGTTTGTTTTTTTGTTTTCTTGTTTGTTTGTCCGGGGATATCTCAGCCATCCTTTGAGCTAGGAAGCTGAAATTTCGGCACAATAGTGAGCAAGCCTTTGTCAAAAAAAATTATTTTTTGTTTTTTGATTAATCAATTAATTGATGAGTTATTTAATTTAAGAGATCACGGTGAGGTCACGTCTTTTCGAAGCTGTTCCATGCGCTCACGCTTTCGAAGCTAAGTGATCTTTCACATTTGTGTTTTTGTCGTATCTTTATCTTTCTTTCGGTGCATGTACCTATTGGGGTGACTTTAATAGGTTTCTCGGTGTTTGTTTTTCATACCTGTGTACAGAATCGTCGGTTTCTTCGTATCGTATATTCTGAGGCCTAGTGTAGTACTAGTACTAGTAGGCTACCGTGTCCTCAGACCTTGGCTTGAGGCTTTTGTTTTTGTCTCAGCGGTTCTTCGATCGCGCTGCAACTACTTACGGTCTCTGTTTTTCACGGTCTTTTCACCCATACTCCCTTGTTTTAAAATCTCAAAAAAAAACCAAAAATTTTTTTTCCTTCCCTGTTCTTATCCGCTTGTGCGTTCTTATTTGTTCTTTCGTTCTTCGTTCTTTTGCTCTTTCGTTCTTCGTTATTTGTTCATTCGTTCTTCGACCACGTTGTTCGAGATCACGTGATCAAGTTGTTAATACATGTTTCATCTGTCCCCTGAAGAACTTTATTATTATGTCATATTCTATAACACTTTTTTCTACTTCTTCTATAAAAGGATGCTTTCGACTTGCTCACCAATTCTATTCATTCAAAAAAAAAATTCCATCTCTTACAGTGCATCTTTCATTCATTCCCTAAACTCTCCAGAACTCCACCCATCCTTCAGCGTCCTCAAACGTATTTTTGACTCGAATGTCTCAAGAAACTCATTTTGCAAAAAATGTTCGTTTCCCATAAATCGTACACTTTTCAAAATCCAATCACACCCCTCCCCTCCAAATCTTCCCCATCACCCATCTCTGTCAAATCTTCCCCCTTGCCCCTCCCCCCCAAATCTTCCCAAACACCCATACCTTTCAAATCTCCCCCCCTGCCCCTTCCCTCCTAAACTCCCCCCACACCCCTCCCCTCTGAGGCTCTCCCTCACTCCTCCCCTCCTAGACTCCCCTCTCACCCCTCCTCCTCAAAGCGTCCTCCCCGCTTCTTCCCCCTTCCAACTTTCACCTTCATCTTCCTCAACCTTCTGCCTCACTCTTCCCCCTCCTCAAATAACACCTCACTGCGCCTCACCCAAACACCATCAAACCTTTTGTCCGCCCCATTCTTCCCTTTCTCCAAGCTATTCTGTAATCTCTGACACACCTGCAACAGCTCTCCCTACCTCTTCCTCCTCTTCCACATCCTGCCCTACCGCTCCCCCCCCCCCCCTGTCCTGTATCCGATGCTCCCCCTTCCTCTTCCTTAACAGTATGGACCTCAAACATCCGGGGCCTTCGCTCAAACTTAACTGATCTCTCCATACAGGTTGCTTCTGACAAACCAGACGTGATCTGCTTAACAGAAACCTTCCTCCTTCATGATGTCTCTGATTCCTTGGTATCTCTCCCAGGTTACTCCCTCCTCCGGTATGATAGACCTGAGCCTCGTTCTGGAGGTGGGGTTGCTATCTTTATAAAAAACTCTCTTCCTCACTCGCCCTGCACTGCCCTCTCTCCACCTCACCCCCAGGAATACCTTTGGCTACGGCTTCCCCTTCGCTCCCACCTTTTGTTCATATGCGTGTTGTACCGTCCACCAAACAGTGATGACTCCATCTACATCTCGCTGTCTGATAATATGGACCAACTTCTATCTACCCATTCCAACTCTCTCTTCCTCATATGTGGTGATTTCAACTGTCACCATGCCAGTTGGCTGGGGGTGGGTACCACTCTCACCAGCCATGGCTCTTCAGCAAAGGACTTCTGTGACTCACTGGGACTGACACAATCTGTCAATTTCACAGCCCGGATCTCAGTCAACGGAGAATCTTCTTTTCTGGACTTGGTTATGACTAACTTCCCTGAAAATGTCTGCTGCTCTTCTTCTGCTCCAATCGGCTCTTCTGATCATGTGCTTGTTGAAGTGGACATCTCTCTGACCATTTTCAGAGAGCCTCCTCAGCGTCGACGAGTCTGGCATTTCACTCAGGCCAACTGGCACGGTCTTCAAGCAGCCATCAATCATCTGGACTGGTCTTCCATCTCTACTGCCTCTGACATCAACTCATCCTGGGAATTCTTCCAAAGTAAATTGCTCTCTCTCATGCACAGATTTATCCCTTCTCGTCTTCAGTTGTCATACCCTTCCTCCCGTCCATGGTACATGGAATCTTGTGGTGAGGCTATTGCCCAGAAACAACTTGCTTTCGTCTCCTGGAAAGCAAATCCAACGGAAGGAAATCTCATTTCCTTTCACAAAGCCCGAAGCAAGTGTGTGTCCACCCTCAGCAGAGCCAGGAAACAATATCTCTCCGTCCTCAGGACCAAACACTCTTATCTGTCTCCCTCTTCCAAATCCTGGTGGCGTCTGGTAAAATCTGTTTCTGGTGTTTGTTCCCCCTCCATCCCCTCCCTCACCTTAAATGGCCACACGGCTGACTCCGCACGTGAAAAAGCTGAATGCCTCAACTCTGTGTTTGCCTCTAAATCTTGTGTCCCAAACCCATCCCTCTCTGTACCCACCGTACCCAGTCGTACCCAGCTGCTCCTGGACTCTGTGTCCTTTCCTCCTGACAAGGTGGAAAAGTTTCTGTCAACCCTCGACTCTGATTCTGGGACTGGACCTGACGGTATCAGCCCACGGGTCCTAAAATCATGTTCTTCCGCTCTTTCACTCCCTCTCTCTGTTCTCTTCACCCTCTCTTTTGCTCAAGGTCATCTTCCATCTGCTTGGAAATCTGCCAACATCACCGCTTTGCACAAAAAAGGTGTAAAAACAGATCCCAGCAACTACAGACCAATCAGCCTTCTCCCAATTATCAGCAAAGTCATGGAATCCATCATTGCTTCAGATATGAAATCTTTCCTCTTCTCCAATGGCTTGATCTCTGATCATCAATTTGGTTTCAGACCTGGACACTCCACTCTGGACATGCTGCTTCTGCTTTCTCAACAATGGATGGAGGTCCTCAATGCCAAACAGGAAATTAGAGCAGTCTCCCTTGACATATCACGTGCCTTCGATACGGTCTGGCACCCCGCTCTGCTCACCAAACTCTCCTCTTTTGGTATCCATGGAAATCTCCACGCATGGCTGGCGGACGTCCTCTCTAGTCGTAGTCAACGTGTGGCCCTGAATGGGTTTCTCTCATCTCCTCTTCCTGTTCAGGCTGGAGTTCCCCAAGGCAGTGTTCTGGGCCCTGTGCTTTTTCTGGTCTTCATCAATGATCTCTCTGACTCTCTTGAAAATCCTCTCTATCTCTTTGCTGACGACTCTACTCTCTGTCGCTCCATTCTTCATCCCTCAGATCGGCAGTCTGCAGCCTCCTCACTCCCTGCAGACCTTGACAAAATCACAGACTGGGCAAACAAGTGGAACATGTCTTTCAAGCCTGACAAATCTCACACTCTTACGATGTCTCTCCGAAAAGACCGACTGGACAACCCTCCCATCCACTTTCTGAATAATCCTCTCCAAGAAGTTCTGTCACTCAAGCTTTTGGGTCTCACTATCTGCCATGATCTTTCCTGGAAAAACCACATTTCAAATCTGGCCTCCAAAGCCAGTCGCCGACTGGGCATCCTCCGTCGTGCAAAGTCCTTCCTTGGCACACCTGAGCTCCTCACCACATACAAGGCTTTCATCCGCAGCTCAATGGAATACTGCTCTCCCCTCTGGGCTGGTGCTCCTGCCTCACACCTAGCTCGCCTTCGCGCTGTTGAAACCAAAGCATTCAGAATCATTGGAATCTCCCGCGATGAAGCTAACTCCAAGGGCCTCTCACTCACTCACCGCAGGCAGGTTGGTAGTCTCTCCGTCTTCTACCGACTCCTCTCTGGCTTTGCCCCCCCAGCTCTCTCTGGGCTCTGTCCCGCAAACATTCCTACAGGTCGCACAAGATCTGCCTGCAACCCTCTTTTGGTTAAACTGCCAAAATCAAGACTCTCTGCTCACCTTCACTCCTTCATTCCTCTTTTCTCCCACCTCCGGAACAAACTCCCTCACTCTCTTCAATCCCACTCCACCCTCCAAGTCTTTAAAACAGCTGTTCACCACCATCGCTTATCTTCCCCCATCCAAAACCTTGATCTTTTCTACCCCCGCTAATTTCACCCCAATTCCACTTTTTGAAATACCAACTTCTGTCCTGGAAGTCCTTGGTGTCCTTGTGCTTTATACTTCTCCCTCCCCCCCCCACCCCCTTCCCATGCCTCCTCCCCCCGGGCCCTCTCCCTTCCACACATCTCCCTGCTCTCGGATGTTATGTTTGTGTGCTTCCCCTTTTCTCCCCATCTTGTCTTCCGCTCCCTCTTTTTGTGTATTTTGTTTGTCTGGTCGATTTGTTTGTGAAGTAAATGTTAGCTCTTTCACGAGCCTCGATTCAGTATACAAAAAAAATAAAAAATAAAAAAAATTTATTAGCGATTAATTAAGTACTTATACATTTCCTTTCTCATCTGGGCATTATCTCAGGCACCTTTTGAGCTAGGAAGCTGATATTTGGACATGCCAATGACCATGTGATTTGGCTGCAAAGGCTATTTTGATTTATTGTTTAATCAATTAATTGATTAATTATTTATTGTTTAATCAATTAATTATTTAATTTTTTATTCATGGCTTATTTAATTAAATTTCTAAAAGATACATCTTCGGATGACGCACGAGTGGTTTAGTTATGCTATTAGCCAATTGATTAAGAAAATATTTTGTGATAATCTTTTATTGATTTTAATTATGCAATTAATCAATCAATTATTGCGCACCTCTCCCTCCAAATACAGTCTCTATGAGCTGCGCTGGGGGGTATTTAATTATTTGGCATGGGGGCGGTGTACTTTGAATGTATCTGCACTTGTTTATTTTAAACTTAGTTTTCCTATATGTATACTCTTTTTAAATTGATCTCAGGTCCATGAAGCAGTGTTACATAAATCACATCCAGGCGGGCATTAACAGAGGTCGGTGTACTTGAACATCAATGTCAAGGACGTTGATAGACAATGGGCAAAATCACAGAGTATTGGATTTGAATCTTGGTTTCCAGAGCCTGTTGTTGGCTTAACGGTGAAGGTGACCGCATTAAGATCATATGGTTTGGAGTTTGAGCCCCTGTCGTGCTGTTAACCAACACCAGGTGGGTTGACTCTGTCCGTCATCATTCCGAGGTAAGCAAAATGAGGACCAGGTTACTAGAAACAGGGGGCGCTGCATCAGCAGAACAGCCATGCTCCGAGCAATGATGCAATCATGCAACCAGCAGCCACAGACTTCATACAAAATATAAATCATCTTGTTTTGGATAGGAATGCTTAAAAAGCCAGACAAAAACTATCAAGCGACTCTTTCACTTTGTTGCATATCTTTCATTCTTTCAAAGTATTTATACAAATTCTGTATTTTAACAACGATCCTTGTTTCATTTTTCAGACATTTTCGTCAAAACAAGTAAAATACAGTAAACGGGTTGTTTAATTTTGCCGATATTATGACATTCACTTGTGTTTGTGTTCCATTGAGATATTGTGAGATACAACCCAAAGTGACATGCACAGAAATTTTACAGAACTGTGTGTGTGGTGTGTTGTTCATTTGCCTCTTTCAGGTGGCACCTTTTCATACCTTTCATTCCCCTGTCCTCCTTAACAACCTGTCAGCGTACCCAATCCATCCTTGACATTCTGCTGTTACAATGTCATCACAAGCGTTGTTCATCGCTCAAATAAGCGTGACCCGGCCATAAGGTTAAGGGATTGGATGCTACCCGACCACCAGGAGGGATGAAATAAGCACCTCAAATGGTTCAAGAAAGTGAGGAAGATGATGGAAAAATAATTAAGGAGAAGCTGTCCGCATAAACCTCATTAATGTACCAGTGTGGTGTCATGAATCGCATGGGGGTCATATGGAATCTAAAGTTCAGTTGACCTTGGCTATGTCGTCTCATTTTCTTAGCTTTTGAAAGGATCTTTTGTCACATCAAAGCACGAGGAAGATCGCGAGCAGTTTACCATTCGCCATTTTCTGCTTCCTACAATTTAACCTCAAAATATGGGTGCATAATATGCTCACAAGGCAAATATATCCCAGGATGCAAAAAATAAACCCATTGATCATAAGTATCAGATTTACAAATATTCTCGCAATGATGTACACAATGAGTCGTAACCCATGAAACTGTCTTGGTGAGGGTGAGAAACATCTGGAGCTCATTTGGGAGTGCCCTATAGTACATCTGATTTGGACATGCTCCAGCCATTTTGGATGAATGGTGGATGGATGCAAGTACGGTACATGTGTAGCCGCCGTCTCTGGTCTTTGGTGTTGCTGAAGCCAGGAAACGATATAAATTGGTCTCTGGTCTTTGGTGTTGCTGAAGCCAGGAAACGATATGAATTGGTCTTTGGTGTTGCTGAAGCTAGGAAACGATATAAATTGGTCTCTGGTCTTTAGTGTTGCCTAAGCTAGGAAACGATATAAATTGGTCTTTGGTCTTTGGTGTTGCTGAAGCCAGGAAACGATATAATTTGGTTTCTGGTCTTTGGTGTTGCTGAAGCCAGGAAACGATATAAATTGGTCTCTGGTCTTTGGTGTTGCTGAAGCTAGGAAACGATATAAATTGGTCTCTGGTCTTTGGTGTTGCTGAAGCTAGGCAACGATATACCCTGCCTCCAGGCCTTGGAATGTACCCTGCCTCCAGGCGGGATGAACATGTCAGAAAAGATGCTTGCAATTTTCAGTCCAGGTGGATGAAATGGGTACCAATTCTGCTTGGGCTTACACTGCGGATCCAAGTCCGGGTCCCAAAGGTCAATTTCTGCACTCACCAAAACTGACCGCTGTTCAACTCAGCAGCGGGTTGCTCAGAGCAGACAAAGAGAGGGCTTCTTATTGTGTTCTCCATGGCTCCTTTTCCATGGAAGTGGGGTATGGGCGAACTTCCAGGTCCCCCATATCCGACTTTGAATAGATCTTTCTATCCAGGACTCTTTCCCCGCCCACCCCTGCCACCTTTCTTTGCTCTGCTGAAGTCTAACATTATTGGTCTCTCTCTGCCACAGAGGTGAGGGGTGAAGATTTCCTTCCGGCGTTGTGTGCCCGTGCGCTATCCTTTTGAATGCTGAACATCAAGCAGGGAAGCAGCACGTACAAATTTTAGGTCATTGGTATGACTCGGCTGAGGTTCGAACCACCGACCTCCCAGGATCAGAGCGATGCTCAAACCATTACGCTGAGCAAGTTGAAGGTGTATTGCGTTAGGAAATACGATCATACATGCTGTAACAAAATAATTAGGCTGGGGAATGGCCTCGTTATGGGATATGACATCACACCTGAGGTTTGTCCCTTTACACTGCTCTGGTGCAACCCATACCCTATTGTCTACTAGTGTTTGCTTTATACAAATATGAACCATCAAAGTATTTTTTGTGATTAGGAGTCCATGTGCAATTGCTTCAACTGCTGTCACAAATTCTAATTAGTTACACAATAATGAACTGATTTGTTCAGTTTACATCACTTTAGCTGTAATCAAAAATACCAACTGTGAAAAATGGATTTTATGATAATATTCCTTCACAAAAATAGAAAATTGAATGTGCCTGAGATGAACATAAATAATACATTACAGTGAGTACATACGAGGGCCAGTCAATAAGTAACCTTAAAATGGCGATATAAATTCGAGAATGTAATGTGTGTAGTTGGAGACGACATATGTTATATCTATGGGTAAGAGGCATGTTTTGTCTGTTTTAGATCTGGCAACATTGAGCCTATGACGTCAGTAGAGCAGTTCCAAGATGGCCTCTGCCTTAGAAGCATGCACTAGGGAGGAGCAATGTTCTGTCATCCGTTTCTTGGGAAGTGACGGTGTGAATCCCAGTGAAATCCATCGCAGAATGAAGATGCAATATGGTGACACATGTTTATCGCTGCAGCAGGTGTACGGCTGGGACAGGAAGTTTAAAAGTGGTGTCCAGTGTGGCAGACGCTGCTCGCTTGGGCCGGTCTCACACAGCCGACACACCAGAAATAGTTGCAGGAGTTGAGCGCTAAAGGGAAACCGTCACATTACGGTGGATGAAGTCTCTGAATTGAACATCAGCCTTGGTTCAGCACACCATATCATTCACAACGTGCTGGGGTTCCCCAAAGTGTCTGCAAGGTGGGGTTTTTTTTTTTTGTGTATACAGAGTCGAGGCTCGTGAAAGAGATAACATTTATCAAACAAACAAATCAAACAAACAAGCAAACAAAGTATATAAAAAGGGGAGCGGTCAACAAGATGGGGAGAGAAGGGGACGAAGCACACAAACACAACAAACACAACAAACACAACTTCTGCGAAGTTACGAAACAGAAAGCGACGCTTTGTTACAGCACGCAGTGACGGGATGAAAGCTGGGTCCATTACTTTCAGCCAGAAATGAAGAGGACAAGCAAAGAGTGGCGCCATTAAACTTCACCGAAGGCCAAAAAATTCCGCACACAGCTGTCTGCTGGAAAAGTGATGCTGACGCTCCTCTGGGATAGCTGAAGCCCACTTGTAGAGCATTACATCCCCAGAGGGACCACAGTCACCAAACAGTGCATACGATAATTTTTTAAAAGTGATTATTCACCATTGGCCATTGGGAGATAGGGCCAAAAACTATACATAGCAGAATATCTCAAAAAGTTGTCGACTGATTTGGATGAAACTTAGTGGACCGGAATCGATTCAATTTTGGTGAATATCTGGATCCGGATCCGGCTCGTAGATTTTTTAAAGTGATTTGTCACCATTGGGAGACAGGTCCAAAAACGATATGTAGTAGGATATCTCAAAAAGTTGTGGACGGATGATTTTGATTAAATGCGAATCTTTATTGTGATTTTCTGGTCTACTCTGGGATACAAAACGGAAAGTGTTCACCTGGCAGAGGTATGCTCTCTACTAAGTGCCGCTCTAGTTGAGCTCAGTTTTGACTGCCTTGCAAAGAGCAGGACGTGCAATGGCTTGGGCACTATTCTCCAGTTTGAACAGATGTTGGTGAACATCACGACGGTTAGCCCATTTAATGTTCCTTTCTGGAGAATATCGCTCTTATTTTTGGGTTTCCAGATTAAAAACCCGTATACTGGGCTAATTTGTCCATTCTATACTAATATCCTTGTAATTCATGTTAAAGCACACGAATATCTGTTCATGCCTTTGGTAGCAGGTAATACATATTTACCATTGTAGTACAAAAATAAACAATGTAGATTGTAGAGCCTCTATGGGGTATCTATCTATAATTCCATTAATCTCTGTGTGTATGTGTGTATGTGTGTATGTGTGTATGTGTGTATGTGTGTTTGTATGTTTGTCTGTGACCGCTGTTTCTCGACAACCACGGGTCCGATATACTTTAAACTTGCCAGGTATATTGCTGGGGACCCGAGGATGTGCCTTTTCAAGGTTTCATATTAATCGGACAAGTACTTACCGAGCTATGGCGATTTAGCCGTTCGCCGTTCGCTTTGGCGTTGCGAATGGACCAAACCATTTCATGTAAATAGAGGGGGGGTTCTGTGGTCGTTGCGAATGGACCAAACCATTTCATGTAAACAGAGGGGGGGGATTGTCACTGTACTCGCAAGCCGTTCGCCGTTCGCTTTGGCGTTGCGAATGGACCAAAACATTTCATGGACCAAACCATTTCATGTAAATAGAGGGGGGGGGGATTGTCACCGTACTCGCACCCACGTACCCACGTACCCACGTACGGGCATTGCACCCACGTACGGGCATGCCCTAGTATAGATAATGGCGTATGCATACTCACTCACTCGCTGACAGTGAACGCTTGGGGAACAGGTATGAATATCAGGGGGAATGATTGGACAATCTCTCAGGAAATTAGTTTTCAAATATTTATTTGCATATGCGACCCCCTTTTAACATATTGCAGATTGCAAATTCAGGTTAGATAAGTTTTTTCTTTTTAATAATATATTTTTTATAATTCATCATTTTATTTTCAATGAAAAATTTTCAATGCCATTTCATAAGGTGTGTTTGTGTGCACGAGAGTGCGAGCAATAGCACCCACATGTTATGATAGCCAAAAACAGCAAATTGCCCGCACACACACACACACACACATACATATGTGTGCACACAAATACACTCACTCATATATATTTTTGCGTGTGTGTGTGTGTGTGTGTGTGTGTGTGTGTGTGTGTGTGTGTGTGTGTGTCTGGCTCTGGCAAACGCAGACACTTGGGGGCATATCTCTTAGCGAGAAAAAGCCGGAGAACGTCAAAATATGACCACAGGGACCAAATTGAGATTTTTATTTGGATAGAAAGAGTAACTACTCTAGATTATTATGCACCAAAACATTTTCCCAAGAAACAACAAAAGTTGTGAAATTTGACGAGGAATCTAAAATGTCATTCTCAAAATGTGCTTAGAAAGTTACGATTTCTCAGTCAAAAAGACATGAAGATCGCGAAATTTCGATGTTTTACTACGAGCCATACATCGTAATTCGAAGGAGATCCCTGACATACATGTTTGATGTGAATGAAAAGCTCTACGTGTGCACATTAGTTGTGCGTGTGATCTGTATTGTGAACTTTGAACCTAATTATCTCCATTGTTTAAAGGAAAATACAATTGTCATTAAAATACCATAATTTCGTTAATTTTCATCCAATTAACATAATGTGTACATCAAATGAAAGAGAAAAGCATGGCGAATTGGATGATATCAAAATTTCAATTTTGATTTTTGCCCCCAAGTGTCTGCTTTTGCGAGAGCCAGTCACACACACACACACACACACACACACACACACACACACACGCACGCAGGCATGCACGCACGCACACACACACACATACGTATACAGACTTGGCATTTAATATGGAATATTTTTTTTGTGGGGGTGAACTTACTTTTCAAGATGACTTAGAACCAAAAGTTCATTGGAATTATGTTGAAATTATTCTAGATTTTGTTAATGTGACCTTTAAAAGAAACAAAAACCACATTTGACATTTCGAAGAAAATAAATTGATCCTTGAAAGTGATGTAAACTGATATCGAACTCAATTCACGGACAGTACTGTGTTAAACTTCTGTACGTTTTCCAGAAGTATCTCTTTATTTTGCACATTAGCCAAAAAAAATTTCAACAAAAACAAAAGCTAAATTATGACTGGGATTACGGACAGTAAAATTTCAGTTCAGTACTTCGTGTAACCCCCACGAGCATTCAGGAGAGCACGTACACGTCGAGGCATGCTGTTCACGAGATTTGCCAAGGTTTGGACAGGAATCGCTTGCCATGCAGTGACAATAGTCTGCTGCAATTCACGCACAGAGGTGGGCTGCTGGTCCAAGTTGTCGATTTGACGCGTTAATTCTGCCCACAAGTTCTCTATCGGATTCATATCCGGGGACATGGCAGGCCACTCCATATGCTCTACACCACGGTCAGCAAGAAAGTGTTGGATCATGCGAGCATGATGAGGCCGTGCATTGTCATCTTGGAAGACAAAGTTTCCTCGAAAGGCTGCACGAGCAAATGGAAGCAATGTTTCTTCCAGAATGACCCTGTACTTGAACTGGTTCAGGTTTCCATTCAGAACAACCAGGTCAGTTTTGCCCCCTGCATGAAAAGCAGCCCAAACGGTCACCCCACCACCTCCAGCTTGGACTCTTGGCATTATACAATCTTCGTTGTGGGCTTCATGCACTTGTCTGTGCACTCGGACGCGGCCATCTTGACGATCGACCAGAAATCTAGACTCGTCACTGAAGGTCACGTGATTCCAGTGTCCTGGCTGCCATTGACGGTGCTCTCTGGCCCACTGCAATCGGCGCTGGCTGTGTTGGCTGGTCAGGCGTGGCTTTCTCAGGGGATGCCTGGCACGATAGCCTGCTTGAACCAGTCGTTGGTTGACCAGCCTTCTGGATTCAGGCACATTTGTCAGTTGCTGCCACTCAGCCCGAAGCCGATTAGCTGACTTGGTACGGCCATTGCAGACTAACCGGTGCAGCTGGCGATCATCTCTCCTTGTGGTTCTGTGTGGATGTCCTGGCCTCGGTATTGGAGGAGGGACACCCCTCTGAGCATTTCGTTTCAGGATCTTTGACACCTGACCTTGAGTGATGCCATACTGCCGGAGCAATAGCACGCTGTTTCATGCCAGAATTTCGTAAAGCCACGGCTCCATGACAAACAGCATTGTCAAGTTGACGGACCATCTCCAGAGTTAGCGGCAATAACTTTTGTAGACATGCAGCAGTTGTTTTCCACTAATACAGAACACAACAACCCTTATATACCCGATTGTGAAGCCAATCGTCAAATGTACCTGTCTTTACATTTTGTCACGCCACCTGTGATATAATCCTGTTATTGACTTCTTGCTGCGAAAGACAATCAGTGACATGGTTCTTTCAACAAAGACATCACCGAAGGGTAAAAGAAACTCACCAGATTGATATACTGAGTTCAGAAAGTAAACCCAAGTCAAGAAAAAAAAAAAATTCCATATTTAATGCCAAATCTGAATATATATATATATATATATATATATATATATATATATATATATATATATATATATATATATATATATATATATATATATATATTGTTACGGACCGCGGCGAGGATGTTGTTTGCCGAGCGGATGGCCGCCGCGCCCGAACAGTTACCCCGACTAACCCGATTCCTGAACGTTGGGCGAATCGCGCCACAGATATTCAATGGGGAAAAGACTAAAACAAAGGATGTAAAGAGAAAAGAAAGACAAAGGGTAAGAAATACCAATATAATTTATTTATATTTACACCCAAAAGTAACCAAGGAGAAGGTAGGATAATAAAATAAAGACAGAAGGAATCAAGAAGACACAGTGAAAATTGCTAGCTTATCTAAACAGGCTTAACTTATACCCTGGACAGAACAAACAAAGACGGACTCACACGGGGAATTGCAGAGTGGATTGGCTGGAAGGAGGTGGGTGGCTGCAGGGGGAGGAAGGCACGGAGCTGGCTGGAGCTTGATCCTGCACGGGACGTCGGGCTGGACCTCGACGGCCGCCGATCCTGTCGTGTGCGCGGGGTAACGGGTTGGAGCTGCTTGGTGCAGCCAACGCTGCTGGTGGGGGGTCTGACGTGACGGGTTCTCTCTCCCTCTGTCACAAACTCCAGGACTCTCTTTTGGCTTGTCTTTTCTCTCTCTCTCTCTCTCTCTCTCTCTCTCTCTTGCTCTCTTTGCTTCGCTTCGCCCCTTCTCTCCTCTCTCTTAGTCCAACTACTTCAAGGCTTTTTCGCACGCGCTCTTTATAGCGCCTCAGGCGATCAAGCCGCTGGTGTCCAGGACACGCCCATCGGTGAGCTCGCCTCGGCCCTGATTGGTCGGCACGGCCCTCTGGCTCCGCCCTTGATGACGATGGGTGGGCACGCCCAGGAGTCGGCAGCTCCTCCCCCTTCTTCTCCGAGCCGACCTCGTGGCGAATGGAGTCGCGGAGGGAACAGTTGGCAATTTGTTGGAAAGGGAATGTGAAGGGAAAGGGGATCTACTCTTATTTCACTTGGTGCAATGGAGTATTTAAATTAATGGAAGACACAGCCTTACACTAATACACATAATAAGGATATAACTACTGAACAGGGATATATGGTGTCCTTCGTGTATGTTTTATGGAATTAACTACGGGAACGCCCTTTGACCTTTATACAACAACAAATGCAGGAAGGAGGGTGACATTTTACAACAATTCATTACACAACAATAAAAAAACAACATTCTCATATCCACAACACTGCACCCTCCTCCCCTTAGGCACGTCCCGGGCCTATGAACTTTAGCTTTTAGTGTGGCACGTAGGTGTAGTTCCCTCTACATTTAACCTGACCCTGAGTGCGACAGTTTTAAAACATAGATAAATATGTCCCGCTGCTCCATTGCACCCTACCTAACAGACTCACGCCCACAGCTAACCGAATTGCGGAATGGTCTTCAAACTATACATTTACGGTGGGGGCGCATTATTTACAATGACTCTACTTTTATTTACAATACGCAACCCAGGACCTGTGATCGTTCTTTTGGGGGGGGAGACAGTCTGCCCTGCATCGATGCACCATGAAAGCACCCACAACGCACCAATACACCCTCAAGCACCAATCGGTGCACAGTCATTGCAGTTCATTAAAAAATAAAAACAACAAACCCTGGTGCTGGTCTTCCTCTTCGGCTCCCTCTGCTGGCCATGTTATTTTCCTGTGGTTGTCATCTTCTTTGCTGGTGGCCTATTTGTCCTAAAATAAAATGCACCAAACGTGTCCGTTTTAATTTATTTATGGCCCACAGGGCCGACCGTGTGGTTCACCTGTGGGGCATCGGTGCCCTGTGACCAAGGTCCGCCAGCAAGATCTCCGGCCTTCATGGCCGGTTCCAGCAGAGGGTCCATAAGTGGTGCTCAGCCACAGACATGTGGTCCATAATGTGGTGCATCGATGCAGACAGCTGGTTCTGGGAGTTCCGGGCGCACAATGGCGGACTCCCGCACGCTCCCCTCGGCGCCCAGTGGCGCACAGTCCTCATGTGGGAGACAAAAAGGGGGGAAAAGACAGATGAGCGAGGGGTAAGGTCACAAGGGTACACTTCAATACAGGCAATGCAAGGCGAGGTGCGTATGGAGACGGAGCGGAGAAAAGCTCGTCCCTACCGTATGTCACCCCCCCTGTCACCTACTCTACCCTTGCCCGTACCCCATATTTACAACAATCTACACATTTACAAATTTGTCACTACTGTCACGTCTTCCCCATTTTTCCCCTATACCAAATTCGTCTCCACAATCCCTCTAACCAAATTTGCCATCACCAATTCATCATCAATCCTCATAAGGAGGGAGAGATGGAACATCAAGCACAATGTCACACCCACGTCATGATGCGTCTCACAATCCAAACATCTGCACAATAAAAATAATAAAACATGGCATGGTGTGGAGTTACGTCACCTCAGGTGAGTGGATGTAGATGGTGCGAGGAGATCCTAATCCTAACTACCTTCTAATTGACTTTAACACACTTTACACTACCCGGGGTCTTTCCCTGCCAATCCATTGGCCAACTTACACTATGGGTTCTAAAAACCAATTCCCATTGACCAAACTGTGGTGCTTCTCAATTTGGGGTCTCAATCCCCCGATGCAACTCCCTGTGCCCTTGCACAATTTCCGGGCTGGGTCGTGCAGCTCTCCCAGCAGGTCTACCCACCTGCACACCTCCACCACTGTAGTTGCCACCCGAGCTTACCTAGCTCCTCACCCTAACCTATCTAATTGGGGAAGGCCCCTCCTGGCTCTGTCACCCCTTGGTGCCCTCTGGCACTGGGCTACCCGGGTACGTCCTCCGGATCCTCGGGCCCCATCCACAACAACTCTACCGGCTCCCAGAGCCCACCTGCGGCCTCACCTGGCCGACATCCTCACAGTGGTGGAGTGCCCAAACCAACTACACACACTAACAGGCTACACACCCAGCCATTTCCACGTCACTAATGCACCCATCCAAATACCATTCTTCCACCACGCACCACAGATGCCAATATCCAACCACAATTTACCTGTACCCTCTACCTAACTCTTACACTACCCTCCCCGGGTATTCGTGATGGGGTCCATCCTCTTTTCCCCCATCCACACCTTCGCACCATCCACTCCACTCCACAGTTTCCACCATACTCACTCCACGACCATCCATTCCAATACTCCATACCATTTATTCCATACACCTGTTTTTCCATACACCTGTTGTTGCACACCTGTGCAATCACACCTGGTGCCACCTGCACCCTCCTTCCTTCCTGGACCATTTGGTCAGCACAACTCACATCACTATCACTCCCTCATACACTGCTCCATACACCTGTCCAGTTGCACACCTGTGCAATCACACCTTTTAACCATACACACGGCATCATCTGAACTACCTGTTTCCCTGCTAACTTAGTGCTCCCCGGCTTCCCTTTAAACTAAGCACATACCACGTCATTATCATCCACACTAACCTACCTGCGTCCCCACTACAGGTATCATTGTCACTACCTAATCTTACCGTTACCTAAGGTCAATCTTCTAGGTCCCTACACACTATATCCTAACCCTCCCGGGCTAGTTTTCACTGCCATAAACCCCATAACTAGTGCTCCTTTGCCCCCGTCTGTGAGAGATGGCAGAGTTGCGATCCTACCACATCGGGTATATCTCACTACCAATTTTGCACACCGAATTCCAGCCAATCAAAAATTTGCCAGTCACTACCAATCATCTGCCAATCATCACTCTGCCAATTCTTTGCCAATCATCAAATTTTGTTTTTCTAATTTCGGGGCCAAAACACTATCCTCGTCACACGTTTACTCACTAGAGCCTCTCGGTGCGCCAATTCATTTCCAAAGCTCGGCTTCGTAAAGCCGAGCAATGAATGCGGGTTGCTTGGTGCCAGCGGCTGGATGCGTCCGGCACTCGGTGCAGGGAAGGACGCTTACCCGGGCCGAGAGCCCACGCACCACCTCGGCATGGAGCCGTCCAATGGCCCGATCTCGACCTGCCGGAACGCCTCAACAAAAAGGGGTTGCCATGACGACCCTTCCTATCGGGCTGCCCGCTCCGCCTAGTGGAGCACGGACGCGGCCGTTCAAAGCGCGGCCTGGCGTGGATCCCGCACGGCGGTTCTTTCAAAACTGCCGCGGATCCCCGCGGCACGCAAAGCTGCCCGGCGCGCCCCGAGGGCCCGATTCGGTTATACGTCGCTCTAACCGCTAACCCGGTTAGCGTCGATGCTCCATTCGCATGCTTACACCCCGCAGCCCGTTCCTTGCTCATACATCCAGCCGTCTCCATGCTCTTTGTCATTGCACCTTCCCTGGCACACCCTTGCTCACCAGCACCCCCTTCACTCCCCGTAGCCAGACCTCCTTGCACACCTCCTCTTTCCATACACTCCGGACCAGTCATACATCTCACCATTGGTCCCTCACGAACACCCGGGTCTACACCACCCCCCAAGCCGACTGAAGCTCCCCTCGCATCATAAACATTTCCGAATATATCGCCACTCACCTTGGCACCTCGTCTCCGCACCTCCTCTGCCACCTGCAAACTCTTTATTTGGTTAGCAAGCACACCATCATGATTCGAGCACAGACCTTGTACCAATTCCATTACTTCCTCCTTTATCTCTTTCTCAGCTTCCCTTCGTCTCTTCTTAATTTCAATCACCCCTTCTTCCACCTCCTCTAATTTTTCCTTTACCTCCTTCATCTCCCGGTGCGCCCCCTCTATCTCTTCCTCCAACACCACTTTAACCGTTTCTATGTGCGTCCTCACCTCTCTGTCCTTCGTCTCCATTACTTCTGTGACCTCTTCCAACCTCTTCGTCAACCCCTCATGTACCATCTGACATTCCTTCTGTGTCGCTATTAATTCGTTCTTGATGTCTTTTTGTGTCGCTTTTAACCCCCCGATTATTGCAGTGTTCTTTTCCACTTGGTCCACGAGTTCCTTTTGTCCCACTGTCAGCTGTTCTACTCCCCTCGTCAGACCCTCTATGCCCCCCTGTAACCTAGCCGTATTATTCCTCACCTCTTTCTCCATACGCTTCTCACCTCGCTTTACCTCCACGCGTACCCCTGAGACCTCCTCGCTTACACCTCGTCGTATCTCCTCCTTCATCTCCTCCATCTCTTTAGTAGAAGCCGCCCTCATTTGTTCTAATTCATCCCTTTGAGCATCCAATTTACCTTCTAGCCCGATTTTCACCTCTATCTGGTTCCCCATTTGTTTGATTTCCCGGGCGGATTGCTCCCCTATCTCCCGCAATTTGCCTTCCATCTTATCTTCTAGCCCCGTTAACCCATTCTTCACCTCTTTTATCCCGTTGTCTAACCCCTCAAATTTATTGTCTAACCCCTCAAATTTATTGTCTAACCCCTCAAATTTATTGTCTAACCGTTCACCGGTACCCCTCGCTTCATCCCTCATTGCTCCCATTTGGCCCCCCATTTCTCCCATTTGGCCCCCATTTCTCCCATTTTGGCTTCTAGCCCCATATTCGTCATTAGTATGGCTGCATTAATCTGCGCCATAAGGTCCCGCACATCAATTCCCCCTATTTGCGCAGCGGGCGCGGCTACCCCGCGCTCGTGCGAGCTGCCACTTTGTGCGTCTGATACCACGTGCGCGAGGGCGCCATTTTGTGCACCTGACACCTCCTCAACCACCTCCTCATTGCTCTCCTCCATTTCTTCCCTGTGGTCCTGTGTTACCCCTAACCCCTCTTCTAGCTCACCCACCTGCATCCGATCGCCTTGACTAGCCATGGCGCGATTTCAAAGTTCGGGTTTTTCTAAAACAAAACAAATTTCGGCCGCTCATAATTTTGAGCGCGTTAAGCGCGCTTCGGGTCCAATCCCGCTCCCGACACCAATTGTTACGGGACCACGGCGAGGATGTTGTTTGCCGAGCGGATGGCCGCCGCGCCCGAACAGTTACCCCGACTAACCCGATTCCTGAACGTTGGCCGAATCGCGCCACAGATATTCAATGGGGAAAAGACTAAAACGAAGGATGTAAAGAGAAAAGAAAGACAAAGGGTAGGAAATACCAATATAATTTATTTCTATTTACACCCAAAAGTAACCAAGGAGAAGGAAGGATAATAAAATAAAGACAGAAGGAATCAAGAAGACACAGTGAAAATTGCTAGCTTATTTAAACAGGCTTAACTTATACCCTGGACAGAACAAACAAAGACGGACTCACACGGGGAATTGCAGAGTGGATTGGCTGGAAGGAGGTGGGTGGCTGGAGGGGGAGGAAGGCATGGAGCTGGCTGGAGCTTGATCCCGCACGGGACGTCGGGCTGGACCTCGACGGCCGCCGATGCCACCGATCCTGTCGTGTGCGCGGGGTAACGGGTCGGAGCTGCTTGGTGGAGCCAACGCTGCTGGTGGGGGGTCTGGCGTGACGGGTTCTCTCTCCCTCTCTCACAAACTCCAGGACTCTCTTTTGGCTTGTCTTTTCTCTCTCTCTCTCTCTTGCTCTCTTTGCTTCGCTTCGCCCCTTCTCTCCTCTCTCTTAGTTCAATTACTTCAAGGCTTTTTCGCACGCGCTCTTTATAGCGCCTCAGGCGATCAAGCCGCTGGTGTCCAGGACACGCCCATCGGTGAGCTCGCCTCGGCCCTGATTGGTCGGCACAGCCCTCTGGCTCCGCCCTTGATGATGATGGGCGGGCACGCCCAGGAGTCGGCAGCTCCTCCCCCTTCTTCTCCGAGCCGACCTCGTGGCGAATGGAGTCGCGGAGGGAACAGTTGGCAATTTGTTGGAAAGGGAATGTGAAGGGAAAGGGGATCTACTCTTATTTCACTTGGTGCAATGGAGTATTTAAATTAATGGAAGACACAGCCTTACACTAATACACATAATAAGGATATAACTACTGAACAGGGATATATGGTGTCCTTCGTGTATGTTTTATGGAATTAACTACGGGAACGCCCTTTGACCTTTATACAACAACAAATGCAGGAAGGAGGGTGACATTTTACAACAATTCATTACACAACAATAAAAAAAAAACATTCTCATATCCACAACTATATATATATATATATATATATATTTTTATATATATATATATATATATATATATATATATATATATATATATATATATATATATATATATATATACAGTGGAACCTTGACTTACGAGTTTAATTCGTTCCGTGACCGAGCTCGTAACTCAAATTGCTCGTATCTCAAATCAAATTTCCCCATTGAAATGCATTGAAATGCTATTAATCCGTTCCAGCCCGCCAAAAACCACACCAATTTTTTTTAAAATATACAGTATATATGAAAATATCTCGCGCTTTATATTTCACCTGTATGCAGCATACAAGTTGGCAGGATGGCCTGGACTGGAGGTACGCACACTTGACTCTAAAGTCTAAACTGTCCAGCCTGGGTTTGAATCCCGACCCAGCTATAACCTGTCATGGGTGAATCACAGGCAGGGTGATTCATCAATGGGTGTACCGCTAAACTGGGCGCCCCGTTTGCGTCCCATTAGTTGTTGGATGTTAAGGATCTCACCGTGTTTTCCACAAAGAGAAGGCGAGCTATCGCCGGCACTCTGAACAAGTTGTGGCCTGGCATGCTCTTCTCCCCTGCTGTTATATACGTCCTCCTCGGCACCTCGCTCATGTTTTTCGACGATTGCGTGTTTTATATCCAAGCACATCATCTTCTTCTTCTCAGTACCGTGTTTTCCACAAAGAGAAGGCGAGCTATCGCCGGCATTCTGAACAAGTTGTGGCCTGGCATGCTCTTCTCCTCTGCTGTTATATACGTCCTCCTCGGCACCTCGCTCATGTTTTTCGACGATTGCGTGTTTTATATCCAAGCACATCATCCTCTTCTTCTTCTCAGTACCGTGTTTTCCACAAAGAGAAGGCGAGCTATCGCCGGCATTCTGAACAAGTTGTGGCCAGGCATGCTCTTCTCCTCTGCTGTTATATACGTCCTCCTCGGCACCTCGCTCATGTTTTTCGACGATTGCGTGTTTTATATCCAAGCACAAGTTTTATATAAAACACGACGATTGCGTGTTTTATATCCAAGCACATCATCCTCTTCTTCTTCTCAGCACTGCACTTGCCACTCACTTTCTTAGGCCCCATGGTTAAAACTAAGAAATTTTCCAAAATAACCAAAATGCGAAAACAAAAATGCAGCGCTATACGACAGAGATACTGTACGTGCACGGCAAGATAACCACGTGACCGGAACCCACCTGGCGGCGTAAACTCAAAATAACCGAAATGCGAAAACTAAAATGCAGCGCTATACGACAGAGATACTGTACGTGCACGGCAAGATAACCACGTGACCGGAACCCACCTGGCGGCGTAAACTCAAAATAACCGAAATGCGAAAACTAAAATGCAGCGCTATACGACAGAGATACTGTACTTGAACGGCAAGATAACCACGTGACCGGGTGGCGAAAGCTCGTAACTCGGATCTCGGCTCGCATCTCAAAGCAATAAACCGCCCGAGCGACGGCTCGTATCTCGAAAAACTCGTAAGTTGGGGCACTCGTAAGTCAAGGTTCCACTGTATATATATATATATATATATATATATATATATATATATATATATATATATATATATATATATATATATATATATATATATTATGGTGGTCCTCAAATGTACACCAAAAAATAAAATTGGACTTTTTTCAGGTGCTTGTTGCTAAAATTGTTCCTTATTGTGAAAAAATGAAATGTGCCAAAGATGGTTTCTATACGACTTTATTTACTTCTGTCACACATGGGTTGAAAATTACAATGTTTCAGTATCGACACACAAAATTGTTTTTAATAAACTAACACTCAGATGTAATCCCAAATCAGTAAGAATGTATGACAATCATCATAAACACACAGAGTAAGGGTCCTCCAGACCATTGATTCCTCATTAATAAGTTCTGTGGTAAATTATTTCCTCCTTATCTTCTTTGCGTCGGGGAACTGATGGCGATGCCACTCAACAACTTGCAACAGGTACTGGTGCTGCTGTTTATCCTTTGTCAAGACTTGATTGTAGTCCTGTATTAATGCTACACCACATTCTGCAAAGTCGTTGACAGTGGCCATACCGCGCAAGACTTGCTGTGATGACTGAAATGATGGGTCATCGGCCCACTCATCAGGGTCCTTTTCTAGGAAGTCAGTATTGACTTTGAATGCAGTAAAAATTCGCAGTGAGGCAGAAGTAACAAAATCTGCAACAGTCTTGGCAGCGATGGCTTCTTTTGCTGTAAGATCCACATGTACCCGTGGTTGAGGATTCTCTTGGCATTCTTCTTTAAGAGCAGCTACTATCATTCGCTTGACATCAAGCTCAACACTATTGTCAAACAGAGCAAGTCCTGCCAGTTCTTCGCTGAGGTACCACAAGTGATTGGAAAGCTTTTTGCTGGTGGCTTTGGCAATCACTGAATCAGGATAGAAAATGAGTGCTTTTAAGAGAGCTAGGTCTCCAGCGGGAGCACCAATGGCAGATGGAGCGCTGAACCAGGCTTTGGTATGCACTGCTCCAACAAATGCTGTAAAACGCTTTATGCCAGTGAGTTCCATTGGGGTCAGTCGAAACTGATCACGGAACAAGTAGATCTTGATTCCATAAATCACACGGGCCATCCATCATGCCCGATGCATGGCTCCTGGCTGCATGAACCTGAATCCTCTTGGAGGACGCTCACCAAACAGAATAATAGTCAACTCAAGAAGTTCACGGTAGTCATCTCGTAGTTGGCCCAATTCCAGTTTCTGGATGCAGAATGAAACGACATCTTCTTTGCAACTTAAAAATACACCTGAAACTACAGAATCCAGGTCATCAGGCATCATTGGCTTAAACTTGCTTTGGTCAATGGAATTCCAGTTTGACTGGAAACGCTGGAAGACGGCTATCTCAGGTCCTTTTGATGGACCAAGAAATGGTTTGAATGCTGCCATTGCTGCCTCTACCACTAGTTCCAGAATGTGATGCCGGCATGCAAAGTGTAATAGTGGTCGTCCAAGCTTTTGCTGCAAAATAGTGCATGCACCAAGTGCTGAACCAGTGTTGCTGGCTGTCGTGTCAAAGCCCATACGTGCCACCATGTCTTGCAAATGCCATTCTTCGAGGCATTGCATAACAGCAGCAGCTGTTGCTAGTCCAGTTCCTGCTGGCAGCTTTGGCACACCCAGAAGCTTTCCAGTTCCTTGTGGGTCACTGACAATGACAGGAAGGCGATCAACTTTTTTAGTCCCATCGTCTGGAAGGAGCTTGCCATCCCAATGAACCACCAGACTTGTGTTTGGAGCATAGGATGCCTGGATGTCACCTGCAATTGTCTTCCGTTGGATCCGCCTGGGTTTCCTGATCGATATGCGGTTGATGGCCAACTCTGAAGGGTCGTGTCCCAGAGCAGAGGCTGCTGCTGACAAGATGTGAACAGCTGATCGATCGCTAACCTTGGTGCGGTCGAGAGCTGCTGTTAGGTCCGGTGTAACAATGCTACTTGCACGCTTTCGGCTCTGCCTCTTTGAAGCAGATAGAACAGCAGAGTCGTCATGATCACTGGCTTCAGCACTGCTGTCTGTTGATGATGCTAGCTCAAGAGTCTCCTCTCGGGCTGCTTGCTTCTCTTTTTCATGCTGCTCTCTTTCAGTCAACACCTTGTCGCGTTGATGTGTCCGCTCCTCTTTTCCTGCTAGCACCTTGTCAACACCAACCATAAAGCCCCGTCGACCTGGCTCCCGTTGTGCCTTAAGGAATTCACGGTCCTCTGGTATTTTGATCAGATCAAGGACATCAACATGAGCAATGTCAAATAAGTCACGTAGACCGGTTTGAAACTGCTCTTCTTTCTTTATCAGAGGGACAGATCGCCGGCTCTTTCCTTTCAGGATGGATCTGTATTGTTCTACTTTTCTCTCTAGTTTTGCAATGATATTCCGCTCATCTGCAGTGGGGATCCGTGCTTTCTCCCAGATGCATAATGTCTCACGAACAACAGTTGTTGCGGCACTGCTTATGTCCAATTTCTCAGCATGATGTAGCTTAAAGTATCGCTGCAGAATCTCTTGCCAAGATGGGAGCCGAGTTTCTGGTAGTTTTTCAATATGGCAGCCTATCAGCCACACATGGTTCTTTTTTCTGGTTGCTCTTCTTGAAGTACTTGCACTCGCCATCATAACTGAAACAAACCGAAATAATTTCTGTATAGTGCTGATTAGCAGATTAGCAGGGGCCATGTGACAGTAGTAAAAGTTTTCAAAATGAAATGAAATTTTACCCAATTTGTTCTCTCTACAGGTGTAATAAAAAAAATGGAAAAGCACTTTAGAAAAGTTAATGTTTACATTTGAGGACCACCCTAATATATATATATATATATATATATATATATATATATATATATATATATATATATATATATATATATATATATATGTACACACGAGGTGTGTTCAAAAAGTATCCGACCTTTGTTCATAAAAAATACTCGTATCCAGATACAACAAACTTACACTAATCTCCTTCAAAGTAGTCCCCTTGGGCTGCCACACACTTCTCCCAACAGTTCTGCCACTGTCGGAAGCAGCGCTGGAACGCCTCTTTTGGGATGGCGCGCAGCTGGTCCGTCACATTCCGCATGATGTCTTCTCTGGACTGAAATCTGGTCCCTTTCAGGGGCATTTTCAGCTTGGAGAAAAGCCAGAAGTCACACGGAGCCATGTCGGGAGAGTAGGGAGTCTGACGAAGCACAGGTGTGTTGTGTTTGGCCAAGAAACTCTGTATCAAATGTGAAGAATGGGCGGGTGCATTATCGTGATGGAGCTGCCAATTGCCCGCTGCCCACAGGTCCGGCCGTTTGCGTCGCACAGCGTCACGAAGGCGACGCAGAACCTCTTGGTAATACTCCTTGGTGATGGTTGTGCCGTGTGGTGCGTACTCGTGATGAACCACGCCACTGGAGTCGAAGAAGACGGTCAGCATGACTTTGACATTGCTGCGGACCTGCCTTGCTTTTTTTGGCCTCGGGGATGTTGGATGCTTCCATTGTGATGACTGTAAACCCTGATGCTTCCATTGTCGTACCCATAAACCCAGGACTCATCGCCAGTGATCACTGTGTTGAGGAAGCTGGGATCGCTGTTCACAGTCTCCAGCATGTCCTGTGCGATCTCCAAACGGAGTTGCTTCTGCTCAATCGTTAGCAGCTTTGGTACGAACTTCGCTGAGATTCTCCTGAAGCCCAAATCCTCCTTCATAATGGAATGAACGGATCCAATGCTGACGCCCACCTCGTCTGCAAGTTCTCTGATCGTGATTCGACGATCCTGCATCACCAGGGTCCTCAATTGGTCAATGACGATCTCATTTCGGGATGTTGAGGGCCTACCCGAACGTGCTTCACTCTCCACTGATGTGCGGGCATCTTTGAAGCAGTTGTACCACTCCTTTATCTGTGTGGTGCTCATTGCTTCGTCCCGAAGGCCTGTTGAATCTTGCGGATCGTTTCCACTTGGGAATCGCCAAGCTTTACACAAAATTTGATGCAGTAGCGTTGTTCAAGTTTTTCGATCATTTTGTCAAAAACGAAAATCCGACGGTGCTCACTTACACTTCCTCACTCATCGGCGGTCTGCCGTCGAATGACAGCTTCTGCAGGTGGGAAAAAATTCACGCGTGCGCATTAGGATCGCCTACATACGTGCACCAATCAACGCCTCCCTAGCTTCATTTGTTTACGCACGACAAATTAAGGTCGCATACTTTTTGAACACACCTCGTATATAGATAGATATATATATATATAAAAGTGAAATGTCCGTGTGTTTGTTCATTTGTGAACCGACTCCTCTGAGCTTCCAAGGTTAATCGGCACAAAACTTTATAGGATAACATCTTTTACCACCCTGCACCTAAGTAGGGGTTTTAAAACAGTTATTTTCTCACAATGCATAAACTAAAACCATCCGAGCCTCCACCTGTCGCCATGATCTCCGAGGGTCGATCCACATATACAAATCTTTATAAAAGCCAAATTTTTTATCTATTTCAATACGGATATCGATATAATGTTTGATGGTGAGCTCTAATCATCAAATATGTGAGAAACAACTCTTAATTAAGACGTTACCATGATTGGTAAGTTTGCCAGAGAAGGAGTCACGTGACCTAAAAATGCGCTAATTATTGAAAAACAGAAAATAGTACAAACACAACCTATGCGTCGTTTTAAAGGTAACTTTACTGCTCATCTAATAATAAAAAATCTTTATTGTCCCATATTCAGGGAAATGATTATTTTTATTCAGGGAAACAACATCACTCTCAAGTGTGAAAAATAGTTTGAAGAAAAAAAGGTTACCTCTTAGCTAACTTTAGTAAATATACACCTCCAATTATACACCCTCCAAATATACACTCAATTATACATCCTACAGTTTAAAACAAGTGATGTTGATCCGTAAAACCTATATAGTTGTTTAGAGAATGCATTACAATTGTCCAACAACAAAATAGATTTATAATATCTCATTTAATTAAGAGGTCATGTGAGCGTGAGACATCGTGGGTCCGTGGGTAACCTTGGCAACCATTATTTTTTTTCGATTTTCAAATGGTTTCTGGTCACTATTACAGAAATCTTCAATCGCAGGTGAGATATATTTCATTTCTTACGATATTATCGATATCGCCGACCTCTTAACGATGTCTTATCCATTCTAAAATTACATACGGTTATGGTATCTAACGCTGGGAGGTGGGGTTTGGAGTGGGTGGGGGTGGGGGTTTGGAGCACGGAGTTATAAATAGAATCTGGAGAGCCAATTAAGCCTCTCTTTTGAAGCAGCCGGAAGTAATGGGATGGCCATCTTGGAGGGCCGATTGTCAGCTGCTTCAAACTCTTTGACACAGACAGCTCTGCATAAGTCTCACAGTACTACATACTACATACAGTACTACATACAACAACAACACACAACATGCATTTTAAAGGCCATTTTCCCTGCTAGAGCGGGGGTTAGCCTTGCGGTCCCCATGACAATCTTCTCCATTTTGCCCTATTTTCTGCATCTCTCCTTGTTAACCCCCTTGCCTGCATTTCTTCTTCCACCACCTTTAGCCAAGTCTTTCCAGGTCTTCCCCGTCATCTACTTCCTTCTACATTAATTTCCATCACTCTTCTCAACCAGTCACTTTCATCCTTCCTCAACACATGACCAAACCATCTCAACCTTTTCCTCTTCACAGCATCAATCACAGGCTCTATTACCATCATCTTTCGCAATTCATCATTTGTCTTCCTCTCTCTCAACGATACTCCGCACATCCATCGAACCATTCGCATTTCCACACTTTCCAACCTTTGTTGCTGCTCTACGTTCATTAATCATGTATCCCTCCCATAAATCATAACACTTCTCACACATGCAGCATACACCTTTCCCTTCAGCTTCAACGACACTCCCCTCCTCATCAGCACACCACTCAGTTCCCGAAACTTCTTCCATGCACATCTCACTCGAGCAACCGTTGCCGAGTCTGATCCACCTTCTCCATTCAGCATGTCTCCGAGGTAGCAAAATGTTTTCACACCTTCCAGCTTCATGCCGTCTCCAAGATCCAACTCAACATTTCCTCCATCTGCAGCTCCCTCTGTGCACACCTTACATTTGAATGTAGCTGCCACACTGGTTAATGACCCTCTCAGACCACTACATTTTTGATGAACCCACTCAGCGCACATTGTACATTGAATGGAGTTCACTCCGACACCCTTCTTACACACAGCACAGGGCCACTTCCCAGTTCTTTCCACCTCACCACATGCTTTACCACTTGCCATCACCTTTGTCTTTCCAATATTCACCTTCAGACCTTTTGTCTCCATACATTCCTTCCACTTGTTCATCTTTTCCTTCAGTCCATCCATACTTTCTGCAATCAACACCAGATCATCTGCATACAACAACTCCCACGGTAAACCCCCCTTTACGTTCTGAGTCAGCACCTCCATCACAGCTACAAATAGTAGTGGACTTAGTACCGACCCCTGATGCACTCCCACCTTCACTTCAAACTCACCACTGTTCCGTCCTTCGTCCTTACAGCTGTGCGCACTCTCTTGTACATTGCCATCACTACTCTGATCAACCATTCCTCCACTCCTAACTTCCTCAATGCCCATGTCAATACTTTGCGTGGAACCCTATCGAATGCTTTCTCCAGATCAACACACCCAAGAAACAACTTCTTCCTCTTCTCCATGTACTTCTCCTGCAACTGCCTCACAATGAAAAGCGCACCTGTCGTTCCTCTTCCTGGCATAAATCCAAACTGCATTTCGTCGATCTTCACTTTATTCCTTATCCTCCTCTCCAACACCCTTTCCAATACCTTCATTCCATGCTCCAATAACTTTATCGCTCGGTACGAGCCACACTCCAGAGGGTCACCTTTCCCCTTGTATAGAGGGACAAGGGTACTCAGTTTCCAATCCACTGGAATGCGGCCCTCTTTCACCACCAGATTACAGATCTCTGTCATTCTCTTCACACCCCAACTTCCTGCTGCCTTCAACATATCTCCCACAACTCCCGTCGGCCCTCCCGCTTTTATACTCTTCATTGCTTTTATTGCTTCCTCAACTTCCTTCTCAGTTATCTTCTCTGCCAGTCCTAAAACGGGGTTACTCTCTATGTTGCCATCCCATTCATTCTCTGTATTCAACAGCATTTCCATATATCTTTTCCATCTTCCTTTAATTCCATCTGGGTCGACAACGATTTGTCCCACTTCATCCTTCAAGCAACTCACCCCCATCACATCACACCTCTCTTTCGCTATCTGCTTTGCAATCCTGAATACTGCTCTCTGACCCTCTTCTGAATCCAAGCGTTCTCCGAACATTTTCCTCCATGCCTCCTGCGCCTTTGCTACCTCTTTCTTTGCAGCCTTCTTGTCTGCCTTATAACTTTCATGCTCTGCTGTTTCTGCTCCCGTACCCTTCGCCTTCTGCCACTCCTTGAACTTCTTCCTCTTCTCGTCAATCCTCTTTCCAACTTCATCATCCCACCACCATGTTTCCGAGTGCCTCGGTGGTCCTTTTGTCCATCCACATACCTCACCAACGGCTCCCAACAGACTAGCTTTCATTGACATCCAACCACTTTCAAGCTCAACCACATCATCCTCGACCCTACTCAGCCTCTCTTTTAATGCCTCCCTTACTGTCACCTCTTTCAACCTCCACACCTTCATTCTCGGTTGGTACTTCACCCGCCGAGTTCTCCTCGCACCTTTCACCCTTATGTCGCAGACAACCAAGTGGTGCTGTGAAACAGCCTACTCCCCCGGGATCACCTTTGTGTCCCGGAGGTGCCCCCTATCTCGCCTATGCACCATCAGGTAGTCAATGGTTGTCGTCGACCCACCTGACGTGTATGTAACTAGCTTATTATCCTCTTTCTGGAACTGAGTATTACAAATCAACAAATCAGCTCCATCAGCAAACTCCAAAATCCTTTCACCTTCTCCATTTCTCACACCATATCCGTAGCCCCCATGAATTCCCTCAAAACCATCCATACTCCTTCCCACATGTCCATTTAGGTCTCCTCCTACCACAACATCTTCCTCATCTTTCACGTTTTCCATCAGCTTCTCTATCGCACACCAGAACTTGTCCTTCTCTTCATCGCTCCGACCAACCTGCGGAGCATATCCTGAGATGACGTTCACCAAGAGCTTTCCAATCATCATTTTCACCATCATCATTCATCAACCTATCACTCACTCTAGTCACACTCACCGCACTGTCTACAAACTCCTCAGAAAACAGGACACCAACACCATTCACGCCTTCCGGGCACCCTTGCCACATAAACTTGTATTTCTGTCCCTGCCTACCCTTCACCATTCTCACACCACTTCCCTTCCATTTCGTCTCTTGCACACAACATATGTCCACTCTTCTTCTGACCAATACTTCCACCACTTCTCCTGATCTCCCTGTCATTGTCCCTACATTCCATGACATTTACATTTACATTCACAGTACTACATACAGTCATGTGAAAAAGTAAGTACACCCCATGTAAAGTTTTGACTTTTTCAACATATTTCAACATACAGCTATTTGATCTTCATTTCAACAATATTGATAGATAAAGGTGATATAATATAACAAATATCATGAAACATTTACATTTTGTAGTCCATTGTATAATTTAAATAAACATAAATGCAAATTTCGCATGTGGAAAAAGTAAGTACACCCCTACATTTATCACTACTTCAAATACCTAAAATTAGAATCAGGTGCACCAGCTCAGGTGCAAATGATTAGAACATCGTCAGAGAGGATCTTGGAGGAACCTGTCTTATTTAAACCTCAGACATTCATTCATTCATTCATTCATTCATTCATTTGTTGTTGAAGTGTGCGGCCTCACCACACCTAGATCAAAACAGCTCTCTGAGGCCTTCAGAAAGAAGGTTATAGATGCCTACGAGTCTGGGAAGGGATTTAAAAAGATCTACAAATAATTTGAAATCAATCATTCGACTGTCCGGAAGATCATCTACAAGTGGAGAAGATTCCAAACAACTGCCAACTTGATCAGGCCAGGCCGCCCCAGCAAGTTCAGCCCGAGAGCAGACCGCAAGATGCTGAAAGAGGTCTCTAAGAACCCCAGAATGTCATCACGGGACTTACAGGTAGCTCTTGCCACTGTTGATGTCAAAGTGCTCGAGTCTACCATTAGAAAGAGGCTGCACAAATTTGATCTACATGGGAGGTGTGCCAGGAGGAAACCTTTGCTGTCCAAAAAGAACATCAGGGCAAGACTATAGTTTGCCAATGAACACCTAGGCAAAGACCAGCACTTCTGGAACAATGTGCTCTGGACAGATGAGTCAAAGGTAGAGCTATTTGGCCACAGTACCAGAAGACATGTTTGGCGAAAACCAAAGACAGCATTTGACCACAAGAACCTGATACCAACTGCAAAGCATGTTGGTGGAAATATTATGGTTTGGGGCAGCTTTGCTGCATCAGGGCCTGGGCAGCACACCATCATAGAATCCACTATGAATTTTTCATTGTACCAGAGGGTGCTCGAGGATAATGTGAGGCCATCTGTCGGAAAGTTGAAGCTCAACCGAAGGTGGACCTTGCAACATGACAATGACCCTAAACATACCAGTAAATCCACCAAGGAATGGCTGAAAAGAAAGAAATGGAGGGTTCTGGAATGGCCAAGTCAAAGCCTGGATCTAAATCCCATCGTGATGTTGTGGGGGGAGTTGAAACGAGCTGTGCATGCAAGAAACCCATCAAACATCGCACAGCTGAAAGAATTCTGCAAGGATGAGTGGGCAAAAATTTCTCCCAGTCGATGTCAGACTGGTAGACAGTTATAAGAAACGCCGACTTGAGGTTGTTTCTGCCAAAGGGGAAAATACCACCTATTAGAGCCAAGGGTGTACTTACTTTTTCCACATGCGAAATTTGCATTTATGTTTATTTAAATTATACAATGGACTACAAAATGTAAATGTTTCATGATATTTGTTATATTATATCACCTTTATCTCTCAATATTCTTGAAATGAAGATCAAATAGCTGTATGTTGAAATATATTGAAAAAGTCAAAACTTTACATGGGGTGTACTTACTTTTTCACTTGACTGTATAGTACATGGACGGCTGCATGGTACACCATGGTGCAGCATAGCACAACATATAGTATAGCGTGGTGCTGGTCAGTACTGCACAGTACATGGAGGGCTGCATGGCACACCATAGTGCAGCATAGCACAACATATAGTACAGCGTGGTGCTGGTCAGTACTGCACAGTGCATGGAGGGCTGCATGGCACACCATAGTGCAGCATAGCACAACATATAGTACAGCGTGGTGCTGGTCAGTACTGCACAGTGCATGGAGGGCTGCATGGCACACTACAGTGTACAGCTACAGTATAGCACAACAGCAGTATAGCACAACAGATAGTACAGCGTGGTGCTTGTCAGTACTGCACAGTGCATGGAGGGCTGCATGGCACACCATAGTGCAGCATAGCACGTGGTGCTGATTAGTGCAGCGTGTTGATGGTTTGTGTAGCATCGTGCAGGTTAGTACAGCGTGGTGCTGATTAGTGCAGCGTGTTGATGGTTAGTGTAGTGTGGTGCAGGTTGTGCAGTGTGTTGATGGTTAGTGTAGCGTGGTGCCGGTTAGTGTAGCGTTGTGCTGATTAGTGCAGTGTGCTGATGGTTCGTGCAGTGTGTTGATGGTTAGTGTAGCGTGGTGCCGGTTAGTGCAGCGTGATGCTGATTAGTGCAGCGTGTTAATGGTTAGTGTAGCGTGGTGCTAATTAGTGCAGCGTGCTGATGGTTAGTCCAGGACATCCCAATGTAAGACCCGGTTTGCACAGCACGCTTGGCTGCCGCTGCCACGTGCAAGGCGCCGCCATTTTCTTTGCCAACTGCCACACCCTTTTCAGCTTCCATTAACAACTGTCTCTGCATTTCGTCCTGGGTCATCAATTCTACCTTAGCTACCCCCACCGGTATTGGACCGCCTTGGCTGGCCCTGGTACGAATACAAATTTGGATTTTACTACTAAATTTCGGTCGCTCGTAATTTTCGAGTGCGTGAAGCGCACTCCAGGTCCAATCTCACTCCCGTGGAGGCGTGGGTTCGAATCCCACTCCTGACACCAAATGTTACGGTTTTCCGCTGCCCTTCCTACCCTTACCAAGGGGAGATTAAGCCCCTTGTTCTTTCTGGGCTGGCATAACCGAGACTTGAAACGCCCCTTCCGGGCAAACGCAAGGTAGGGTTTCGGGACCAGTCTCGCACGTACCTAAATACCTGCGCCGGCACGGAAGCGGGGAACCAAGCCTCGCACGAGCTACGTGTAATTTGGGTACACTGAGCGGATTGCGTACCACGTGGTCCGTGCAGTTACCGTTAATATTGGAACCCGATTAGAGCGGTTCTATTCGTACCACGCTTAGTCAATGATGGAAAACACGAGACAGTCGAATAAAGGAATAACAGGATTTAATTATTATTTACACAAGTATGTACAAGTCGGTAGAAAGCAGACACAGAGCAGAACTTAATCAGTGATACGCCAAAACCCAGACACGGGCCCGATCACACTCACAAAGGGTAAATGCAGGCAGGATGATGTTCACGCGCTGCCTTGGTCGTCCAGGAACGGCGGCGTCACCCGGCGTGGCTCTCCACGGTCCCAGCACGTCCCGCGATGAAGGCAAGCAGGTGGTGGGAGGGATCCTCGTAGCGTGTCTCTCAAACCAAGGGCAGATGAGGCAGGAGGGAAATGTACGCGTCTCTCATCGCGCCTGTGTGGTTCCACAGCGCGTTTAGTAACCAGCGCGCTATCACCCGCGTAACCCAATAGAGGCTCTGCCTCAAGCTCAACCGAGCGTCCACTTTGGTACGAGCGCTTATACTTAGTTCATGCGCGTCTTTTCTCCGAACTCGTAACTCTCATCAATACTCAGTCAAGCGCCTCCCTTCGCAGAACTGCAAGCTCACCTCTCCACAGAAGGACTCCTCCCGAGCTCATAACTCACCGAACTCAACTGCTCATGGGGGCTTTGCGCAACGGGTTATATGGACACGCCCTGAGCCCTCTCGAACGTTCCAACCACGCCCTGTGACGCATTTCCGCAGCCACTCCCTTTGAGCCCTGATTGGCGGCTCGCGCTTACCGTCAGCTTCTCTGCTGCCCTCATTTGGTCCCTGCTCGATTTGCCATGCCTGCCTCGTGTTAATTCGCGCCAAAAAGCCACAAAGGCAGCACAAGGAGGCATAAGGCGGCATAAGGCAATGGAGGCAATGAAAGGACCTACTCTCATTATTCTACTCAACGCAAAACTAACACAGGAAAAGGACTATGCTCACAAATACTAAGAGATAACTGAACTATCGCGAGGCTGCATGTTGTTGTGTGACTAAACTATGAGGGGGAAATTAACCTTTATTGTACAAAACTCAAAAACGCAACACTATGTACTTTGTATGACCTTTTAAGCCGGTTGGCCACGTGGTGCTGGCATAATCTTGTGGACATTAAACATCCCACATTGTGTTTTGAGGAACAGTTGGCAGGTTATTGAAGGCATCCTGAATAAATTACAAATCCCTGTCCTGACTGTCTTGCCAACCAACACTTGGCAAGCTTCGCCAGCATGCCTAAATGCCCTTCGTATGGGTTGAGGGAGGCATCGTGCTGCAACGGACTGAACGAGGCTGGTTTGACGGTGATGGATTTATATAAGAACTCGCGGTAGTGAAAGATCAGATGTTATTATACAAGGTAGACGGAGTGTCCATTTACATTTTGATCTATGAGATGAGCTAGTTGATAAGTTGATAGTTAGTTGATACAATCTTTACCTTGTCTTAAGCACCACCGATGCATCTGCCGAAAATGTCATCAACAACATCATCTTTCGAGTCTGTATCAATGTTTCCTTTTTATTCAACCATTTGGATGAACCCATCCTTCAGGTACCATTATCTGAGGTGCCAGTTAATTTCTTATCTTTAATAATGCTTCCGTTTGTGTAAAGCGTCTTGACATTGCAAATAATAGACTCTCTCTCCCTCTCCCTCTCCCTCTCTCTCTCCCTCTCCCTCTCCCTCTCCCTCTCCCTCTCCCTCTCTCTCTCTCTCTCCCTCTCCCTTTCTCTCTCATTATAATACATTGCTTTCTTTTTGAATACCTGGCTTATCCAAATAGATTGATATACACTTTGTTACGGATTCGGCCCTAATTATGGTTGTTATTGTTATCATTGTTGGTTCTAGATATGATGCTTATTGTGGCTTAAGGGAAAGGGTTATTGTGGTTAAAAGATTTAAAAGCGCTCCTGGTAAAATGTGGCCGGAAATCGGATCGTGACCCGGAAGGAAAGGGAGCGAAGAAGAAGAGGCGGGAGGAGATCGTGAAAAGACGTTTTTGGTTGAAGCTCCGGACCGAGCGGTCGAGCGTACAGTGCGAGTGAACCTTGCGTCCTTGAAAGGAAGTTCGTGTGATAGGAGATATCGCCGGAGAGCTGTGGAGCCTGCGTAGTCGGGTATCCTCATTGAAGTTCCGGAGTATCCTTGCCTCAAAGCCCCAGTTCGAGTGAAAACCGTCCGCCATTTTCGCCACGCGCGCAACCTGCAGTGAACAGGTTTTTGTCGCGTCGGCCGGGCATTATTCCCCGGTGGGTTGCCGGGGACGGCTGTGCAAAAAAGTGGCTTTTGAGGATTATACGGAGACTCGCTGATTGAACCGCAAACGTGTACATCGGAGCGCGTCTTTGGGAGGTTTCCCATTCCACCGCTATTGTGCTGGGTGTTGGACCACGTGACCTGTGGGTTGCTTCGATCGTCCACGCCTCAATTGATTGTGATCGGACATTGATCCAACGATCGCTGGAGCGAATCGACCTCGCCTTTGAGGGGTACAGAGACATTGGGGGAGTACTGTGAGTTTGGGTTAAAGGACGAGATAAGGTGGTACCATCTTAAAAATAGTGATTGTCAGGCGAATTGTTATTATTATTTGTGTCGTGATTCCGATGTGATTTATAATATATTATTGTTTGTTCATAACCCTTGGTGTGGTTTCATTATTGATTTGATTGATTTCAACCAAGGATAACATATCTTTCTGCCGGGGACCCTCTTGGGGTTCGGAGGTTTACCGAGACCAGAGGATAGGGGAGCACCCCGTAACAACTTGGAAAAGGCAGTTTTAACTTTAATAATTGTATTTCTGAAGAACCATGACTTTTGCTTACATTTTCTTATGGAATCGAGCCTGGTGTTGGCTTAGCGGTTAGGGTGCCGGCTTGGGATCCCAGGATCCTGGGTTTGAATCCCGGTTGATTGCTGAATTGACGCCAGGGCGGTTGACTCACCCTGCTCATCCTTCCGAGGTCAGCAAATGGAGTACCAGTTCACTGGTCATTCCCTGTGTCGCAAGAGGTGACAAACAGGGTTGCCGGCAGGAAGGGCTTCCGGCCATAAAACATTGCTTCAAAAAGGGGGCCACGGTGCCCAAAAAAGGCCAACACCCACCCTGCGGGGAAAATGGCCTCCAAGTGTGGTTCTTATAGTTATATATATCTTTTTATACAGTATATAACTATATATATATATATATATATATATATATATATATATATATATATATATATATATATATATATATACATATTATATACATATTATATATATATATATATATATATATATATATATATATATATATAAATATAACTTACCTTATGGAATCTTACGGAATATATGCCAAGAGAGACATTTGTCTGTCTTTGTGTGTGCCTCTGTCACCATTTTTCTCTGTTTTGGTCAAACTTTCAGAGGCTCATCAGTGAGTGCTCGAGAGTCTTTTCGGGTTAAAAAAAAAATGTAAAAAAAATTCGAGTTTTGTTTAATATCGCAAAGCCTTTGTAGCTTTGTCAAAACTAATATTAAATGATCCCCGACGCCATTCCTTAATGAGTGTAGGGAAGAAGTGTTTTAGGCCCCCACAAAAAAATCGAAAAAAAAAAATTTGATTTCTTAACAATGCCAACTGGATGAGAACAGCACCGGGCAACAACGAATACCCCTGTTAGTTTCTAATGAAATAGTAATTAGTAACAACAGTTCACCTTTTAACTTTAATTCAGATGATTCCACATCCTTTAATCAGCCAAAATGATTTCCCCATTTCCCCCAAAGTCCTTCTCAGACTTAGATAACCATTCTATACATTTGTGTATTGAACATCATTTCTTCTGTGTATGTGTAAGCACCTCTATTAACCTTAGCCAACTTGCTCAAATTTTTGTGAAAAATAAGGCCATTTTAAGTACTCAACAAGACAAGCTGATATGTATCATTTACAACAAACACGAACTTCCTTAGAAAACAAATTTTTTTATACTGGACTCAAATTATGCAATGCACTTGAAGTGAGCCTGAGGCAAACTAATGGTGTAAATAGCTTTAAACATAAATTCAAAGTTTATTATTGGAGAAGGTTATAATAAATTGAATTGATATAACTAGGGCATGCCCGTACTATATCTATATCTAAAATTATATCCCCCCCCCTCTATTTACATGAAATGGTTTGGTCCAAAGCGAACGGCTTGCGAGTACGGTGACAATCCCCCCCCTCTATTTACATGCAATGGTTTGGTCCAAAGCGAACGGCTTCCGGAGTTTGGTAAAGAAATCGCCATCGCGTGCACAAACGCGCAGGAAAGCGAATGAATCGCAAATTCGGTTTTATTAGTTTTAAAACATAGTTTAACGCCAACATAGTTTGCAAACGTGAAATAAATGAATACGCTCTCAAATGTGCCATCCGAGGCAGAGTGTGCCCGCCACGTTCGGCACACGCGATCGTTCGCTGCTCTCTGATTGGTTGAATCGTTTTTTGGACATAGCTCGGTAAGTAATTGTCCGATTAATATGAAACCTTGAAAAGGCACATCCTCGGGTCCCCAGCAATATACCTGGCAAGTTAAAAGTATATCGGACCCGTGGTTGTCGAGAAACAGCGGTCACAGACAAACGTACAGACAGAGATTACTGGAATTATAGATAGACTAGGGCATGCCCGTACTATATCTATATCTAAAATTATATCCCCCCCCTCTATTTACATGAAATGGTTTGGTCCAAAGCGAACGGCTTGCGAGTGGTGACAATCCCCCCCCCTCTATTTACATGCAATGGTTTGGTCCAAAGCGAACGGCTTCCGGAGTTTGGTAAAGAAATCGCCATCGCGTGCACAAACGCGCAGGAAAGCGAATGAATCGCAAATTCGGTTTTATTAGTTTTAAAACATAGTTTAACGCCAACATAGTTTGCAAACGTGAAATAAATGAATACGCTCTCAAATGTGCCATCCGAGGCAGAGTGTGCCCGCCACGTTCGGCACACGCGATCGTTCGCTGCTCTCTGATTGGTTGAATCGTTTTTTGGACATAGCTCGGTAAGTAATTGTCCGATTAATATGAAACCTTGAAAAGGCACATCCTCGGGTCCCCAGCAATATACCTGGCAAGTTAAAAGTATATCGGACCCGTGGTTGTCGAGAAACAGCGGTCACAGACAAACAGACGTACAAACGTACAGACAGAGATTACTGGAATTATAGATAGATAATCACTGATAATAAATGATTCATGAGTGATTTTGAGATGTTAACATAAGGAACTGCATTCTATCTGATTCCTCCATCCTTCACCCCTATTCCTCCCTTCTTCACCCATATTCCACCCTCCTTCACCCATATTCCACCCTCCTCCACCCCTATTCCTCCCTCCATCACCCCTATTCCTCCCTTCTTCACCCCTATTCCTCCCTCCATCACCCCTATTCCTCCCTCCTTCACCCCTATTCCTCCCTTCTTCACCCATATTCCACCCTCCTTCACCCATATTCCACCCTCCTCCACCCCTATTCCTCCCTCCATCACCCATATTCCACCCTCCTTCGCCCCTATTCCTCCCTCCTCCACCCCTATTCCTCCCTCCATCACCCCTATTCCTCCCTCCTTCGCCCCTATTCCTTCCTCCTTCACCCCATTCCTCCCTCCTTCGCCCATATTCCCCCCTCCTTCACCCATATTCCTCCCTCCTTCACCCCCATTCCTCCCTCCTTCACCCCCATTCCTCCCTCCTTCGCCCTTATTCCTCCCTCCATCACCCCTATTCCTCCCTCCATCACCCCTATTCCTCCATTCTTCACCCATATTCCACCCTCCTTCACCCATATTCCACCCTCCTCCACCCCTATTCCTCCCTCCATCACCCATATTCCACCCTCCTTCGCCCCTATTCCTCCCTCCTCCACCCCTATTCCTCCCTCCATCACCCCTATTCCTCCCTCCTTCGCCCCTATTCCTTCCTCCTTCACCCCATTCCTCCCTCCTTCACCCATATTCCCCCCTCCTTCACCCATATTCCTCCCTCCTTCACCCCCATTCCTCCCTCCTTCACCCCCATTCCTCCCTCCTTCGCCCTTATTCCACCCTCTTTCACCCCTATTCCTCCCTCCTCCACCCCTATTCCTCCCTCCATCACCCCTATTCCTCCCTCCTTTGCCCCTATTCCTTCCTCCTTCACCCCATTCCTCCCTCCTTCACCCATATTCCCCCTCCTTCACCCATATTCCTCCCTCCTTCACCCCATTCCTCCCTCCTCACCCATATTCCTCCCTCCTTCACCCCATTCCTCCCTCCTTCACCAATATTCCACCGTCCAGATGAAAAGGAACATTCCTCCCTCCTTCACCCCTATTCCATCCTCCTTCGCCCTTATTCCATCCTCCTTCACCCATATTCCCTCCTCCTTCACCCATCTTCCTCCCTCCTTCACCCCCATTCCTCCCTCCTTCACCCCCATTCCTTCCTCCTTCGCCCTTATTCCATCCTCCTTCGCCCTTATTCCGCCCTCCTTCACCCATATTCCCCCCTCCTTCACCCATATTCCTCCCTCCTTCACCCATATTCCCCCCTCCTTCACCCATCTTCCTCCCTCCTTCACCCCCATTCCTTCCTCCTTCGCCCTTATTCCATCCTCCTTCGCCCTTATTCCGCCCTCCTTCACCCCATTCCTCCCTCCTTCACCCATATTCCCCCTCCTTCACCCATATTCCTCCCTCCTTCACCCCATTCCTCCCTCCTTCACCCATATTCCTCCCTCCTTCACCCCATTCCTCCCTCCTTCACCAATATTCCACCGTCCAGATGAAAAGGAACATTCCTCCCTCCTTCACCCCTATTCCATCCTCCTTCGCCCTTATTCCATCCTCCTTCACCCATATTCCCCCCTCCTTCACCCATCTTCCTCCCTCCTTCACCCCCATTTCTCCCTCCTTCACCCCCATTCCTCCCTCCTTCGCCCTTATTCCATCCTCCTTCGCCCTTATTCCACCCTCCACCCCCATTCTCCTATTTATGTTTATTTCTATTTTAGCTTTCTTCGTCTTGGCTTCTATCTGCCCAACTCTTGTTATTCTCAATATAGTTATCTTGTTTTACAATATTCTCCTTGATTCTGTCTCTTTTTACTTACCATCTTATTACTATTTTAAGGTCAAAAGATCAAAGGTCAACTCAAGGTCAAACTTCTAAAATCATCAATTTTCATCCTATTAACTTGAAAATTAAACAGCAATTACATAGTGTATGGCTGATTTGGGAAACCAGCTATTTAAAGGCAAAAGTTCAAAGGTCAACTCAAGGTCAAACTTCTAATATCAATTTTCATCTGAAAATTCATCTATTTTCATCCTATTGACCCAAGCTTTGATTTAGATCTTCAATTTTACTCTTAATGAAATGGACAATTTGATGTATCCATGACAACCTTTTTTTGGGGACGGGGTGGGGGGCGGGTGGACTTTGCAAGTATCATGCTCAGCATGATGTCTTCTTATTATTATTTTTTCTTCATATTTTTATTTATTTTAATCCCAATACATTGTCATGGGGACATGACATAGTACAAGCCCTGTTTTTTTTTGACTTCCTCCACTGGTTTCTTGTTTGATGCGTTTCTTGTATTTGTTTGATTGATTTAAGTGTGGATGAAAAATCCTAAACCGTGCAGGCTCTAGTTTGATTGCATAACCAATGCATTGATTTTAGAGAGATGGAGATCATTTAATCAGCATTGCACGGTTTGACTTTGGTCCGGAAGCTGTGTGAAAACGGGAGTTCACAAATGAGTGTGCCGGTGAACGTTTGTTATGTGTATTGTGTATGTTGCACCTTTGTATCCAAAAGCTGTTCACATGTAACATGTGAACTGCTTCATAAATATGTTTACAGTGCAGAAGTTGCTACCTAGACAGCAGCTACACTCTGAGATAGCAAGCGGTGTTACCTGGCAACCTCCAAGAAGATCAGACTACTTGCTACCCACATTCCAGGTATGAATTTATCATTTCTTCAGGTGCCGGAGATAACTCGCCTACTCTCCATGGAGACCGCTAACATTAACTTTTTGGGGATTTTTACCAACCACTAACTAACGCCGGTGGAATTGACACCCAGTTTAACGTTTATCCTCGGGACAGCACACACATTGATGCCTCATCCTGCTTGTGAAACATCGCGATGCCAGTTTATAGCCGGATCAGGATTGATCTCCAGCTAGACAGCTCAGAGGCAAGTGTGCATGCTTCTAGGTTACCCTACCAGTCCACCAGGGTGTAGCGAAACTTTAAATGAAAAGAAGGAATAATCATTGTTCAATCCAGACTAATGTATGGCTGGTGCGTCTGTGGATGTTGGGACTATTATGGAAGTGTGGGCAGCATTTGTCCCTGAGATAGTTGAAGGGTCATGCAGTATACTCTGCTCAGTAAAAAGAAACTAACATCCAAGGAGAGTATTCTTGATAAGCATTTCTACACTTACTATAGTGCATATAATGTGCTTCATGAACAACAAGAGGACCTGCTCAGATTCATATCCATGGCCTCTACTGCATTCAAGGACATAACTCATCCTCTCCCAAGACAAGGATAGTTGGCGCACATCCAACGTTGCTCTATCCAAGGGTCTGGGAAGACAAAATTGCTTATGTTATATAAATCACATGATGTGCGAACATTTTTAAAATGATGCATGTGCACCTTCCAAAGTAATTTGCACCAATGTGGGGATTTATAGTCCTTGTTATTTTATTATATTTATAGGCCATCTCATTTATTACGTATGCAAAAATGGTGAATATTTTGAACTCCTGATTCCTAAAAAGGAAGGAGCAGAATGATGTCTGAGTGCCGGGAACATGAGAAGGAGCAGTGTATGCAAAAATTGCTTTGTTACACCAATTGATACTTGATTGAAATTTCTATCTGATCATGATTATTCTGGATTCAAATAATCCCCCCCCCCCCCCCCCTCTCTCTACTCCACAAGGTAAACACATTGATGTAATTATTTGTCTTAAAAACACCAGGATGAGAGTAATATAGCTGGGTCAAGATTTGAACCCAGGCGCGACAGTTCTAAGGTGAGTATGCATATATACATCGAGGCAATCCTGCTGGCCCAATTGCATTATCAACTAGAGAGTTCATGAACACTATGTGGGAATAAGGTGTTCTAAGTTTCCAATTAAACTGAAATAAAATAATGATTTTGAAGGTCGTATAAAAAAATTCCGGAAGTGTACCACTGTGACGCAGTGTCTTATACACCACCTTATTTAACATGTCCAAGTACCGCAAAACTGGAGATATCTGGAAGTGCTAAAAAGGTAATTTGTGTTATACAATGTTAAAGTGTATAGTTAAATTGAAGTAAAAGAAAGATTCTAAAGGTCGTATTGAAGGAGCTGCGCTCCAACGCGAGTCGAAAGAATTGACGCGACCAAAGACGGAATTCGTCCGAGTTGCTTTATTGAAACAAAACAGCTCAGGTATTCTGAAAAGCCCGTTTATCGGGCAGCAATATATATACACATTTATGCCCGGGCGTTTGCCCGGGAAAACCGAGACCGGGCATGCCCGGGTGTCAAGGGCGAGTCCTGGAAAGGCGAGTCTGGACATGCCCGGGCGTCCTGGACGCGGCCTGGCAAGTCGAGGCTGGGCGTGCCCGACGCTCTGGGCGAGCCCTGGAAAGGCGAGTCTGGACATGCCCGGGCGTCCTGGACGCGGCCTGGCAAGTCGAGGCTGGGCATGCCCGGGCGCTCTGGGCGAGCCCTGGAAAGGCGAGAGCGGGCATGCCCGGGAAAGACGAGACCGGGCGTGCCCGGGAGGTTCGGGCGTGCCCGGGAACAGCGAGTCCGGGCATGCCCAGGAGAGGCGCGTCTGGGCCCGTCCGGACGAGCCCGGCATGGCGATCGCGCCCTGGCCGCGTCCTGGCAGGTGCAAGGCGATTGTGTACATTCAGCGGGAACCGCTACACACGCCCCTCCACAATCGACCTGCACCGGCAGGGTCAATTTAAGGGGGGTCCGGATGACCCGGCCGAAGCGACCCCTGGAGGGTCGTGAGGGGGGGTCCGATCCGGTGGTGGGTGGTCGAGCGGGGGGAACTGTAGAAGGGGGGCGGCCTCGCCGCGGAGGAAGGGCCAACCGTGGTGGTCGGTCGATGTCCACGTGCGCCGGTTTGAGGCGGTCCACAGAGATCCGGTCCGACCGGCCGCCGACGTCGACGACGAAGGACTTGTCACCCCGTCGCAAGACCCGGAAGGGCCCGTCGTACTGCGGCCGGAGTGGCCCCCAGTGCGCGTCATGACGCACAAAGACGTACTCCGCTGTGCGAAGCGCCGGGGGGGACGTAGGACTGGGGGCCACCGTGGCGGGACGTTGGCACGGGGGCAAATCGGCGGGCGGCCTCCTGGAGGTCCGAGCGCTGGTGTGCGGCGGACCAGGGACTGGTAGCGTCGGGCACGAACTCGCCCGGGACGCGGAGCGGCTGGCCGTAGACGAGCTCGGCGGCGGATGCCCGGAGGTCCTCCTTGGGGGCCGTGCGGAGGCCCAAAAGGACCCACGGCAGCCGGTCGGTCCAACCGTCGTCCTGAAGGCCGGCCATGAGTGCGGCCTTCATGGAGCGGTGAAACCGCTCGCACAACCCATTGGCTTGGGGGTGGTAGGCCGTGGTGCGGTGCAGCGTGACCCCCAACGAGCGGGCGACCGCGCCCCAAAGTTCGGACGTGAACTGTGGGCCGCGGTCGGACGAGATGTCCGCCGGTGCGCCGAAGCGCGCGACCCAGGTGGCGATGAATGCCTGCGCCACGTCGGCGGTGGTGGTGGAGGTGAGGGGCACGGCCTCCGGCCACCTGGTTGTCCTGTCCACCATGATGAGCAGGTGGGTGAACCTCCGCGATGGGGGCAGGGGACCCACCAGGTCCACGTGGACGTGGTCGAAACGCCGTGCAGGCACAGTGAAAGGTGCTAGCGGGGCCTGGGTGTGGCGGTGGACCTTGGCCCGCTGGCAGGCCGTGCTGGCGTTGGCCCAGTCGCGGACGTTCCGTCGAAGGCCGTGCCAGACGAAACGCGCCGACACCAGCTTCTGAGAAGCTTTCCGGCCCGGGTGAGAAAGGCCGTGGATGGAGGCGAAGATGCGGCGCTGCCAGGAAACGGGCACGATGGGGCGAGGCTGGCCCTGGGAGACGTCGCAGAGCAGGACGGTGCCCGCGAAGGGGATGTCGGCCAGGCGGAGGCCCGTGTCCGCCGCCCGGAGGGCCTGCACCGAGGTGTCGGTGGTCTGGTCGGCCGCCATGAGCGCGAAGTCCACGCCGAGGTGGACCGCGTTCACGCTGGCCCGAGAAAGACAGTCGGCCACGGCGTTGTCTTTGCCGGCGACGTGCCGGATGTCCGTTGTGAATTCTGACACGGCGGAGAGGTGGCGCTGCTGGCGGGCCGACCACGGCTCCATGACTTTGGCCATTGCGTAGACCAATGGCTTGTGGTCGACGAAAGCCGTGAACGGGCGGCCCTCCAGGAGGTGTCGGAAATGGCGAACGGCCAGGAATAGACCGAGCAGCTCACGGTCGAACGTGCTGTATTTTAACTCGTTCGGCCGGAGCTGCCGGCTGAAAAAGGCGAGTGGCTGCCAATCCCCGTCCACCCATTGTTCATGGACGGCGCCCACCGCGTAGTTGGAGGCGTCCGTAGTGAGGGCGATGGGCGCGTTGAGCACCGGGTGAGCCAGCAGCGTTGCGTCGGCGAGGGCCCGTTTTGCGCTCGCGAAGGCCGCGTCCATGGCCACGGACCAAACAATGTCATGCTTGGCCGGCTTGCCCCGGAGGGCCTCGTAAAGGGGCCGCATGAGCTGAGCAGCGCGGGGCACGAATCGGTGATAAAAATTCACCATCCCGAGGAACTCTTGTAGGGCCTTGATAGAACGGGGACGCGGGAACGTGGTGATGGCCTCGACCTTGGTCGGCAGCGGCACGGCCCCGGTCTTGGTGATGCGGTGGCCCAAAAAGTCAACGGTCGTCGTGGCGAAGTGGCATTTGGCCGGGTTGACAATTGAGCCGTGCTCGCTGAGGCGACCGAACAGTGTTCGGAGGTGGAGGAGGTGCTCGGCGCGGGACGTGCTGGCGACGAGGATGTCATCCAGATAGACGAAAAGAAATGGCAGGTCGCGCAGCACGCCGTCCATTAAGCGCTGGAACGCCTGGGCCGCGTTCTTGAGGCCAAACGGCATCCTCAAAAATTCGAACAGGCCGAACGGCGTGATGACGGCCGTCTTCGGGACGTCGGCCGCCCGGACAGGTACCTGGTGGTATCCCCGTTTCAGGTCAATTTTGGAAAATATGACCCGTCCCGCCAAACGGGCGGAAAAGTCCTGGATGTGCGGGATCGGGTACCTGTCGGGGGTGGTAGCGTCGTTGAGGCGGCGGTAGTCGCCACACGGGCGCCATCCGCCCCCCGGCTTTGGCACGATGTGCAGTGGTGAGGCCCACGCGCTATTGGAGCGCCGCACGATGCCGAGGTGCTCCAACGCGTCGAACTCGGCCTTTGCCATGGCGAGCTTGGCCGGGTCGAGGTGGCGGGCCCTGGCGTAGACCGGCGGGCTCGTAGTGGGTATGTGGTGCTCGATCCCATGCCGCACTGCGACGGCCGAAAACGTCGGCCGCGTGAGGGCCGGGAATTCCGCGAGCAGGCGAGCGAACTCGTTCGCCGTCGGGAGGGCACACGCCAGTTCGGTCGGCGCGGAGCTGCTCATCATGCACGCCAGGGAGCTGAAGGTCTCGGCGTTGACAAGGCGACGACGTTTGACGTCGACCAGCAGCCCGTGCGCGCAGAGGAAGTCGGCGCCCAGCAAAGCCATGGGGACGCAGGCGGTCACAAAGGTCCACTGAAAGCGCTGGCTGCCGAAGCAGAGGGTGACGTCGCGCGGGCCGAAAGTGCATATGGCCGAGCCATTAGCAGCGACCAAAGGGGGGCCGCAAACGGCGTCCCGCCTGTCCTGCTCGGAGGCAGGTATGATGCTCAGTTGGGCGCCGGTGTCACAAAGGAAACGCCGCCCGGACGCTTTGTCCCGAATAAAAAGCAAGTTGCCCGAGTGGCCGCCGCTCATGGCTGGGAATGAACGCTGGCCCGGCCGTTTCCCGACTTGCCGAAAGTGCACGGGGGTCGGCACATCCGAGCCTTGTGTCCGAACCTGGCGTGGTAATAACACCACGCCTGGTCAGGTGGAGGCCCCGGCCGTCGTGTCGGAAGCGGTCGGTGCGGCGTGGCGGCCGCCAGTTGCACCGGCAGTTCGGCCTCCAACCGCGCAGGGCGCTCGGGCGTCGCCTCGGACGGCGGCAGGCTCCAGGTAGCCGCGCCGATGTGTTGGCCCGCCGAGGAGATCTTATCGACTTCCCTGGCGAGGGCGCGGGGATCGGTGATCGACGTGCCAGCCAGGGCGAGGCGTACCGGGTGAGGCAGCTGGCGAAGGAACAGCTCGCGGAACAGAAAATCCAGAGAGTGCTCACCGAGCAATGAGAGCATATAGTCCATGCGCTCGGACGGGCGCGTGTCGCCGAGCTCGGGCAGGTCGAGCAGGCGCCGTGCGCGTACCGCCGGTGAGAGGGCGAAAGCGTCGAGGAGGAGCATCTTCAGCGCGTCATACTTGTCGGCAGCCGGCGGGTGCTCGAGGAGGCTTAGGGCGCGGGCCGCGGTGGCGGAACCGAGCGCTGCCACGACGTGGTGGAAGCGGGTGTCGTCCGTGGTGATGCCTCGCAGGGCGAACTGGGAGTCCGCCTGGGCGAACCAAACAGCCGCGTGAGCCTCCCAGAAGGTAGGCAGTTTAAGAGTCACTGCCGTGTCCATGTCGGTAGGTCACCATTGAAGGAGCTGCGCTCCAACGCGAGTCGAAAGAATTGACGCGACCAAAGACGGAATTCGTCCGAGTTGCTTTATTGAAACAAAACAGCTCAGGTATTCTGAAAAGCCCGTTTATAGGGCAGCAATATATATACACATTTATGCCCGGGCGTTTGCCCGGTAAAACCGAGACCGGGCTTGCCCGGGTGTCAAGGGCGAGTCTGGACATGCCCGGGCGTCCTGGATGCGGCCTGGCAAGTCGAGGCTGGGCGTGCCCGGGCGCTCTGGGCGAGCCCTGGAAAGGCGAGAGCGGGCATGCCCGGGAAAGACGAGACCGGGCGTGCCCGGGAACAGCGAGTCCGGGCTTGCCCAGGAGAGGCGCGTCTGGGCCCGTCTGGACGAGCCCGGCATGGCGATTGCGCCCTGGCCGCGTCCTGGCAGGTGCAAGGCGATTGTGTACATTCAGCGGGAACCGCTACAGTATAAAAAAATTCCGGAAGTGTACCACTGTGATGCAGTGTTTTATACACCACCTTATTTAACATGTCCAAGTACCGCAAAACTGGAGATATCTGGAAGTGCTAAAAAGGTCATTTGTGTTATACAATGTTAAAGTGTATAGTTAAATTGAAATAAAAGAAAGATTCTAAAGGTCGTATAAAAAATTCCGGAAGTGTACCACTGTGATGCAGTGTCTTATAGACCACCTTATTTAACATGTGCAAGTACCGCAAAACTGGAGATATCTGGAAGTGCTAAAAAGGTCATTTGTGTTATACAATGTTAAAGTGTATAGTTAAATTGAAATAAAATAATGATTCTAAAGGTTGTATAAAAAAATTCCGAAAGTGTACCACTGTGATGCAGTGTCTTATACACCACCTTATTTAACATGTCCAAGTACCGCAAAACTGGAGATATCTGGAAGTGCTAAAAAGGTAATTTGTGTTATACAATGTTAAAGTGTATAGTTAAATTGAAATAAAAGAAAGATTCTAAAGGTCGTATAAAAAAATTAATTCCAGAAGTTTACCGCAGTTCAATTCGTAACACCACCTTATTTAACACGTCCACATTAGTTCTTTGTGCCTGTTGTTTGTTTCCTTAATGACGTCATTTGAAACAGTACATTTCCTGTTTGGAATGATTTTCAATTTTGTTTGACTACCAGACAGGCAGAGAGAGTAAAAAGAAAAAAAATCTCACTCCTCTCTGTGCTTGCGTGATCCGGACGAATTCAGAACCAAAGTACTGCTAAAGTACATGATCGTTTTCCAATTAATGTCCCAATCCGTGTACAAACTATAACATTCAATTGCAATCAAGTTATTCCTGATCATAAACTGACGTAGACGGACGAACAGACAGTAAGTGAACCTATTGCTTAACCCCACTTCTCACTTCACGTGTGTGGGGTAATGACGACATTACGTGTTCAGCAATAGAGAGGCCCAACATGAGATTTTGATGAAAAGGAACATCAAACTGTATTTGCATTTCCGTGTGCAGTTCAATGTAGCACGATCAGCATGGTTGATATAGCAGAGAGAGAGATCAGTGAGTGCAAATAAAGAAAGGAAAGGCTTGTTTATATGTATTACATTCGAGCAGACATTGTGTCCTGCACATAGAGATCATTTAATTTGGTGAAAACAGACACGTTAAAGGTAGAAAAGGGGTGTCTGCAGGGAGGCAAGGAAGTGAAAGAGATGACGAGGAATACAGAAAGGAAGTGTAAGGTAGTGAGGTTGCGTATTGTGCAGAGAAACCTTCAACCTTTTTACCACAGGTTAGTTAAGCTGATGCTGTTTATCATTCATGGTTCATATGGGAACAATAACAGGTTAAGTTGCCTTGGCTTGTTTGTGTTCTTATATGAACCCTGCCTCAAATCCCATATACCATGAACATATTTGTCTAGTGCATACCAATGCGCTTATAATTCACCTACAAGTGCACTCGTGTCTTCTAATCGAATGCATGTGATTGTATGTTACATTTTTTATAATTTCTCATTTCATAAAATTCCAAGCCTGCTGTTGGCTTAGCGGTTCGGGTGCCGGCTTGGGATCCTAGGATCCTCGGTTCGAATCCCGGTCGATTGTTGAATGAATCCCAGGGGGGTTGACTCAGCCTGTCATCCTTCTGAGGTCGGCAAATTGAGTACCAGTTCACTGGTAATTCCCTGTGTGTCACAAGAGGCGACTAACAGGGCTGGCGGCAGGAAGGGCATCCGGCCATAAAATATTGCTTACAAAAAGGGGACCACGGTGCCCGAATAAAGGCCAACCCCTGCTCTGCGGGGAAACATGGCCTCTAAAGGTAGCTTCATTTCATAAAATTCCAATCAAAGGCTTTGAAAATAAAGCATTCAACGACAATAAGCTGTGTGAAAATGGAAATGACCACTCTCGTGAAGCTTTCTGATAAATGAATGGTCTTCAAAAGTAAAGGCTCAATTTCTGGTTTTGCACACTCCCTAAGCAGGTGAGGTCGACTCAGACAAAACATGTTCACCTGTACATCCCCCATCTGCTTGTGTTCCTATTGTTGTACTCTCAGTACCCTGAGCTTCCTCTTTCATGACTGTTGATATATGTATGGAAAAGTTTGCAAGCCAGTGGATCTTCGAGGGGAGGCTTATAGCAAAGAAGGCAATGAACAAATTGGATTCAGTTCAACAGTGCCCATTCCAAAATAAACAGAGAATACTGTATCACAAACTGAGAATCAGACTGCCTCGGCCCTGCACAAAGACAGCAAACAACAGATTGAAGCAAACGCCGCTGCAGCTGAACCTGCCAGCTGAGAGCAAAGGACTCAGAAGTTGTGTTGTCACTTGCAAGCGCAGCGACGACGGCCTTTCGGGACCCCAGGCTATCGGCTCTTTGTGAAACAACCAGTTCGGCAATATCATGAAGAAAAGGCACTTGAAAGAGTTTCTCAATTGACGAGTGATGCATGCTGGACAAATTGCTACATGGCATAATCGACAGGCCGCTGTGGTTCCAAGCCTAACGGTTCTTGTATTGACCAGGTCTTCACACTTCTGCAACTCTGCTGGTGTTTGAGGATTCTCGGAATGTCCACTTTTGAGTTATGGGCAGGTTTATAAGTGCACTAAGTGATGGTTAAATGACCTATTGACCAGTAATATGGTGCCAGCTTGAGAGCCTCGTCTGTCTTTCGCATTGAGCTAAGTGTTACTAATCTAAAAGCATGAACCGTGTGGGTAAGGGCAGACTCACAGCAAGCTTGGCACAACTTTAGGCTATGTAATCCAAAGTCATATACTATCTCATTTCCCAGGATTTGTGGGCCTACAGCATGCTACTTTGCCAGAGCACTAGCTAATCCGAGCAGCATGGTACAGAGAGACAGATTTTTGTCCATGGAAATGCGACTCTTACCTTGAAAGTGGGCCCTTATCAGGTGAATTGCATTGCATTGGGGGTCACGGAAGAACATAACAATAGGAGGCAACGGCTGGCTTCAGCTAATCCATGAACTTCAATCATTTAAATTTTTTTTATCAAAATATGAATCATAAGACAAAATTGAGGGGAAGGAAAAATGGTGAGAAAACAATCAAATGCACCACAAAGTGAGGAGAGGAATTGCAGGAGAAGTGTGATAACAGGGTCTCAGCAGGTGGAGTAAAACTCAATCGTAGAAATGGGAGAGAACATGAGATGGCGGTGGGCAGCAAACTTAAAATCCTCCAAGGAAGAGCTCGAGACAACGGGCTTAGGAAGACTTCCACAGGGGGAGAGAAGAGGGGATTGGAAAAAGTTGAAATTGAACACAGTATTGTACAGACCATCTGTTCGGATTAGCATTTAGGTTAACCGCATTCATTGATAATTTAGATTCTGATCAATTCATTGACTCATACATCGAAAATGTCTCACTGTGAAAGCTATTGTATGGAAATCAGGGGCCATCTATTTATTAGGTACACAAATGGCAGAAGTTTGACTCTCCCTCTCCCATATTCCCCCTTCCACAATGATAACCACAATCAAAGGAATTACCTACCACGCTGGAGGATAGCTGAACTGTAGCTGTTGGACCTCAAATCGATGGTAAGCAGTAAAGTCAGTCAGTTCTTCAGCATGATCTAGCACCAGGCCGGTTATATAGCAGGATAAACAAGCATTCTGAGTACTGCGCTGCAATACATGTCCCCTACCGGCAGTCTGTCGTCCGGAAAACTGTTGGGGAAATCACCAAGGGTTATTCACCCACAGGTTCTGAATCGTTCCCAATCGCTAATTACCTCAGGACGGGCTCACCTGTGATTCGCACTCGGGACTTCGATTTATACACCTTGCAGACAGGTAAGCAGAAGCACAAGAAAATACGTTGTTGATGAAGAACCTTTCGAGTCGCTAAATATCAGTAATTTGTTATATTTTCCGGTTCATGATCAATGATCGATGTGTATATATATGTTGCTCGGCTTGGCTCCGCCCCTCGGGAAAGCGCACGCACTGTGTCGCGCTTTTGACGTTCGCGAGACGAGGCTGAGGGCGCGCGGTGCGGCTTGAGGAGAACTCTAGAATAAACAAAGTGCCATAACTTTGTCAAAAATGATCGAAACGTTGTGAAGTTCGAACTTGATCTGTAACTTATCATGAGGAAACCATGTGCCAAGTTTGAAATCATTAGCATTAAGAGTTTAGAAAAGAAGTCCGGAAAACTGTTCTTTGCGTGACGGACTGACAGACGAACAGACGGAGGGACGGCGTGCAAACCTATAGTCCCCTCCGGTGTACACCGGTAGGGACTAATAACAATTTAGACCTCCAGGTATATGGATGAAACCTGAAAGTTTGTGTGGAAAAATGCAGTAACATGCTCCACATATATGGCATCCTCATTTGTCTTCATTCTGATCACCAATCCTTTCCTTTCTCTCCCCAATCCCTCCACACTCTCTTTAGTTACCCTCTTTTAATTCCCCCAATTTACCTCCCCACCCTCCACCTATACCCCACAGTGTGGGGCCCACACCCTTCTGTACACATATAGTTAGTACATAGCCCAAGTGTACTTTTAGAATGATCAGACAGTAATTGTTTTTTTTATATTTATGCTTCAAAGCAAAGAAGGAATTGTTGGAAACATCACGTTGCAGTTTGTTTTTTATTTTTAGGTTAATTGGTGTAAATTGCGGTGATGTCGATTTTCACTTACAGATTTAAACCCGTTGCTGAACAGTACATTCATTTAACTAGCAACGGTACTAGCAACGGTAGTAAAGTTTCACCGAGGAGGGGCTTCCGTCTGGCCACTCTGCCATAAAGCCCAGATCGGTGGAGTGTTGCAGTGATGGTTGTCCTTCTGGAAGTTTCTCCCATCTCCACACAGGATCTCTGGAGCTCAGCCAGAGTGACCATCGGGTTCTTGGTGACCTCTCTTCCCAAGGCCAATCTCATCCGATTGCTCAGTTTGGCCGGGCGGCCAGCTCTAGGAAAAGTCCTTGTTGTTCCAAACTTCATCCATTTAAGAATTATGGAGGCCACTGTGCTCTTGGGAACCTTCAATGCAGCAGAATTTTTTGTGGGCTTCCCCAGATCTGTGCCTCGACACAATCCTGTCTCTGAGCTCTGCAGGCAGTTCCTTCGACCTCATGGCGTGGTTTTTGCTCTGATATGCATTGTCAGCTGTGAGACGTTACATAGCCAACCCATTACAACAACCATTGTGTGTGCCTTTCCAAATCATGTCCAATCAATTGAATTTACCACAGGTGGACTCCAATCAAGGTGTAGAAACATCTCAAAGATGATCAAGAGAAATGGGAGGCACCTGAGCTAAATTTCAAGTGTCATAGCAAAGGGTCTGAATACTTATGTCAATGTGATATTTAATTATTTTTTTTAAAATAAATTTGCAAAACTTTCTAAAATCCTGTTTTCTTTTTGTCATTATGGGGTATTGAGTGTAGATTGATGAGGGAAAAAATGAATTTAAACGATTTCAGCAGAAGGCTGCAACAGTTTGTGGTGAAACCTTTCACATTTTACAAAATGTGAAAAAAGTGAAAGGGTCTGAATTTTGCTGTTAGATCTCATTATTGTAATGATCTGCCATCGCCTACGTTGGTGTGAAAGGTGTCAGCAATACAATATCACCTCACATCACCACACTTCCACATCCAAAATTGGCTGAATTGGTTCACCAATCAAAAGCTAGAAACTGAATGTTTTTTTTTTAGATGAAAAGGTCAAAGGTCAAGTTTGCATAAGATCATCTATTTTCATCTGATTGACCTGAAATTTAAAAAAATTGCATATTTGGCCACTGAATTGGTTCACCAAACAAAAGCTAGAAGCCCATTGTTTTTTTTATAGATCAAAAGGTCAAAGGCCAAGGTTGCCTAAAATATTAATATGTCAGTCATATCAATATGTCAGTCACCCAATCCATCGACTGTAACCTGTGTTATGTCAAGAAGGTCAAAAGGTCAACGCCACAAAAACATCGATTATTTTTAATTGATTTAATTAAATTAATTTTATTTTTATACAAAGTATGATGTTTTTTTAGCTTGTGAATGATTTGTATGTAGTTTTCCTTTTGTTCAGTAGAATGTTGGTTTTGCGGCAATTTGGTCCGTGGGTTCGGGCGCTCCATTTGTGGGTTAAACCGGTAGGTCGCCAGCTAGTTGGAAGCTAGGCACGATGTATTAGCCAGACGGTGCCAATTATGATCTTGGTGATGACAACATAACACTGATTGAATTGACAGCCAAGCCCAGCTAATCTAGACCTATTAACAGAGCAGGCAGTTCACCTACTTAAGGCCAAGCATGACCCAAGTCTATTATTTAGGTGCTGTAAAATAATTTGTGGATGAGCCTCGTATTTCCAGCATCATGTTGCAAGCTTTCAAATGTCCTGGAGCTCTTTTATTTTTTTATAACCCACCCAATACTTTATACGAGCAATATAACTGACTGTTTGGATGGCAACGGCAAACCACCCAGCATAACCAAGCCAGCAAAAATTCCACTTTCACATTATTGGGTATTATGTGTAGATCATTGACAAAAGATCTCAAATTCATCCATTTTAAATTCAGGATGTAACAACAAAATGTGAAAAAAATCAAGGGGTGTGAATACTTTCTGAAGGCACTGTACCTTTTCGTATATATACCTCTTGGTATGTAGCATGCGGTATCTTTTTATTTGTGTACCTTCCGGCCTGGTGCTAGATCATTCTGAAGAACGGACTGACTTGATATGTACCATTTGGTATGTACCTTTTTGTATGTAGACCTTTTGGAAGGTACCTTTTGGTGTGTACCATTTGGTATGTACCATTTGGTGTCTACCTTTTTGTATGTATACCTTTTGGTATGTACCATTTGGTATGTACCTTTTCATATGTATAACTTTTGGTATGTACTATTTGATATGTACCTTTTAGTATGTACTATTTCGTTTGTACCCTTTATGTATACCTTTCGGTAGGTACCTTTTAATATGTACCATTTGGTGTGTGCTGTCAAATCAAGTCGAGACCTCTTTTCCAGATATGAGGCTTTATTGAAATCTATCTCCACATACCCGACAACACAGAATAAAAAGATACAGTTAGAACTACAGAGAAAGAACGTAATAGCATTTCCCACTAATCTATAAGCAAGCGAATAACCATGTAACATTCCCCTTCATACCTTACTCAAGTGTCGGCTCACAGAATACAGAAACGAAGTCAACAACTCTCCTCCTTCCGACACAGCATTCCTTTATATCCAATTCTCAATGCCATTCAACACCCGGATCTTCTTATTCATATTTCATCACAGTGTGTACCTTTTTGTGTGTATACCTTTTGGTGTGTACCTTTTTGTATGTATACCTTTTGGTGTGTATCTTTTTGTATGTATACCTTTTTGTATGTATACCTTTTGGTGTGTACCTTTTTGTATGTATACCTTTTGGTGTGTACCTTTTTGTATGTATACCTTTTGGTGTGTACCTTTTTGTATGTATACCTTTTGGTGTGTACCTTTTTGTATGTATACCTTTTTGTATGTATACCTTTTGGTGTGTACCTTTTTGTATGTATACCTTTTGGTGTGTACCTTTTTGTATGTATACCTTTTGGTGTGTACCTTTTTGTATGTATAGCGTTTGGTATGTACCTTTTTGTATGTATACCTTTTGGTGTGTACCTTTTCACATGTATATCTTTTGGTATGTACCTTTTCGTATGTATACCTTTTGGTATGCACCTTTTCGTATGTATACCTTTTGGTATGTACCTTTTCGTATGTATACCTTTTGGTATGCACCTTTTCACATGTATATCTTTTGGTATGTACCTTTTCGTATGTATACCTTTTGGTATGTACCTTTTCGTATGTATACCTTTTGGTATGCACCTTTTTCTGTCCCTTTTTATATAAAAAAGCTAACATGTTCTGTTGATGTTTACATCTAACTTCCAGGACAAAAGCTGTAAACATCACTTCCTGTGTATCGCATGTGACATTATGCACAGGGAGTGATTAGGAGCATGTTGTTAGTTTTTTTTAAAGGTGTCGAGAATGCCTAACTGAAGCAATGTAGTAATGAACTATAAAAGCGTGTTAGCACGATGTGTCCTCTTATCAGATCTGATGGATACATTGTAATGGCATCACAAGCAATATGGTGTCAATAGAATGAAATCCCTGAAAGGTACACGCATGTGCAAACAATAATAACTATGTAACTGGATATGGAATTGAAAGGAGAGTTCAGGTTGAGGTTTCAATTAGAGTTAAGATTAATTGAGCGTTGTGTTTAAGGTTTAATTACGATCGACACCGCACACATAGGAGACCAATTACGCGGCTATTTTGGAGAAAAAGAATAATTTAACAATTTTTATTTTAAAATTGCATGTGACACTAACTACAAATGTTGGGCTCCTGACAGCATCACGGGGAGGTTCGACATGTCCAACAGGGATAAGTGAGTGTAGATGAAGTGTAAGGTGTGCGGTGCCTATCGTCCAAGTGGCAAGCGAGTTCATAATATATTTTATTTTTATAAAGAATTACCTAAGAGTTTGACACAAACCAGTGGAGGATTTGGAACTAGTCGTTTACTTATTTTAGGAGTCGCACAAGGACGTGTTGCTCTGGATGTTGGCGTGGGATTTGAGAGGCTCGTACAGGCCGCAAAATTGCTCTGGTTTGTATAACTTGTGCTCAGATGTATCACACTGTCCAAGTGAGCAGATGAAGCTTCATTTTTGATTCCTTGATCTTTTTCATATATTATTGTGAACTCTGGGGTGTGTTCCGTTAACAAGCAGCTTGATGTCATTTGCCAAGCGGCTCGCTTGATTCAAAGCGCCCAAGAAAGCACTCCAACAGGACGGAGTGCTCGGTCCAACAGAACGGAGTGCTCGGCACCGCTAACAACACGGAGGTTGCAAAGCAGTGCCGAGCTTAACAACATCCCTGATGTAAGCAATGATATCATGGTACTCGAGCAATTGCTGTCTGCACCAGCGTTTTCTGTTTTACTCGAGCCTCTTGTGCCAAATTCCCCTTTTTACAAACTTATTGTTTTAGAAGTGATTACAGAGTACGAGGAAAAGGGGAAAAAGGATAAAGAAATGTGGAGTCAGGACAAGCAGCCCCTGCCAAGCGCAGCAATGGACTCCACCATTGTGCATTTTCGAGAGGAGGTGGAGGGGTTTTCCATGTTTGTAGATCTTGAATAATTTGGATGAACAGTAGAAGTAACAATAAAAGTATGAAATGCACGTTTAAATAATATTATGAGTATGCTGTACATAACAGCGGTATGCCTCTGAACATTTCATTGGTTGTAGTATTGTTTTTGTAGTGGTAGTAGGAGGAATACATAAGCAAACTTTTGGGAGGTTGGGGGTGGTTTATCAGGTGTAGAAAAGATCATGATTTTGGTTGGGGGGGGGGGGGGGGGGGGACGATTTGAGATGGTTGTGAACAGCTGTCTTGAAGACATGAAGGGAATAATGAGAATGAAGAGAGTGTGGAAGGTGGTTGCACAGGTGGGAAAAAGAGGAATCAATGAGTGGAGGTGAGCAGTGGTCCTAGATGGACTATGTGCGCCCTGCAGATACCTGGGTGGGGTGTGTGGGGAGGGGTGGAGGTGGGGGTGGGAAACAGAACACCGAGAGGGTAGAGCATGCAACTGAAACACCAGATATGAGGCGGAAGAAAACAGAGGGACAACAGACTTGTCGGTGATGGTGAAGCGATAGGCCCATAGCCTCAGCTTCATCGCGAGAGATTCCAATAATCTTGAAAGCCTTGGTTTCCACTGCGTCATGTTGAGCAAGATGTGAGGCAGGGGAGCCAGCACATATGTGAGAGCAGTACTCCATCAAGGTGCAGATGAAAACTTAGGTGTGCCAAGGAAGGACTTTGCACGATGGAGGATGCCCAGTCGGCGTCTGGCTTTGGAGGCCAACTTTGAAATGTGGCTTGCCCAAGACCTCCGGAAGACCGACAGACACCATGTCACAACATGTAAATATATGACAAACTTCGATGAGAGATATTGTTTTGTAAAAGCGGTATTTTCACTATAAAAGCTGTTAAAGTATGCAAAAAGTGTGAGACTACCAACTAAAGCGATAGAGTTGGCAACCATGCTTTTGGTATACACCATTTGGCATGGTCCGCTTGCTAACTCAACACCACAGGGCAGCACAATGGACCCAGCAGCAGACTGAGAAAGTGAGTAACGAAAGCATTTGCAGAGAATAATGCAATGAAGTGAAATCTTCGAAAGCAAAAATACAATGTCAATAGGGACACAAAATGCCATTTTCTCGCTTTATCCACCAATTTTTGTTTTCACTTGAAATTGCTTCGTCGGTTTTCGCGACGCATCAGCTCTTTTTAAGTGTCTAATCCCAAGTATCACCCATGGTGGCAAATCCCATTTTGATGTCGGTTCTTGCTGTTTTTAGCATTTGAACGCAAAGTGGATATAGCCTACCGTATTCCACTTCGACGTGGACATTGAAATGATTGATAAATAAGGCACAGACTAATATCGCGTATATTCCTTGATCGGCCAGACAAAGTCACTGCAACAGGTAAACCACAGGTGCCTCCTAATGTGGACAGATTTTTTTTGTTAAAATGTGGACGAATTGGTCACATTGCTAATGAGATGTTTTCAATGGATGGAATTCACGCCAGGCTGTTCTGTAACGACCATAACTTGTCTTATCCTAATAATCTTATTATAATAGAGCAAACGTATATGGTTATGTGTGTTTATATGCGACCAAAACGTCTTCTTCTTCAAATATAATTAACACCCAAAACACAGTCCGAGAACTCTTAATTACGTTTAGACTGCCGAGACCCCTCAGACCTTTGATGACCCTTTAAGATCCCCAAGACCCTTAAGACCCCTGAAGACCCAAAATACCCTTAAAGAGGTTGGGTGTGTGACACATCTCCCTGCTCTCAAATGTTGTGTTTGTGTGCTTCCCCTTCTCTCCCCACCTTGTCTTCCGCTCCCTCTTTTTATATATTTTGTTTGTCTGGTTGATTTGTTTGTGAAGTAAATGTTAGCTCTTTCACGAGCCTCGATTCAGTATACAAAAAAAAGAAAAAAAAAAGACCCTGAAGCCCCAGAATACCCAAAATATCCTCAAGACCCTTAAGACCCCTGAAGACCCTTAAAGACCCTGAAGCCCCAGAATACCCTTAAAGACCCTGAAGCCCCAGAATACCCAAAAGGCCCTGAAGACCCAAAACACCCTGAAGACCACAAAGACCATTGAAGACCCAAAAGACCCCTAAAACTCAAAATACCCCGAAGACCCAAAATATTCCTTAAGACTCAGAGGAACCAAAAGTCCCTCAAGACCCAAAAGCCCCTGAAAACCCAAAAGACCCTGAAGAACCTGTAGACCCCAAAGACCCTGTAGACCCCAAAGACCCAAAACACCCCAAAGATCCAAAATACCCTTAAAGGCCCAGATGATCCAAAAGACCCTAGAGACCCAAATGGCCCTGAAGACCCAAAACACCATGCAGACCCAAAAGACCCTGAAGACCTAAAAGACACCGAAATGGTCAAAGATGCCTATCCCTCTGAAACGACGTGTGGTGAGGCGTGCGGAGCGTGCCGAGTCACGCTAGTATGTTTAATTGGCAGACCAGGAAATTTAAATAAGCTTCGGCCTCAGCAATGCTTCCTCTCTACCCCTACCCTTCCCTCCTCCCCTCACTTTCATGATAATCTCAAGATCTCTAACCATTGCCTGTTGTGCTGTGATGACGTGATCAGGGAATATTCTCGGTGGCATATCAAAGGTCACAGCAAACTCACAAAGGAATGTGTATGATAACCTGGAGTCCTAGACCATCATAGATATGCTGTATGAAGGAATGTGCATGATAACCTGGAGTCCTAGACCATCATAGATATGCTGTATGAAAAATGTATGATCATCTTCAACTTCCACAGGCATGTACAATCCAAACAACCTGCAATGAATGTATTTGTTCTGTTAAGAATTTCCATTAGATTAGTCATTATCTTCACCACTGAAGGTGGATGGGGGTTATGTTTTCACCCCTGTTGTTTGTCTGTGAACAGGATATATCAAAAAGTTGTGGACGGATTCAGACGAAATTTGATGGTCAGGTCTGGTGTGTGACACAAACGTAATTGATTCGATTTTGGTGAAAATCCGAACCCGGATCCATGATTTAAAAAAAATATTTTTAAAGTGACTCTTCACCATTGAGAAATGAGACCAAAAACTACATACAGCATGATGTTTCAAAACGTTGTGGATGAATTATGACAAAACTAGGTGGATGAGTTGGGGGAGTGAGAAGAACAAGCCGATTAGATTGTGGTTCCGGTCTTGATCCAGATCCGGCCTATCAGAGGGATAGAAAATGCAAACTGTTCAGCCTAATGGAGGTATGCCCTCTTTTCATTTATGTTCATCTGCTTCGTAACATATACCGTATACTGAGACAATGTGCAATAATATTGCTGCGGTGTATACAAAACAGGTACACTTGGATTTTCAAGAAGAAAACATGGCTGGATTAGATCTACATAGTTACATCTATAAGTGTGTGTGTGTGTGTGTGTGTGTGTGTGTGTGTGTGTGTGTGTGTGTGTGTGTGTGTGTGTGTGTGTGTGTGTGTGTGTGTGTGTGTGTGGAAGGTGCAACAGGAAGGTGCAGAGGCAGCAAACTTACCTTTGGGATGTGCAGTCTGTGTCCGACAAATTAATCAGATCGGTGATTCACAGGCAGGAAGCTGCATCACAAAGCTTAGCGTCCCTCGGATTGATGTTAAGCCGAGTATCTCATCTGCTAGCGTTAGCTGGTGGACATCAAAGATTATACAGTGACTTTCATGAAAAAGAGTCGAGTTATTACCGACACTCTGAACAAATTACAAATTCCTGCCCAAATCAGTTCCATTCGAACGTCAGGCCTGGCCAGCAGATGCGTCCTGGACCATTTTACCTGTCTTGGCTGACCCCACAAGAAGGGATTAATTGGGGCCATATCTATGCATAATTGTGACATTTTTCTACAACTCCCTTCCCCTCCTTCCCCACTCCATCCCGCCCCACCTTCCTCACCATTCATGCCTTACACATCCCCTCTCTCTTCTTACTGCTCCTTCCACACAATATCCTTCAACACTCCTTGCCCAAAAAATGCCTCTTTAAAAAAAAATCTAAATTCTCATTTTTACCACCACCACCGAAGGTGGACGGAGGATATGTATTCACCTCTGTTTGTCTGTCTGCCTGTGAGCAGGATATCTCAAAAAGTTGTGGACCGATGCAGGCGAAACTTTATGGACAGTTTGATTGTTTGACAAGTGCGAATTGGGTAGAATTTGGTGAAAATGCGGATCCCGATACGCGAACTATTAAGGCGATTCTTCATCATTGTTGGATCGGGTGAAAAACTCTGTATAGCACAACTCGAAATTTGGACGGATTTGGACAAAACCTGGTGGATGAGTTCGGGTAGGTGACAAGAACAAGCTGATTAGATTTTGGTTCAGGTCCGGATCTAGATTTTTTATTTTTTTTGTATACAGAATCGAGGCTCGTGAAAGAGCTAACATTTATCACACAAACAAATCAAACAGACAAACAAACAAAGTATATAAAAAAGGGAGCGGTGGACAAGATGGGGAGAGAAGGGGAAGCACATAAACACAACATTTGAGAGCAGGGACATCGGGAATGTGTGGGAGGGAGGGGGCTTGGGGGCAGGTGGCATGGGAAGGGGGGGGGGGCGGTGGGAGAAGTATAAACACAAGGACACCAAGGACTTCCAGGAAAGAAGTTGGTATTTCAAAAAAGTGGATTTGGGGTGAAATTAGCGGGGGTAGAAAAGATCAAGGTTTTGGATGGGGGAAGATAAGAGATGGTGGTGAACAGCTGTTTTAAAGGCCTGGAGGGAGGAGTGGGATTGAAGAGAGTGAGGGAGTTTGTTCCAGAGGTGGGAGAAAAGAGGAGTGAAGGTGAGCAGAGAGTCTTGATTTTGGCAGTTTAACCATAAGAGGGTTGCAGGCAGATCTTGTGCGACCTGTAGGAATATTTGGGGGACAGAGCCCAGAGAGAGCTGGAGGAGCAATGCCGGAGAGGAGTCGGTAGAAGACGGAAAGACCACCTACCTGCCTGCGGTGAGTGAGTGAAAGGCCCTCGGAGTTAGCTTCATCGCTGGAGATTCCATTGATTCTGAACGCTTTGGTTTCAACAGCGTTATGACTATAAGTGGGATACATAGTGTAAACTTTTCAGCCTATAGGAGGTGTTCCCTCCACCGGGTGCCCTTCTAGTTCTTCCTTTTCTCAATGCCTAATCTACCAGATGACACCAAATGTATATGGATTACCATATCACGCGATGTGCAGATGGCACAAATAGAATGTTGCATTTGGACAACACTGTCGGTCCAGATGATTGCCTCGGAACCGTTTTAAAGCAGTCCAGTGGATTTTTTTTGAGTTTTAAGAAAATCTTTTTCATGAGTACAACATATATCCTTTATTATAGTGTAATTTGTGAAAGGAATTAATAATTTCCTTTTAATTGCCTGTGCGATTTCACACACTGTGGATTTAACGGCTGTGATTTGAGGCTGTAGGTTAAATTACAGCTTCCTGAGTGTGCTTGGCATGTGTGATCAAGTTATCTTTTCGGGTTACAAATAGTCTTCGAGTTATAGTATGGCACAAGTTTGCGTGTTGAAGTGGAATAATAAGGGAAGGTTCTGGAAAGGTTTAGGATCTGGCAGTTTGTACAGCACCTTGCACATGGCAATTCATACATATTGTTTCCATAGGTAGTAGGTTGTAGACAGCAACCGCCCAGGGTAGAACTACCGTCCTGACTTAGGAGCGTTAAAGTGGTGCCTGGACCAGGAACCATCTTACACTCTCCGTGTCAGGATTACTGGTCTTATACTTACTAACTCACTCAAACTACAGCTACCGGGCTCGCTTCAATCTCTCTTTCTCGCGAACAAACACCATACACTTTTCTTCTCTTTTATTTAAGGCTCAACCTCATTGAGGGCTTTCCAGTCAGTACCTGGAGCCTCCAGCATAAAACAAGTACAAAAAGTTTTAATTAAAACAAAAGCCGCGTCGATGTTACACAATGCCTAGATGCAGCTGTGCCTATAACGTCGATGTTATAGGCACAGGACATTCCTATTGATTCGATTACTTGATGTTATTTTTGTGCAAAGTGAAAATATATCTCGGCAATTTCCCATGTGTGGCGACGAATTTTTAATATATCTCGGCATTTTCCCATCTGTTATTTCAGGCGGTGTATGACTGACCATGCCGCGATTAAAAAAAAAAAAATCTCGCCAATTTCCCGTGTGTGGCGACACGTGAACGAAGCTATGCTCCTCTCTCCACATTATTGTGATGACGTATAAATTAAATATTTCATCGTGACGATTGTCATCAAATGGACGAATTTTTAATATATCTCGGCATTTTCCCGTCTGTTATTTCGGGCGGTGTATGACTGACCATGCCGCGATTTAAACAAAATATATATATCTCGGCATTTTCCCGTCTGTTATTTCGGGCGGTGTATGACTGACCATGCCGCGATTTAAAAAAAATATATCTCAATGGATTTGAAGTTACAGGCCTTTGAGAATTCATTTCGTTCTATAAAGGGCAACTTTCATCGGATTTTCTTCCCGTTTTTTTTCAACCGAGTCTAAAACTATGTTAGCGACTGTGAAAAATGAAATGATATATCGAATTTGATTTGAAATAAAACTGTGTGAGAGAGGAAGACACCACGGGCCTACAAAACAGGCCTCAAAGCTATGCGAGTTAATAAAATGGTGGATATTTGTTTATATGAGGCCTCTCGCAGAATGGGTGGAGCTATGGTTCCCAGAATGGGTGGAGCTTTGAGGTTTTGTCTTCTCTGCAAGAACAAGAAGAAGACGAAGAACAACAACAACAGCAGAGGGCACTGTATGAGCAGCGTCTGCGACGCGGCTAACAAGAACAAGAAGAAGATGAAGAACAAGAACAACAACAACAACACCAGCAGAGGGCACTCTATGAGCAGCGTCTGCGACGCGGCTAAAAAAATTAATAACCTGGAAGGGGGATGGGGGATCCATATCTAGACCATGGTCCAAGTGTTTCGAGTAGCGGTTAGATTGACATCTAACAGGGACCTTCCTAGTTAAGTAATTTGTTACATGTGACACTGAGGAGGCAAAATATGTAATTTATAGATAGGGTAGACATTAATATGTGGGTGTGAACACTTCATATGGTAGGCGGGATGAGCAAGCGAGAACTTCTCATGAGAGAGAAACACATCTGTCTGGTCATCACGATCTGTCTGGCCATTGTGTGTCAGCCATGGTGGTGTAATGTGCTCGGGAGACCGAAGTGCCATCCTGCAATTTTTTTTCTATGCGCCGCCCCCATGTGCGGGACAGCCAGGACAAATAAAGGCCCGTAATGAGGCCCAGTCATTCGTAATGTAAGAAAGGATATCACCGGTAGATCTTGCCTTGCAAAAGCCATATTGATGGTCAGATAGAAGACTGTGAGATTGATGATGCTTGAGGAAATGGGAATTGAGAAGGCATTCAAAGACTTTGGAAATAGTAGAAGTCAAAGCAATAGGACGGTAGTTGGAAGGGTTTGAAAAATAACCCTTCTTTAAAATAGGCTGCACTAAGGCATGTTTCCATGAAAGAGGAAAAGTTTTGGTTTATAAGTAGAAGGGAAATAAACGAGCAAGCACAGGTGCAAGTTCTGAAGCACAATCCTTCAAGATACAAGGAGGAATGCCACCTAGTCCACACCTTGCTTGTGTCCAGAGAGAGGAGTACTTTTTTGATTGCATGGAAAGAGATTATATGGAGGGGCATTGGATTGGTAAGGGGGGCATCAGAGGGAGATGGAATGTTAGAGTCATCCATTTTTGAATTATAAGAAAAAAGATAACCAAAAAGAGTTGCTTTATCAGTCGGAGAGACAGCGATGGTATCATCGGTACGGAAAAGCAAAGCAAAGGAAAGGTAGAGCGACAAAAGTTGGTGGAGATACTTTTAGTCACGGACCAATTTTTCCATGTCTGATATGCCATATCCTTTGAAGCAAGAATTGGTAGTCGAGAAAGTATTGAAAGAGAAGGGGATATAAGCCTCCATTCCTGCAACAATAACTTCAGCTATATGTTTAGCAGAGATAGAGGCATTGCCCAAAGAGAGGCAGTAGTCTTTTAGGGAAAGTCAGAAAATAAATTTCATAAACCAGTCTAGTCAGCACTATTGAAATGCTAATACCAGCGTTTAGTCGGAGCAGTCGGTGGAGGAGTTGTGTTGGTAAGTAAAGTGATATTCACAGGATTGTGGTCAGAAGAACCATTTGGAGGTGAAATTGTGTAGCTGTAACGCAACAGATTGGAGGTGAAGAACAAATCCAAAGTATTGGAAGAGTGGTCATGACGATCTGGGATATGAGTAGGGTGGATGATAATTTTTTCCAAATCATTGAGAATGGAAAATGTAAGAGCTTCAACTCTTCCAACATCTGTATGGGAAGATTTCAACCACTCCCTGTGGTGTACATTTAAGTCTCCTAAATAGAGGAATTCTGCTTGAGGACATAAGATTGAATATCCCATTTACCTCTTTGTGTCCATTTGACTCGCTTGGTCCGTTTCGTTTTTGTTTATAGCGTCTTGTAACCCTCTTCCCTGTTTACTTTACAAAGAAACCCATTAAAAGGTAAAGCTAGAATGACACTCTACGGCATCGACTGATATGCCCCAGGCCACATTATTACGTCATTATAATACTTGTATCAAGTTTGATTTAAATCCATTCAGCTGTTCTCAAGCTAACACATTTCTACCTGACATGACCTCTGACCATGACCTCTTGACCCAAAAATTTAATCAGTTCATGTTTACATCATTATACATACCTGTACCAAGTTTTAATTTCGATCCCTTCAGCAGTTCACAGGTTATTATATTTTTACCTGACATGACCTCTGACCTTTGACTTTGGGACCCCAAAATCTAATTATTTAATCTTTACATCATTGTACATATCTGTACCAAGTTTGAATTATATCCCTTTTGCCATTCTCAAGTTATAAACCTATTACAGACTTTGACCTCTTGACCCCAATATCTAATCAAAACGTCTTTACATCATTCTACATAACTGTAGCAAATTTGGTTAGAATCCCATCACTGGTTCACAAGTTATTATGGTAACAGGATTTTTTACCTAACATGACCACCAACCTTTGGCATTTGACCCCGTGACCCCAAAATCTAACCAGTTCCTCTTTACCTAATTATACATACCTGAACCAAGTTTGACTAAGATCCCTTCAGCCGTTCTCAAGTTATCGCGGTAACGAAAACCTATCATGGATGGACGGACAGCCGGACGGACAACCTGAAAACATAATGCCTCCAGACTTCGTCGGCGGAGGCATAAAAAAAACCCTGTTTCAGCGATCTGTTTCCGTGTTCGTGTCCCACCATTGTTTCGGCCCAATCGAATGCTCCTTGGAGAACAGTAAAGTTAAAATTGATTAATTGAACGCAGTACAGTACAGGCAATAAATGATCGTTCGGTCCATCTCTCGAGTCTAACTCGGCGCTGAGGTTCCTGTTTTTTACGGGAGCTTCCGACATGACTATATCTTTGCTTCTACTCAGTCAGTAAACGTTTTTATTACCTTCGCAAAAGCGGAAGGTTATGTTTTGATCGCTGTGTATTTATTTGTATGTCTGTGTGTGTGTATGTTAATCGCATAACTCAAAAAGTATTCAACCGAATTGCATGAAATTTGGTGGGATGATTGGTTATTATACGGGACACATTTGATTAGATTTTGGGAAACAGATTTGCTCAAATTCTGACTATTTTTAACTCGATCGTATTTCACTCAAAGTTATGAGCGACTGAAGAAGAAGATGTCCATCCAGGACGTCATCACTATAACGCGATCTCCCGCGATCATTTCAACCTCAAAAAAAATTATAATTGCAGATTTGACAATAGATGAGGCATATTAACAAACGAATGAAACAGATTTGCTCAAATTCTGACTATTTTTAACTCGATCGTATTTCACTCAAAGTTATGCGCGACTGAAGAAGAAGATGTCCATCCAGGACGTCATCACTATAACGCAATCTCCCGCGATCATTTCAACCTCAAAAAAAATTATAATTGCAGATTTGTCAAGAGATGAGGCATATTAACAAACGAATGAAACAGATTTGCTCAAATTCTGACTATTTTTAACTCGATCGTATTTCACTCAAAGTTATGAGCGACTGAAGAAGAGGATGTCCATCCAAGACGTCATCACTATAACGCGATCTCCCGCAATCATTTCAACCTCAAATGAAATTCAAATTGCAGATTTGTCAATCGGGGAGGCATATTAACAGACGAATGAAACAGATTTGCTCAAATTCTGATTTTTAAAAATCGATCGCATTTCACATAAAGTTTCACATCGCATACACTCCCATGCCAAGTACAGAACAGTAGCTGCGGCGAAGGTATGCGCCCTACCGAGTGCCCGGATTCTAGTTACCTTCGCAAAAGCGGAAGGTTATGTTTTGATCGCTGTGTATTTATTTGTATGTCTGTGTGTGTGTATGTTAATCGCATAACTCAAAAAGTATTCAACCGAATTGCATGAAATTTGGTGGGATGATTGGTTATTATACGGGACACATTTGATTAGATTTTGGGAAACAGATTTGCTCAAATTCTGACTATTTTTAACTCGATCGTATTTCACTCAAAGTTATGAGCGACTGAAGAAGAAGATGTCCATCCAGGACGTCATCACTATAACGCGATCTCCCGCGATCATTTCAACCTCAAAAAAAATTATAATTGCAGATTTGACAATAGATGAGGCATATTAACAAACGAATGAAACAGATTTGCTCAAATTCTGACTATTTTTAACTCGATCGTATTTCACTCAAAGTTATGCGCGACTGAAGAAGAAGATGTCCATCCAGGACGTCATCACTATAACGCAATCTCCCGCGATCATTTCAACCTCAAAAAAAATTATAATTGCAGATTTGTCAAGAGATGAGGCATATTAACAAACGAATGAAACAGATTTGCTCAAATTCTGACTATTTTTAACTCGATCGTATTTCACTCAAAGTTATGAGCGACTGAAGAAGAGGATGTCCATCCAAGACGTCATCACTATAACGCGATCTCCCGCAATCATTTCAACCTCAAATGAAATTCAAATTGCAGATTTGTCAATCGGGGAGGCATATTAACAGACGAATGAAACAGATTTGCTCAAATTCTGATTTTTAAAAATCGATCGCATTTCACATAAAGTTTCACATCGCATACACTCCCATGCCAAGTACAGAACAGTAGCTGCGGCGAAGGTATGCGCTCTACCGAGTGCCCGGATTCTAGTTATACTTAAATTGGTGTAAAAGATGTGTGGAACTGATTAAGCCAATTTCAATAAACCTAAACGAGTTAAATGCAGGCTCATAATAATATTCCCGCAGATTTTGTTTGAATGAGGAAAAAGCAAGATAAGTGATGAAGACAAATCTTTGGGCCTGATATTCCCACATCTCAGATACGTCAATGGGCTCTCTGTCTTCTCCTGCCTTCTTTTTGTCTCACACCCACCACCGTTTTGTTTCTGTGCTCTGTTTCCCATAAGGTTTCTGCGCACACAGTCTGCCAGTAATCCCTTTCTGGTGAAACTCCCAAAATCCAGGCTTGTTGCTCACCTCCACTCATTTATTCCTTAAGCTTGCCTATTAAACCATCTTACTTACTGTTTTCTTCTCATTCTTCCCTCCAGGGCTTCAAGATGGCTGTTCACCTCCACTCCAGGTCATCCCCTATCCATACTCATCATATTTTCTACTTTAATTAACCTTCCTTTCAGGTTAATGTATTTTACCCCCTCTACTTCCACCTACCTTTTGATTTATTTGTTTCATGTGCTCTTTCATCCCAAGTTTTCTCTTCCTCTTTTTTTCAGTGTTCTTACTTCTTGTACTTATGCTTGTATCTAGTTTATTATACCCATGTCCTCTTCTTTTCTGCTCTCCTTACTCTCATTATTCTTCCAAGTGTCTCTCCACTGTATCCTTCGACCATGATGTTGGTGTGTTTCCTCGCTTTCCACTCTGTTCTCGCTTTTCTGTGGAGGCTTATATCCCCTTCTCTGGATTCTGTTCTGTGTTCTAGCTCTTATGTACACGTATGAGCCTCCACTTTGTACACAATATGTCTGGATAAAGTATAAAAAGGCAAAGATTTAAAGAACACAGGAATACGGACTTCTTCATCATCCGTATGTAGCACATGGTTCCAGGGTAGCAGCATTGGCTGAAGGTGGAGCTGTGCCGCTGATGTAGTGCCCTCTTATGGTTAGGGCAGGAATTAGTAATTTGTTCAGGGTGCCAGTGATAGCTCTCCTACTTTTCGCAAAGGACACCGAGGGATCTTTAACACCACCAACGGATGCTGGCAGATGGAACATCCAGTTTAACGTCCATCCAAAGGACGGCACACATATAATATTGATGAATTACAGATTACTAGCAACAGTACCCGCCCTAAGGGCGGGGCTTCAATTGGGAGGCCCAAATGAAAAGGCAAAATATCAGAAATTGAAGGCTTTTTTATTTTATTTTAAACGATTCATATAAACATCCGTTAAATCATATCACACACAAATCATCAAAATCTAAACAGTATCTTACTATAATTCACCAAATCACAGTGATTGATACACTATGATCGTGAATCGTGATCGATAATCGTGTTCACAATCGCTATGTCGTATATACTCCCGATACGTGTTTCCTTCAGTTGAAATGGGTTAGAATTCTCTCAAGCAGGGATTCAACCCGTGTCCTTATAAAAGGTCTTTGTCCGAGGTCACCGAGTTCGATCGGTGCAGCTGTGCAGCGATCGGTGCAGCTGTGCAGAGATCGGTGCAGCCATGCAGCGATCGGTGCAGCAGTTTGTGCGGCACCTGGGAAAGCAACATCTTCACAATGAGAACAATGAACGTTATGCGAACGCGAATGTTATGCGGGAGTCCAAACCTGAGAATGCTGGAGACTAAAGCTGAAATTGGGAAAACTAAATAGCCTATTTTACTCCTGGAGATCCCAGGATTATCCACCCAAAATATCTTTGCGATCGGTTCAGCAGTTTTTACGGTACCTTCGAACAGACAGACAGACGGACGGACATTTGGTGAATTATAGTAAGATGGCTGGGTTGAGATTCAAACACAGGCTAAACAGCTTCGAGGCGAGTGTACGTAACTATTGGTCATCCTGTCAACACGGAATATGGAGTGATATAATTACTCATACATATGCTAGAAAAATGCAAAACCAGAGGGACGGTGAGCCATGTGTGATTGAATAGAGAAGACAGAGAGGGCATCAAAAACAATCATAAATCACTTTAAGCCTTACTTACACCTATCGATACAATAAATACATTTGTAGCCTTTTAAATGGAGAAAGTGGAAGCCACATGTTGGGTGTCTCAAAAGTCTGGAATCATTGGGATATTTATTTTACAACTTGTAAAAGGCCCATCAAAAATGATGGATTGGAACAGTTTATTTGACCGTGCAGCCTCGTGAGCATGCCAAAGTCTGAAGCCTCAGCCTCGTGTTCGGTGTGCTTATGTCTTTATTTATTCGACATCATATGGATGTAAATGAACTCGTTTTACTCTGTGTACGTTGCACATCACGTGCAGTGAATTTCACCTCACTGTGCCTTGTATTTATTATTATTTTAAAAAAACGATTCTGTACACCACCCTTGAGGCTCAGTTTGCAAGCCACCTTCTACAATTCCAATAAAAGAGACATAATTACTCTTTAATAGAAAATGTTTTTCGAGTTTGTTTTATCCTCAAAAACAGACTGTAAGTGAACACACATCCTGTTAAAAGATTGGCCTTTAAAACCTACCATAATGAATGGGACCAGACACCTGTACAAACACACAAATGGACATTGTGTTTTATATGGTAGATTTTATTATAATAATTGCTTAAATTGTGAGCCACTAACATGTACACACATGTCCATTCTTGTATGTAGTTTTTCTTAACATTTGTAATTATTTTTTTTGTAATTTTGTAATTTCTTTTCTTTTGTTTGTAATTAATTTTGTTATTTAATTTTAATTAATTATTTAATTACTTTAAGATTAATTAATTATTAAGATTATTAAGATTATTATCAATTATTAAGAATATTATTAAGAGTATTAAGATTAAGATTATTAAGTTATTAAGATTAATTAATTTATTTTGTAATTAACTTTGAACGTTTCTTAACATTGACACATTGATTTTAGCACATTCGTTTCTGATTTAATACACTATATCTGCAAAAGTGCGGGGGCTCGTGGTATAGACCACCGATTTGTGGTGTCCCCAAAGAAAAAGGTCAAGTGACATTAAATCTCAACTCTGTGAGTGGGCATTCTATCGGTCCATGAAGTTCTATCCACCTCAAAGGTATAGTCCCCCCCAAAAAAATATTAAAATATTTCTGATGATTCCAGACTTTTGAAACACCCTGTATAATTTATGAAATCTCATGCTCGAGGGTATCCTCAAGTGAAGACTCGAGGCCGAAGCCCCCAAAATAATTGTTTTTGACTGCTACACAACCTAGTTCAGATGTTTCAAGTGCAATTTTCTGAAATGTTCAATGCGATTTCATTATGAGATGGATATATGTTTCCAATGGATACTGAAATAAGGTGTGTGCTGTGAGTGAGACATTGTAAGGAATATTAATGTTTGTAAAATGAGTCGCACTCACTGTCATTGCGTGGAGCCTGATGAATGGGTGTTTGGGAAGTGTGATGCAAAAAATAACAAGCAGAGGTCCCCTGCCTTTTGGGTGGTATGACGAATAGATCTGTGTAATATGAAAGCTATATGTTCAACAGTATTTGAAATGTCGCGTACACAAAAGTACATGGACAGATTATCGGTCATGGATGCATGATCGGTCATTGATGGATGTTCGGTCATGGACGGATGATCGATCGGTCATGGATGGATGGTCGGTCATGGACGGATGATCGATCGGTCATGGATGGATGATCGGATATGGACGGATGATCGATCGGTCATGGATGGATGATCGGTCATTGACGGATGATCGATCGGTCATGGATGGATGATCGGTCATGGACGGATGATCGATCGGTCATGGATGGATGATCGGTCATGGATGGATGATCGATCGGTCATGGATGGATGATCGATCGGTCATGGATGGATGATCGGTCATGGATGGATGATCGATCGGTCATGGACGGATGATAGGTCATGGACGGATGATCGGTCATGGACGGATGATCGGTCATGGATGGCTGATCGGTCATGGACGGATGATAGGTCATGGATGGATGATCGGTCATGGATGGATGATCGGTCATGGATGGATGATCGGTCATGGATGGATGATCGGTCATGGACGGATGATAGGTCATTGATGGATGATCGGTCATGGACGGATGATAGGTCATGGATGGATGATCGGTCATGGATGGATGATCGATCGGTCATGGATGGATGATCGGTCATGGACGGATGATCGATCTGTCATGGATGGATGATCGATCGGTCATGGACGGATGATCGATCGGTCATGGACGGATGATCGATTGGTCATGGACGGATGATCGGTCATGGACGGATGATCGATCAGTCGGACGGGGCCCATTTTAATGTACCCATTTCCGACCTTATCAGAGGGGTGGGAGACAACTAGAAAGGCACTCCGTAGAGCACATCCCTCCACCAGGCTGAACAATTTACTTTTTGTATCCACTGATAGACCGGATCTGTATCCGTACCTTAACCAAAATCTAATCGGCTTCTTCTTGTCATCTAACCAACTCATCCACCAAGTTTAATCCGTCCCCGACTTTTTGAGATATCGTGCTATATATCGTTTTCGGCCCTATCTCTCAATGGTGAAGAACGACTTTAAAATTCTCGTATCCCGATACAGATTTAGATCTTCACCAAAATGGAATCAATTCATCCTTGCCAAATACCCAACCTGTCCACCAAATTTCATCCGAATCCATCCATATGTTTTAGATATCTTGCTCACAGACAGACAGATAAACAGACAGACAGGGGGAGAAACATAAACTCCTTGCACCTTCAGTAGCGGAAGTAATTATCTCGTGAAATCCAGATCAATTGATTAGTATGGTTTGGTGATTCTTCTTCTTTCATATATGCAGCACATGGCTCCGGGTATCATAATTGGCTAAGGGTGCGGCTTTGCCTCTGATGCAGTGCCCCCTTTAAGCTAGAGCAGAAATTTGCAATTTGTTGAGGGTGCCGGCGATAGCTCGCCTACTCTTCGCGAATGACACCGTGGGATCTTTCATGTCGGACTGGCGACCCATCCGGGATTGTAACCCTCGCCAGAGAAACTGTGTCGAGTATGCTTCATGAAATGATGCACGTATTCGGAATTGCAATTGAAAAATTTCACCGTGTATAAAGCAACAATGGATTCATCAAATATGAACAACATTGCTTGGAGATTTATTGCCATGAACAGCATTTTCAATTTGCCTTTCTTCTTGATGTACTAGGACTGTGATTTGTTGCATTTGGAAGCATTTTAAACCTTACTGGCACCAATATGGTTGCTTACTTCAGTCCAAGGGCAGAGCCTTTCTCGGACACCGAGAGGTCGATGAAGTGTCTTTATGCTTGCTGCCCATCTCGTCCCAAATAAAGCTCTGAAGCTTCGTTACACCAGAACGGTGAAGCAATTCGAAAGCAGCAAGCAGGTGTGCCGTGGAGGGATTTGGAGAAGGTGTATGTATGAATGATGCGGTGTTGTTTGAACTTATTAACCATCATATTCTTGTTATATTCTTCTTCCAGAAAGACAAATAATTTTTCAATTATTCCCACGTTCTTGTGATGTTGGCTTTCACAAACGGGTTGGTCATGCCTGAGGTTTGACTTAGGTTAGGGCAGGAATTTGTAATTTGTTCAGGTTGCCGGTGATAGCTCGCCTACTCTTCATGAAGGACACTGTGGGATCTTTAATGTCCACCGACTAATGCCAACAGACAGAACGACGAGTTGAATGTCCATCCGAGGGACGGCACACACATTGATGAATCACCCTGCCTGTGAAACACTGGGATGACAGTTTATAGCTGGGTCGGGATTTAAACCCAGGCTAGACACCTTCGATGCGATTGCACGTACCGCCTAGCCATCCTGCCAACCCCATTGTTGATATTATTATTATTACTAGCAAATGTACCCGGCAGTGTAATATTCAGAGTAAAGGTGTGGGGGGGGGGGGGAGGGGTGGGGGAGGGAGGAGAGGAAGGGGTGGGGAAGGGAAAATTAGCGGGTGGGGTGGGGCAGGGTAGAGGAGGAGGAGCGGAGACGACGGAGAGGGACAGAGCAGGGGGACGGTGAGGAAGGCATGAGAGGGCTAGCTGGTATCGGGGGGGAGGACAGGTGAGTGGGGAGCAGGAGGAGGAGTGATAGGGCAGAGTGGGAGGGGAGCAGGAGGAGGGGTGAGCATGGAGAGGGAGGAGAGCAGGAGGGGTGGGGTTAGCAGTGAGCATGAGGACAGTCAAAGGGGATCAGGAGGACGCGGGTGAGCGATTTTGAACTGTGTGCTGTCTGTCCTGAGAGCAAATAATCTTGAAATCTGGGTAGGCGGCTCCGGTTGATTTTTTACGCAATGACTACCATAAGAATGTCAATGCAAGTTGAGTGGCCGGGTTGAGGCATTTTGGTCGGAGGCGACGCTATGGTTTGTGCATGTGCGGGATTTCTTATCCGTTGGAGATCGGAGGGAAGAGCGCTCGTCATTCATTCGTCACTTCAGTGACTTGTATATCCGCCTGATCGCCGGTGCCTTCTGGTTTTTTTGTTTCCATTAGCGGAAACAAATGTATATGGCAGACACATCTTTATTTCTTGTGGATTATGTGATGTTTGCCAAATGAGACATGCTCTGTGGCTGATGCTCTCCATTAAAGTCACGAGGTACTATTATTATATAACTGACGATTATGGTCTTCCTTGGTTCGATTTTTGAATGGAATGCCATCCTGATGAGAACACATACAGTGCATTTAGAAAGTATTCAGACCCCTTCACTTTTTTCACATTTTGTTATGTTGCAGCCTTATGCTGAAATTGTTTAAATTCATTTTTTCCCTCATCAATCTCCACTCAATACCCCATAATGACAAAAACAAAACAGGCTTTTAGAAAGTTTTGCAAATTTATAAAAAAGAAAAAACTGAAATATCACATTTACATAAGTATTCATACCCTTTGCTATGACACTTGAAATTTAGCTCAGGTGCCTCCCATTTCTCTTGATCATCTTCGAGATGTTTCTACACCTTGATTGGAGTCCACCTGTGGTAAATTCAATTGATTGGACATGATTTGGAAAGGCACACCTGTCTATATAAGGTCTCACAGCTGCCAATGCATATCGGAGCAAAAACCAAGCCAAGAGGTCGAAGGAACTGCCTGCAGAGCTCAGAGACAGGATTGTGTCGAGGCACAGATCTGGGGAAGCCGACAAAAAAAATTCTGCTGCATTTGTTACGTGGTCCTCCCGGTGACGACCTGGTCTCGGTGACCCCCGGACCGTGAGAGGAACTCCGCCAGAAAGATTTATTATGTATGCGCTTTTGTAACGCAATCAATATGAATTCCAACCAAGAAAAAACCCCACACCAAGGATCCGGAATAATCAATGATATTGTTACAGACACGACTTTGATGTTAAAGTGGGCCGAGCGGAATGGCCGTCGTGTCCGCACAAATTACCCGACTATACTCGACGTTGACGAAGTCGCGCGATCCTGGCTCAATAAGAAAAAGAAGACACCCGGCTGGATTACAATAACACAATACGACACCAATGTTTCGATTCTCAAGTATATTCGTACGGAAAAGGTTAGATTACAGGGGCTAGAGGTATATTACAGGAAGACAGGCACTTAGACACACTCTTATATTAACCCCGGACAGACGACAGACACACGGGACAACGGCTGACTCACACGGGGGTTTGATGGCTAGGAGAGGCAGGATCGATGGCTCCAGGTCCTCCTGGGCTTGGGGCAGGGTACAGTACGGTCCGGTCCAAAGATGCGGAAGGTTGCACAGCGCTCGAGGTGGTAACGTTCTTTCACAGGCGGGTTCTCTTCCTCTCAGCGGTCGTAGGCAACGTTCTTTCTCCAGCTAGGGGCGCATCTGACGTCACATCCGGCGCGGGGCCGCGTATATCCGGCGGGGAGTGACACGCCCTCGGCTCGTTAGCTCCGCCTCGTGGAATCGGCACGTTGCTTCTCATTGGGTGCGTGCGGGGGGTTTACCAGGCTCCGCCCTTGACGAGGAGCTGACAAGGAGCCCCTTCGTGGTAACCCCGTGGAGCGCATGGTCTGGAGCTAATCGAGCCGGTGTGAGGACGCATCCTCCCCCGCTCCGCCGCCATCTCCTCTGTTGTTGTTGTAATTGTTGGGGAAGAAGATGGAAGGAGGTATGGGAAAGGTCCTAAACTCACTACTGATGCCATATAATCACATTCTGGTGCAACGAAGAGTCATAATTAATGGAGACGAGGCCTTAACTGACATAGAATAAGAATAACTAGGAAGATGTCCGAAAGTTGTCTACGTGTGGTGCGGTGGACCTGGGCACGACATTTAATGGGGGAATAAGGGGTAGGTCGGCTCTACTGATTGTTATTTACATGCAATGGGACTAGGGAATGGGGGATTGGGGAAAGTTGGGGAGTATTGGAGAAAATAGGGGAATATTTACAAGCGGATATGGAGGCCAAATTCCATATTCGCAACATTGCACCCTTCTCTACCCTCGGGGCGTCCCGACCCGATAAATTTTTACCTACTTTAGTGTGGCACGCAATGTAGTTCCCTCTACTATTAACTCTACCCTGAGTGCGACAGTTTTACAGATATTCACAAATGAGTAAATATGTCCCCCTGCGACGTTGCACCCTTCTCCTCACAGAAACACACCCACAGGATAACCGAATCCGGAAAGAATCCTCAAACTAAACATACAGCCGGTAGGGAGCATTATTTACAAGACTACGCTGCTATTTACACTACGATCCAGGACCTGTTTTTGGAGGAACACATGCAGATGTTATGCATAGAGAGAGAGCGCGCTTGCCAACATCGATACACCAACCCACGAGTGCTCTGTGGCCGACGGCCTTTAATAACCTGCAGAGCACCCTGTCCCAGCATCAAAAGCACCACCCCACCACCAATCGGTGCAGTCACCATTGTTCATTGGAATAAAAATAAATTCGACAACCCCTAACCCTGCAGGTGTCTCTTGCTCTTCTTGTGGTGCACTTGGTGGTGTTAATTAACAGTGGTTCACCTTTATGGCATAGGTGCCACGTTGACCCATAGGTCCATCCCCGGGTGGTGCTTGGCCGCAAACGAACTGCGGTCCATTGTGGGTGGCCACAAACATTGCGGTCCATATGGTGTATCGATCCCGGCAGCAAACAGCGAAAGTGCAGGCCCACAACTGCGCAGCCAGCACCTCTCTCTCCTCTCTCTCTACCCCAAAGCCAGATCCTCGGAGGTGGGAGACAAAAGAAGAAACAAGTGAGTAAGGTGGTAAGGGCGCAAAAGTGCACGCAATGTAAGGTGATGCACACTGGGGGCACATGGGAACCAGGTGAGACAGGTACGTTCCTATCGTACGCCCCCCCCCACCAGGTAACCTACATGGCCCCTCCCTTACCCCTTACTGCATCCACAAAACACAACACTACCCATAAACATCTACTTTACAAATCGACAAACATCCCTACTGTCTTCCCCGTTCCTCCCATAAACCAAATTCGTCTTCTCTCCCTCCTAACCAATCAAATTTGCCATTTTCAACTCTCATCAAAATTTGCCATCTCCAACTCAACATCATAATTTGCCATCACCAATTCATCATCAGTCCCTCCGAGGGAGGGAGAGATGGAATCACCCCAATGTCTCATCCACGTCGTGATGCGTCTCACAAATCCACAGCAATCTCATTTCCTGCAACAAACAAAGAAAACACAGGTGTGGAGTCATCATCATCACCACAGGTAAGTGGCTGCGTATGGTGCGACAGGTTCTTCAATCCTAACTATTTCCTAAATGACTTTAACAACTTTACACTACCCGGGGTCTTTCTCCGGCCAAACCATTGGCCCTCTTACTCTATGGGTTCTAAAAACCAATTCCCATTGGCCAAACTGTGGTGCTCTTCAATTTGGGGTCTCACTCCCCCGATTCATCTCCCGGTGCCCTCGCACAATTTCTGGGCTGCGGCGTGTACCTCTCCCAGTGGGTCTACCCACCTGCACACCTCCACCACTGCAGTTGCCTCCGAGCTTACCTGCTCCTTGCCCTAACCTAACTACCTGGGGAAGGCCCTCTGGCACTCTCCCCACTCGGTGCCCTCTCTGGCACTGGGCTACCCGGGTCCATCCTCCGGATCCTCGGGCCCCATCCACAACTCTACCGGCTCCCAGAGCCCACCTGCGGCCTCACCTGGCCGACATCCTCACAGTGGTGGAGTGCCCAACCAACTACACACACTAACAGGCTACACGCCCAGCCATTTCCACAACACTAATGCACCCATCCACAACACCATTCTGCAACCGCACCACAAATGCCAATATCCAACCACAATTTACCTGTACCCTCTACCTAACACTTACACTACCCGCCCCGGGTACTCGTGAAAGGGGTCCACTCTTCCCCCATCCACACCTTCGCACCATGCACACCACTCCGTACCACTCACTCCAACTCTCTCCACACACCTGTACCTGCACACCTGTGCTCTCACACCTGGTGCCACCTGCACCCTTCTCTCCCCAAGCGCATTCGCGCTGATCCACAACACTCATTACTCACACACTGCTCCACACACCTGTCCAGTTGCACACCTGTGCAATCACACCTGGTGCCACCTGCACCCTTCTCTCCCCAAGCGCATTCGCGCTGATCCACACACTCACTACTCATACACGGCTCCACACACCTGTCCAGTTGCACACCTGTGCAATCACACCTGTTCAATTCTCACACACACGGCATCATCTCAGCTAACTACTCCCTTCTGAAACTTGCGCTTCCCAGTCGTCCATTTAACTATTGCGCTCCCTCGTCATTATAATCCACACTAATCTACCTGCGTCCCCACTACAGGTATCAGTCACTAACTAATCTTAACGTTACCTAATGTCAATCTTCGCTAGATCCCTACACACCATATCCTAACCCACCCGGGCTAGTTTTCACTGCCATACACCCCATAATCTAGTGCTCCTTTGCCCCCCCACATGGGAAGGGTGGCAGGGATGCCATCCCACCACATCGGGGGTCTCTCACTACCAATTTTGCACATCAAATTTCAACAAATTAAAAATTTGCCAATCATCTGCCAATCACTGTACCATTACCAATCATCACTCTGCCAATCCTTTGCCAATCATCAAATTTTGTTTTTCTCTAATTTTGGGTCCAATACACTAACCTCATCACCCAGTCTACTCACTACTGCCTCTCGGTGCGCCAATTCCTGTCCAAAGCCCGGCTTCGTAAAGCCAAGCCATGGATGCTGGTTGTTTTGTGCCTGCGGCTGGATGCGTCCGGCATTCGGGGCAGGGACGGGGGCTTACCCGGGCCGAGATCCCACGCATCACCTCGGCGTGGAGCCATCCAATGTCCCGATCTCGACCTGCCGGCACGTCTCAACAAAACGTGGTCGCCATGACGACCCTTCCTATCCAGCCGCCCGCTCCGCCTAGTGGAGCACGGACGTTCAAAGCGAGGCCCAGCACGGATCGCGCACGGCGGTCCTTTCGAACCCGCCGTGGCTCGGATCCCCGCTGGTTCTCGCGGCACGCGAAACCCGGCACGCACCGAGGGCCCGCTTCGGCTAAAAGTCGACCTAACCTTTAACCCGGTCACCGTCGATGCTTCACCTGCTTGCTTACACCCCGCAGCCCGTTCCTTGCTCACACCTCCAGCCGTTTCCATGCTCCTTGTACCGTTCCTTACACACCCAGGCACACCCATTCCACTCACAGCCTTGGTCACACACCTGACCACCAAACACTTTGGCACACATTCGTTGGTCGCACACCTCACCAATACACCGCTTCGCGCCCCCTCCTCGGTCACCTCCTCTGTGACAATCACAGGTGTGCCCTCATTCGCACACCCAACCACGTGCCTCACCACCAACTCCAGCGTGCATTCCCACTCACGCTCTACCATTCCAGGTGTGCATCCTTCTATTCCAGGTGTACATCCTCGCTCACCTGTCACAACTAACTCACGCTCCATGTCACTCTCACTACTTTCACCTCCATTCCTGACAGCGCACTCATCCTTACTCTTGACAGCGCACTCTTTCCCCATGCACCTGTCCGTCACACACCTTTCTCGCGCACACTCTCCCGTCACACCCTCTGTAACACTCACCACAGCTGTGCATTCTTCCTTGCCTTTGACAGCGCACTCTTTCCCCATGCACCTGTCCGTCACACACCTTCCTCGCGCACACTCTCCCGTTACACCCTCTGTAACACTCACCACAGGTGGACACTCTTCCTTACTTCTGACAGCGCACTCTTTCCTCATGCACCTGGCCGTCACACACCTTTCTCGCGCACACTCTTGCGCACACTCTCCGGTCACACCCTCTGTAACACTCACCACACCACGCTTCCATGTGCTCCCTCGCACACGCGCTACGACCGACTCACTCCCGCCAGCACACTCACTCCTTGGCACGCACTTTTTCCTCACACACCCCAGAGTCGGACTTTCTTGCACACCTCCATTTTCGCACACCAGACCTGTCGCACACTTCACCAACGGCCTCTCACGAACACCCGGGTCTATCTCGACCCCCAAGCTTCTTAAATCCCCTGGCGCATCATACGCACGACCATATTGGTCACCACTTACACCGGGTCCTCTTTCTCTTCGCTTCTCCTCCATCACCTGCGAATCCCTCATCCGGTTAATGAGCACATCATCACGATCCAAACACAGACTTTGGACCAATTCTTTTATCTCCTCTTTTATCTCTTTCTTATCCCCTCTCCGTCGCTTCTTAATTTCGCTCATCCCTTCTTCCACTTCTTCTAATTTGTGCTTCACCTCTTTTATTCCCCGGTACGTCTCCTCAAGCTCATCCTCTAAGGCTACCTTGACCGTTTCCATGTGCGTCCTCACCTGCCGGTCCGTCGTCTCCATTACCTCTATCACCTCGTCCAACCTCGTTGTCAGTCCCTCACGTACCATCTGACATTCCCTCTTTGTCGCTATCAAGTCGTTTTTTTATGTCGTTTTGTGTCGCTTTTAACCCTCCTAATACCGCAGTGTTCCTTTGAACCTGCTCCACTAACTCCGTTTGTCCCACCGTCAGCTGCTCCACCTCCTGCGTCAGGTCCTCTATGCCCCCTTGTAACTTTACAGTCCCCTTTCTCACCTCCTTCTCCATGTGCTCCTTACAGTGCCTCACCTCCTCGCGCACTCCTCCGACCTCCTCACTCACTCCTCTTCTGATCTCCTCTCCCATCACTTGCATCTCCTGCCCAGATGCCACCCTCATCTGCTCCATTTCCTCCCTGTGAGCATCCAGTTTGGTTTCTACCCCCATTCTGACCCCCTCTATCTGCTGCTCCATTTGTTTAACTTCCCTTTCCGCTTGGTCCCTCATGTCCCTCAATTTGCCTTCCATACTGTTTTCTAACCCCTCTAACCCATTTTTCACTCCCTCTATCTGATTCTCCTGGGCAGCCATTCTATTTTCTACCCCCATTAACCCATTTTTCACTTCTTTTATCCCGTTGTCTAACCCCTCAAAATTATTGTCTATCTTCCCAAATTTCTTGTCTAACTCCTCAAAATTATTGTCTAACCCCTCACTGGTACCCCTCGCTTCGTCCCTCATTACCCCCATTTGCTCACTCTGAGCCCTCGCTTCGTCCCTCATTACCCCCAATTGCTCACTCTGAGCATCCATCCGGCCCTCCAATCGCTCACTATTCTGGGCCATAAGGGCCTTCATTTGTATAAAAAAAAGTTCCAATCTTCCCAGCGGCGCTACCTCGGTCGCGGGCACGGTGACCAGCGAGGCGCCTTTTTGCGCGCCCGAAGCATCGTGCGCGAGAGCGCCATTTTGTGCACCTGCTACCCCCGCTGTTTCGCTCTCCTCATGTCCCTCATGTCCCTCAATTTGGTCCTGGACCGACCCTGCTTCACTCTCCCCTACCGGACCCCAGCCGTCTTGATCCGCCATAGCGCGACTTGCAAAATTCGAGTTTCGTAAAACAAAACAAATTTCGGCCGCTCCAAATTTTGACCAAATTTTTTTTTTTCCTCTATTCGTTTTTTTTTTCAAAATTTGGTCGGGCCTCGAATCTCACTCCCGACACCAATTGTTACAGACACGACTTTGATGTTAAAGTGGGCCGAGCGGAATGGCCGTCGTGTCCGCACAAATTACCCGACTATACTCGACGTTGACGAAGTCGCGCGATCCTGGCTCAATAAGAAAAAGAAGACACCCGGCTGGATTACAATAACACAATACGACACCAATGTTTCGATTCTCAAGTATATTCGTACGGAAAAGGTTAGATTACAGGGGCTAGAGGTATATTACAGGAAGACAGGCACTTAGACACACTCTTATATTAACCCCGGACAGACGACAGACACACGGGACAACGGCTGACTCACACGGGGGTTTGATGGCTAGGAGAGGCAGGATCGATGGCTCCAGGTCCTCCTGGGCTCGGGGCAGGGTACAGTACGGTCCGGTCCAAAGATGCGGAAGGTTGCACAGCGCTCGAGGTGGTAACGTTCTTTCACAGGCGGGTTCTCTTCCTCTCAGCGGTCGTAGGCAACGTTCTTTCTCCAGCTAGGGGCGCATCTGACGTCACATCCGGCGCGGGGCCGCGTATATCCGGCGGGGAGTGACACGCCCTCGGCTCGTTAGCTCCGCCTCGTGGAATCGGCACGTTGCTTCTCATTGGGTGCGTGCGGGGGGTTTACCAGGCTCCGCCCTTGACGAGGAGCTGACAAGGAGCCCCTTCGTGGTAACCCCGTGGAGCGCATGGTCTGGAGCTAATCGAGCCGGTGTGAGGACGCATCCTCCCCCGCTCCGCCGCCATCTCCTCTGTTGTTGTTGTAATTGTTGGGGAAGAAGATGGAAGGAGGTATGGGAAAGGTCCTAAACTCACTACTGATGCCATATAATCACATTCTGGTGCAACGAAGAGTCATAATTAATGGAGACGAGGCCTTAACTGACATAGAATAAGAATAACTAGGAAGATGTCCGAAAGTTGTCTACGTGTGGTGCGGTGGACCTGGGCACGACATTTAATGGGGGAATAAGGGGTAGGTCGGCTCTACTGATTGTTATTTACATGCAATGGGACTAGGGAATGGGGGATTGGGGAAAGTTGGGGAGTATTGGAGAAAATAGGGGAATATTTACAAGCGGATATGGAGGCCAAATTCCATATTCGCAACAATATATTCCCCGAGCAATCAACCATCAACAATCAGCAATCAATAGTGCAAAGATGTAAACTCATCTACATTAACTCTAAGATGGCCATCTTATACATTCCTCACGTGAGCCCCACTCCCGACTCCCTCCGTGGTCAATGTCTCTCACAATGTCTCCGTACTCCTGTAGTTCGATCTCCGCACGTGGGCGGTTGAACGGACCCTTCCTGACGTGCTTTCACCGGGCACGTCCCGTACCGGGAACAACGGCTGCAGCGCGCACCTCCTGGCCAAGCAAAGCGGGTAATGTAAAGCAGGCAAAGCAACACGCGGCTTGCCCAGCGCGCGCGGCCCCAGGTGCGACCCGTACGCGGCCTTGTAGACGGCGAGGCGAACTGTGCCAGCTGCTTGGTTCCGTGCACGAACCCACAGTGACTTGACGTGTCAAAGGGTAGTTACACGTCCCGGTAACTCCTCTCGCCAGACGGGCTTTGAAACGCCGATTCTCTTGCGTTGCTCAATCGATCCCGCTCGCGTCCGAGCTTGGCGAGGAAGAAGAAGAATCGTCGCGTCTCCCGGACCTCGTGTCTTTTCTTCTTCCGTTTCCGGTCTCCTTTTTCTCAGAAGGGCTCCTGACCCTTTAATCACAACAACCTTTAATCGACTACACATTGATAAGCAAAGCCCTGAATAGTAATTCCCCTACATTCACATAAATATGTAACACTCCCCCCCTTCAAGAAAGAAAGTTTGAACCCAGCGAAAACTTTCTTTGCCGGCCAACTTGGATAAACAAACCAGATAACTCACCCCCCCCCCCCCCCCCCACCAACTCATCAGTTCCCCCCGGGCACAGTCATCACTTAAAAATAAAGCAACAAAATTTCACACAATCCCCTAGATTAATTCCCTCTGGACCAAGCGTCAACCCCTTCTAATTTCTCTTGAATGACGGTTAAGAGGTGGTGACCCCTTGTCCCAGCCGTTACCTGACTGGCGGTCTCCTTCTCGGCCAGTGCTCTGACATTCATTCTTTCGGGAGGTGCCGTAACTCTGGGAGCCTCCATAGTAATATCGGCTGCTGCCAACCCCAAAACTCCTGCCAAGTGGTCCTCTTCTGTAGACCTCTCGACGCCTACGAAATGCCTTCCCTACTGTTATGGTCCGACCCTCCAAATCCTTACCATTCCAATTCTTCTCTGCCTCTCTGGCGTCTCTTGTGCTTGCAAACGTGACAAAGCCGAACCCTCTTGACCGTTGCGTTTCCCTGTCTTTTACCACCCGCACTTCCAACAGCGGCCCATATCTGTTGAAGACAGAGGTCAGAACTTCTTCCTCTGTGTTGAAGTTCAGTCCCCCTACAAATAACTTGGAACTTTTGTCGCCATCCCGAGCTGGTGGGGTGTTATTTTCCCTGCTGTGCTCTTTACCAACCCTCGGGTTACCATAAATTTACCCCCCGGCCAAATCATTTCCGATAATCACAGATACTCCCTCTACAGGAAGCGTGGCTTGTAAACCGACGGTGACCGGTCCTGACACCAAATCGGATTCCAAATGGATGACATGAAGTGGGGCACTAACACAGCCACCGATCCCTTGTAACCGAACACTATCACCAGTTGCGGTACTCTTTGACAATGGCAAAATGCCTTCAAGCATTAAGGATTGATGGGCTCCTGTGTCCCTCAAAACCCTAACCGGTCTTGGGTTAGTCAAGTCTCCCTTGAGTGAGACCAACCCCTCATAAATAAATGGTTGGTAACTCTTCTGTGGGCGATTTCTTACATTGGCCATCGCATTCGGAGTTGTACTTGTCGGACTCCGCTCTGGGTTGTCCCTTTTCATGAGGTAACAACTGGACATCAAGTGTCCAGGTTTTTTGCAAAAGGCGCAAGTAGGCCCGGAGGAAAAACTCGTGGTCTGCCTCGGGCCCCCCGGGAAATAAGTTTGTCTTAGGCCCGTAGCCCCCTGATTTCGAACAGTTCGGGTATCAGCGTTGTCCCCATATTCATCTCGAGGCCGCCGCCATGTATTGTCGTTCTCCGCACCTGCTGGTCCACACCTCCCCTGCGGAGATCTAGGCGAGGAGTTAGGTTCGTGGACCCCTATCCGGTGTGTTAAGGCATAATCATCTGCCATGGTGGCTGCGTCCCACAACTTTGGTACTTTCTTTTCCTGCAGGTACACTTTGATGTCCTCGTGGACACACTGTTGAAACTCCTCCACCAGGATCAAGTCACGCAATGTTTCGAAGTCTTTCCCGACTCCTTTTGACTCACACCACCGATCAAACTTGTTTTCTTTCACTCTGGCAAACTCCACATGGGTCTCACTCTCCCTCTTCCTGGCATTCCTGAATTTTTGCCGGTAAGCTTCCGGAACCAACTCATAGGCTTTGAGGATGTGCTTCTTCAATACCTCATAATCTGCACATTGGTCCATTGGTAGCGCCGAATAAATCTCGAGCTTTTCCCACCAGCACACTTTGCACTAGTATGGTCCAGGCCTCCTCCGGCCAGTTTAACTGTCGAGCCACTTTCTCAAAGTGTGGAAAAAATTTAGCGACTTCCTTTTCACTGAAGGGTGGAACCAGCCTCACATGTCTGCCCACATCCCAGGTGTTCTGGCTAGGTGTCGACCCCGTCAGCAAGGGTGGTACCTCTCCCCGTTCTCTCATTAAATCCAGCTCCTTGAATTTAATCTCTTGCTGAAGCGCCAGATCACGTTCCTTCAACTCCCTTTCGGCTTTTCTCTCCTCTGCTTCGAGTTCCCTTGCAGCTCTCCTCTCCTCTGCTTTTCTCCCTTCTAACCTTTCCTGGAGTTCTCGTTCCACTCTCCTTTCCTCTGCTCTTTCCTTTTCTGCTTTCCTTTCTTCTTCTGCTCTTTCCTTTTCTGCTTTCCTTTCTTCTTCTGCTCTTTCCTTTTCTGCTTTCCTTTCTTCTTCTGCTCTTTCCTTTTCTGCTTTCCTTTCCTCTGTTTTCATCCTTTCTAACCTTTCCTGGAGTTCTCGTTCCACTCTCCTTTCTTCTTCTGCTCTTTCCTTTTCTGCTTTCCTTTCTTCTTCTTTGATCCGTTCCTGGCTCCGTAATTGCAACTCCAGTTTCCGGAGCTCCACGTCTTCTGGTTCTTCGGGTAGCCACTCCCAGGCTAACTCGTCCCATGTTCCTAATCCCACCATAGACTGTATCACCGTGGTCTGCAACTCTGCCTTCCTCAAATTAGTTCGGACCTCCAAGTTAAAATGTTTGGCCAATTTCAAGAGGTCCGACTTTAGTAACGCTCGGAACTGTGCCTCACTCGGGGTTACCGCAAAGTTCTGTGCCACAAACGCCATGGTGCCTATCGTTAACACCTGTTAACCTTCACCCAAGACTTTACCCCAATTTCCCCAAAAATTTACCAATTAATACTTCATTAATAAATTTTAATTAATAAAAATATTATTTTATTATTTTATACAATTTTAGATCCCGGACGTAGACCCAATTGCGAATCCGCAAATCGTAATCCCGGACGAGCCCCCAATTCTGTTACGTGGTCCTCCCGGTGACGACCTGGTCTCGGTGACCCCCGGACCGTGAGAGGAACTCCGCCAGAAAGAGTTATTATGTATGCGCTTTCGTAACGCAATCAATATGAATTCCAACCAAGAAAAAACCCCACACCAAGGATCCGGAATAATCAATGATATATTCCCCGAGCAATCAACCATCAACAATCAGCAATCAATAGTGCAAAGATGTAAACTCATCTACATTAACTCTAAGATGGCCATCTTATACATTTCTCACGTGAGCCCCACTCCCGACTCCCTCCGTGGTCAATGTCTCTCACAATGTCTCCGTACTCCTGTAGTTCGATCTCTGCACGTGGGCGGTTGAACGGACCCTTCCTGACGTGCTTTCACCGGGCACGTCCCGTACCGGGAACAACGGCTGCAGCGCGCACCTCCTGGCCAAGCAAAGCGGGTAATGTAAAGCAGGCAAAGCAACACGCGGCTTGCCCAGCGCGCGAGGCCCCAGGTGCGACCCGTACGCGGCCTTGTAGACGGCGAGGCGAACTGTGCCAGCTGCTTGGTTCCGTGCACGAACCCACAGTGACTTGACGTGTCAAAGGGTAGTTACACGTCCCGGTAACTCCTCTCGCCAGACGGGCTTTGAAACGCCGATTCTCTTACGTTGCTCAATCGATCCCGCTCGCGTCCGAGCTTGGCGAGGAAGAAGAAGAATCGTCGCGTCTCCCGGACCTCGTGTCTTTTCTTCTTCCGTTTCCGGTCTCCTTTTTCTCAGAAGGGCTCCTGACCCTTTAATCACAACAACCTTTAATCGACTACACATTGATAAGCAAAGCCCTGAATAGTAATTCCCCTACATTCACATAAATATGTAACACATTGAAGGTTCCCAAGAGCACAGTGGCCTCCATACTTCTTAAATGGAAGAGGTTTGGAACAACCTGGACTCTTTCTAGAGCTGGCCGCCCGGCCAAACTGAGCAATCGGGGGAGAAGGGCCTTGGTAAGAGAGGTGACCAAGAACCCGATGGTCACTCTGGCTGAGCTCCAGAGATCCTGTGTGGAGATGGGAGAAACTTCCAGAAGGACAACCATCACTGCAACACTCCACCGATCTGGGCTTTATGTCAGAGTGGCCAGACGGAAGCCTCTCCTCAGTGAAAGACACATGAAAGCCTACAGAATGTTGTTTCTCACAGTCTAAGAGTCCTTTAGGTGCTTTTTTGCAAACTCCAAGTGGGCTTTTATGTCGTTTATGTTGCAATATCTCACACAAATATTGAAACTGCCTCTCATATTAGCAATGGAAGATATTGTAACAGTTTTGGAATATCTCGGGGAGTCACATCCAACACAAAAGGGAACCCTGGTGTTTAGATATATCCGTAGTATTTTGTTTATAGTTAGATTCCCTCTCCCTTTGTATCATTGGACAGGGACATGCATTGTGTTTGTGCAGCATGATTCGAACAACCTTTGTAATCCTTCTTTTTCTAAATCTCCTCTCTTCGTATCTCTCTCCCCATCTCTCTTGCTCTCTCCACACCTCTTTGCAGCACATCCATACACACTTTGCAACGCACAACATTACCCTTTACCAAACCCATATTACCATTCATTACAAATCCAACAGCCATCGGCATAAAATGATGTGGATCAGGGATGTGAACCTTCTCAATGGTGAGTAGTGGCAGAAGATAATACCACATGTGGGCGGAGTTGCTCATCGACATGGAGAGGCGAGGAGGGCCATGGGTTTGACCAATGAGCACCACATGGCAATAAGACCACACCATTGAGGAAGCTGCACCAGGAACTGCCCAGTCCCTGAACCACGCCTCTCCCAGGGTTTTATAAAGCTGGAAAATTCTGAGTCAGGGCTGGTATGCATCCAAGGAACATCCAGAGTCAAGCTGAACCCTCGACATCTTGTGCCGGCTGACAAAATGACTCACACTTTCTTTCTCTTTCTATCGCTATTTCTAATTTGTTCACTTGGAAAGTACGAGAGTATTCAACAATTATACTCTCGACCCATTCAGGGTTGGGTTACTGACTCACATTCACGATTTCCTCTGTCACACCATGAGCATTCACACACACTTCTCCCCACATGGTGCACCACATCATCACCCTCCTCTTCTTTCTCCTCCTTCCCTCTTTCATGTTGGAACTAGCGTAAGCCTGCAGGCTTGCGTCAGGTGAGCGAGGGTTGCCAACAAGCCCCACCTTCTTCAGCTCTTTATGTGAATATCCCTCTTTCTTATCTCGTTTCCCTGGAATGGTGGAGGAATGGAGTGTGTGCGTAGAGTCGTGTTAATTTGACCGATTAAGGGGCTTGTGTGCTTAGGGGAAATATCTTTTCTCTTGTGAACTGTTTTGCCTGTAAACACGTGTCCATTTGGCTTTTATAAACTGTTTCCAAACTGCCCGTTCATCTTTTCTCCTTTGGTTAGTTAGACAATGGTGTGTAAATAGTGGATGGAGTTCTGCCCCGCTGTTTCACTATGGTTAGTCATTAGCCAACATGACCCACTTACGGTATCGCTCGGCCATTCTTGATTGACAGTAGTGGGGCATTGAGACAGTAGTGGGGTTCTCTGTCTGGGGAGATTAATTTGCCAGGAAGGTAACATAGGAATTGGACGCTAGGACCTTACCTGAATTAATTGTCTCGGGCAGTGTCTGTGGTTGCTTAGAAACCCGTAGCACCACTGAGTTATCTGCAGCTCGTTGGCTTCAGGGTCAAAGGTCGGGAAGTGGATTCAAGAAGCCGTTCGTGACCTGGAATGGCAGATCTGTAACAATACCAACATGAAACAAAAGTCAAATCAAAATAAATTCCCCCAGTCTGATCATGATCCAGCTTTTAATTGTACATCCTTATATGAATAACGTGCACCATTTATCAGCAAATGCAACATCGTAAATTCACCAGTAATTTCGGTTGAGGCAGCTAAGCTTGTCTACTTTTGTATGTTCCTAACAGGGAGCTCAGATTAATCTTTGCATGTGAAAGAGAGTAAAAGGATATTTAGATTTATGATTGATTGAACAGCTGTTAGGTAATAGATGCCAGAAGAGTAATGTACTGACAGTATGGTGGTGGGGAAACAACTGGACACATGGATGAATGAATGTGAAAAGAGGAGAGGACAGAGAAAAATTAAAAAGAAAGATGAGACTGCAACAAACTTTTGATGAGTTTGAGGTTGCACACCAGGGCCCGGTTGCTAGAAACCCAGATAAGCACTATCCTGGGGATAAATCACCTATCCTGGGGATAAATCACCTATCCTGGGGATAAAATTTATCCTCTGGATAGGTTCTGTTGCTTAAAGCCTGGATAACATTATCCCCTGGATAAATTTGTGATTTTTCCGGATAACTTTATCCAACCCCTATGGCCCAGATAACTCATTATCCATGGCCAGTGACGCGTATGTAGGTTTGTCCAATTAAATCAAAATGGCAGACAATCCAGCTTTGTTCGACATCTGTCGGACGAACCGTGAAAGGAAATTTCGCAATCGTGTTGATCCAATGGATGTGCAAACGTTCGTGTTCAAAGGAGTATCTTTCCGTTTCAGGGAGTTACGTCAGAGTGCAGATGGCGCGGGCATGAAACGGGCCTGTATCCTGAGAGTTAATAAATGTATGACAATTAATCATTGTCTGTCGAGTCTGTCCACTTGCATTACACAATGCGTGAACCGTTTCTCCTTCGCTTCCTCCAGCGAGCGATAGTTGTCTCCGCCATCCGTTGACGGCAGGTGTAATCGTCATTTACGGCTTTACGATTTACGGCTTTCTCTTCACATCATTCGCAAGGGTGTTGGAAATTTTAATCCTAATGAGGTTAATATAATGTTCTGCCGCCCAACAACATATCCCGTCCGGTCGGAATAAAATTTGCCTTCTTCTTTCTAGTACGACTAGTATCTATCTAGCATCATTGTGGGATACCATATGTCAATCAAAACTGTAACCACGCCTTATCCAGCCCTTATCCTTCGGATAACTATCCCACCCTTATCCAGCCTTTGAACAACTGCGGGATTATACATCAGTTAGTTATCCATCGGATAAGAATTTTTATACACAACTTATGTACCGGTTAAATTGTCCGAGTTACTGGCTTCGGTAACTGTAATAAAACAATTATTGACTTGCGTCCCACTTTCACAGAGTATTCGTGGTAAAGGAAGTACCTATATGCGATAGTCATCTTGATGGTCTACCAATGTTTTATTTGGATATAAATATATGAACACCATGCATCATATATCTTTAACGGCTGTCTAATTAATCAATCCACATGCACCATGATGTCATCACGCCAGCAAATAATTGTGTGGTGGTGCAAACTGGTAGAAAACAACGATATTCATTGCTGATGCCGGCAATGTAATGCAGTATTGGCACACGATGCATGATGACATGGCAGGTACAAACCAACTTTTACATGCTCTTCTGTTGCCAGACACAGCATACAGTGCATTCAGAAAGTATTCAGACCCCTTCACTTTTTTCACATTTTGTTATTTGCAGCCTTATGCTGAAATCGTTTAAATTCATTTTTTCTCTCATCAATCTCCACTCAATACCCCATAATGACAAAGAGAAAACAGGATTTTAGAAAGTTTTGCAAATTTTTTTTTTTTTAAACATCTGAAATATCACATTGACATAAGTATTCAGACCCTTAACTTAGTACTTAGTTGAAGCACCTTTGGCAGCAATTACAGCCTCGAGTCTTCTTGGGTATGACGCGACAAGCTTTGCACACCTGGATTTGGGGATTTTCTGCCATTCTTCTCTGCAGATCCTCTCAAGCTCTGCCAGGTTGGATGGTTGGATGGATGGTTGGTTGGTGGACAGCCATTTTCAGGTCTCTCCAGAGATGTTTGGGTTCAAGTCAGGGCTCTGGCTGGGCCACTCAAGGACCTTCACAGAGTTGTCCCTAAGCCACTCCTGCTTTGTCTTGGCTGTGTGCTTAGGGTCATTGTCCTGTTGGAAGGTGAACCTTCGGCCCAGTCTGAGGTCCTGAGCGCTCTGTTTCAGGTTTTCATTAAGGATATCTCTGTACTTTGCTCCGTTCATTATTCCCTCAACTCTGACCAGTCCCCCAGTCCCTGCTGCTGAAAAACACCCCCACAGCATGATGCTGCCACCACCATGCTTCACCATTGGGATGGTATTGGGCAGGTGATGAGCAGTGCCTGGTTTCCTCCAGACATGACGCTTAGAATTGAGGCCAAACAGTTCAATCTTGGTTGCATCAGACCACGGAATGTTGTTTCTCACAGTCTGAGGGTCCTTTTGGTGCTTTTTTGCAAACTCCGAGCGGGCATTCATGTGTCTTTCACTGAGGAGAGGCTTCCGTCTGGCCACTCTGCCATAAAGCCCAGATCGGTGGAGTGTTGCAGTCATGGTTGTCCTTCTGAAAGTTTCTCCCATCTCCATACAGGATCTCCTGAGCTCAGCCAGAGTGACCATCGGGTTCTTGGTCACCTCTCTTACCAAGGCCCTTCTCCCCTGATTGCTCAGTTTGGCAAGGTGGCCAGCTCTTGGAAGAGTCCTGGTTGTTCCAAACTTCCTCCATTTAAGAACTATGGAGGCCACTGTGCTCTTGGGAACCTTCAATGCAGCACAAATTTTTTTGTAGGTTTCCCCAGATCTGCGCCTCGACACAATCCTGTCTCTGAGCTCTGCAGGCAGTTCCTTCGACCGCATGGCTTGGTTTTTGCTGTGATATGCATTGTCAGCTGTGAGACCTTATATGGACAGGTATGGTGCCTTTCGAAATCATGTCCAATCAATTGAATTTACCACAGGTGGACTGCAATCAAGGTGCAGAAACATCTCAAAGATGATCAAGAGAAATGGGAGGCACCTGAGCTAAATTTCAAGTGTCACAGCAAAGGGTCTGAATACTTATGTCAATGTGATATTTCAGTTTTTTCTTTTTAATAAATTTGCAAAACTTTCTAAAATCCTGTTTTCTCTTTGTCATTATGGGGTATTGAGTGTAGATTGATGAGGGAAAAAATGAATTTAAACGATGTCAGCATAAGGCTGCAACATAACAAAATGTGAAAAAATGAAGTGGTCTGAATACTTTCTGAATGCACTGTTAGTGGAGGAAAAATAATTTTAGGTGAGAAAAATTGGGGACAGAGATGAAAATTGGCTGAAATGACCTAAATACCCTATAAAAGCTTTGCAGAAAATTCCCCATAATTCCTGGGGGTGGAATGTACCTAATTTGCATATTTCTAAGGTGGCCGACACTGGCGAAGGTAAAATTTATAACTTTTCAACCGAAGAGGATAGAAGCATATTTAACATGTCTAGTTCCACTAATTTTAGGGTGGAGAACGCATTTCCGAGGTTTTTGGGTGGCTGCAGGGTCATTGAGGGGGTCAAATTAGGCACATAAATTTGCATATGTTGAAGATTGCTACCACTAAAAAGCTGTAATTGTGATACTTGTGATAATTGTAGAACCAATTGTTATAGAATAATAAATGACACTTCTGAATTCATACCAGATTTTAATATAAACAACAGGAAATTGGTTGTGTCAAGCTGTCGTGGGGTTTTATAGCATACAAAACATACAAAACAATTCAATTATTTAGTGCGTCCAAGGGAATACAAGCAAGTAAGTAAGCAAGCAAGTGCATGTGCAAGTACAAGGGGATTTAAGGTAATCTAATCAATCTCCTCAACAACTGGGGCATTATAACAGTTCTCTCCTAGACATGTTTCACAAATTGGTGTGCATGCACGACCTGCCTTCCTGCACTTGCAAGAGGCTGTCTTGCATCCCATTTTATAGTTGCAGAATATGAGTTCCAGGAGTCTCTCAGGGGCAGATGGGTTTGCTGAATCCACTGGACAAAGTACATCTGCCCGCATCTCCCAGCCCCACTGGGTACAATCAAGCTTAACACCCTGGCACTGCTGAATCAGTAGATATGCCCGCAGACTATGCTGCTTGGCTGAACCAGATGTGGGAGGGAGGACAGCGAGGTTCATGACATTTGTCACAGACTGCTTCGCAATCATTTGCTTAAGCTTGAAGAACCGAGCATTGTTCAGTGAGGCAAATATTTCGGCACCATACCAGGCAAGAAAGAAATGCTCACCCGCAACACCGATTTCTTCCTGAGACGCGTCTTTCTTATAGAATATAGACATCTCGTCTCTCAGAGTGGATCAGTTTCTCAGCAGCTGACACGCTTGAGCCTTACCTCAGCAGTATGCTGCTGATGTCGTGCCAGTCCCCGTGAAGGCATGGGCGAAAAGAATCACTTCCTTCAAAGGGCCCAGAGAAACTTGGAGCTTGTCAATATCTACATACTTAGGCTCCCCCCCCCCACCCGATTGAGGATTAATGAGTATGATCGACTCACCGGATGACTTACGATGAAGCAGAGATATCATGACATCTGCATCTTTGGAGACAACATGTACCCCCAGATCGACATTGCTGTACTCAAGAGCTGTGCTGACAATTAGGTTATCAGCATCAGCTTCTGCTTGACGGGTAAGAATGCCAACAGCCCTCAGCTCTGTTGAGACCAACTTCATCAGCGATGTCTTGTTTGCTCCATTCCCCAGAAACTCTGCTTGTGTTGTGGATGTGTTGATCTGTGGTGATACAGCAATGGCTGCAGATGTAACCGTGCTGGCTCTCCTGGACTGCTCACCAACCTTGGTGCTGAGTTGAGCACCATACCCATCAAAGACCACGATGACAAGGCGGTTTGGGTAATGCTTTTGCACATAGCTCACATAGCTTTGTATCACATCTGCATATGCACAGGGTGTATTCCATACAACGGCGTGCAGAAAGTGACCCCCATCTATAACTAGGGGAACTGGGCCTATAACTGTTGAGTCAACTAGGTGTGAATTCACGTCAAGGATACGATTCAGAGCAGCCTTTGCTGTCTTACGCATGGACACAGCATCGAACAGAGCAGGGGCGAAGTTTTCGAATTCATACTGAACAAAATCTCTCAAGTCATTGCTTGATTGTAGAACAGCCAGAATCCTGTTCAGCATCTGCTGCTCATTGACAACCAAGGGCTCATTCCGCACTTTGACAGTGGAGCGCATGGCTGACAATGGCTGAACTCTTTTCTTTTTCTGTAGCTTCAAGTCTGCAAAGTTCTGCCCCATCATCTGCGTGTGCTGTTCGGAGCCAATAGTGACAGCATTGTCACAGTTTATACTGGAATCCGCCTCAACTCCAGTGAAGATAGATACCAACTTGTCTCTGTACTCAAAGGGATTGTGTGATTTGAGCCAACCTCTTTTGATCAGCATCATCTTGAGTCTGTCTAGCCTGCCCCAACTCAGCATGTTCCTTATGTAGTGAGTGTTGGTCTGATGGCTCACAGCGCATGCCTGAAAGCTCCTCCGGAGCCTCATATATCGGTATACAAAGGGGTACAGCGCCCACCCACTATGCGAGAGTACTGTCAGTGATGCGCCGACCACGTGTGAGCCCTCCAATGGTTTTCATTGCCCTCATCAATACTTGTGACCTCTAAATCTGAAATGACCTCTAAAATGACCTCTAAATGACTCTGTAGCCACCCAAAAACCTCAGAAATGAGTTCTCCATCCTAAAATTAGTGGAAATAGACATGTTAAATATGCTTCTATCCTCCGGTTCAAAAGTTATAAATTTTACCCTCGCCGGTATCGGCCATCTTTGAAATATGCAAATTAGGTACCTCCCATCCCCAGGAATTATGGGGAACTTTCTGCAAAGCTTTTATAGTGTATTTAGGTCATTTCAGCCAATTTTAATCTCTGTCCCCAAATTTTCCCACATCATGCCAATTTCTAGCTAATCTTCCTCCACGAGGTATGCTGTGTCTGGCGAACAGAAGAGCATGTAAAAGTTGGTTTGTACCTGCCATGTCATCATGCTTGTACCTGCCATGTCATCATGCATCGTGTGCCAATACTGCATTACATTGCCGGGATCAGCAATGAATATCGTTGTTTTCTACCATTTTGCACCACCACACAATTATTTGCTGGCGTGATGACGTCATGGTGCATGTGGATTGATTAATTAGATAGCCGTTAAAGATATATGATACATAGTGTTCATATATTTATATGCAAATAAAACATTGGTAGACCATCAAGATGACTATCGCATATCGGTACTTCCTTTACCACGAATACTCTGTGAAAGTGGGCCGCAAGTCAATAATTGTTTTAACACAGTTCCCGAAGCTAGTCGGTTGGGCTCCATTCAGTGGGCCTCCATTTGCCTTCCTCTTTTTATTATGTTTGACTTCAACCACCATGATGGCTTTGCAAGCGGACGAGATGGTGCAATGCATTGTGGGATGCCATCTACCAATCAAAAGCTTATCCACACTTTATCCAACAGTACCTTAAGTTATTCTTCGGATAATTAACCATCGGATAATCATTTTAACCACAGGATAGCTCTTATGCCGTGGTTAAGTTATCCGGGTTTCCAGCAACCGGGTGGGCCCAGACCTTTTTCGTCACCACATCGATGACTGCATTGGCCGAACAGCATGCGGAAGAAGGAACCTTGAATGGTTCATTGATTCTGTTAATTCCTTCCACTCTGCCCTTGATATCACATGGGAGATATCAGATAATTCTGTCACCGTTGTCTCTCTTTGCAGGATTTCAAGTCTGCTGCGCACCTCCAATTCATTCATGGTCTCCTGTCTGCACTACTGAATTTTTCTGCAATATGGGCTGGAACGTGACAGACAATTATCGTGATGAATCATTACAGTTATGAAGCCCTAATTACAAACAAATAGGAATCATTACGGTTGGGAACTTAGAGATTAATTACCAGGATGTACGAATGTTTAAGTATATCATGGAACACAGTTAAAAGGCAATCAAGTGTAATGAGGTGGTGACATTTTCTGACCATTGAGACTTTGTTTTTATTAGAGGGATGAAGAATCAAGATGATTTCTTGATAAAGGGTAAAAAGGTCTGTTTATGGGTTTTTCCCCTTTCTGAGCCTCTGGTGCTGGGATTACAAGTTTGAAATTCATTCAGCTGCATTGATTTGTCTGTTGTCTACGATTGCCCTTGTAGTTTGTATTGAAGTACAGTGCTGTCTTCTTCTGTGCTTGTCCTGCATACGATTTGTGCACAAGCTTTTCCATGAGCAATCATTTTTTTTGATCAGTATTTTTAAATAATTTTTTTATTTAATTTAATAATTTTAAATTTTTTAATAAATAATTTAATTATTAATAATAATTTAATAATAATTTAATAATTTAATTTAATAATTTAAAGAATTTAATAATTGTAATTTTTTAAAATAATGATCAGTATTTTTTTTTTTTTTTTTTTGTTGGATACTGAATCGAGGCTCGTGAAAGAGCTAACATTTATTTCACAAACAAATCAACCAGACAAACAAGATATATAAAAAGAGGGAGCGGAAGACAAGATGGGGAGAGAAGGGGAAGCACACAAACACAACATTTGAGAGCAGGGAGATGTGTGGGAGGGAGAGGGCTTGGGGGGAGGAAGCGTGGGAAGGGGGGGGGGGGGGGGGGGAGGGTGGGAGAAGTATAAAAATATATTAAGAGAAGGGAGTATAGTGGGAGAAGTATATTAAGAAAATGTGTCGAGGTATCACACCTACCATTGAGCTGTATACCTTAGTTTTGATTCCTAGCGTGTAGTCAGGTTCACTATGTTAACAAATATAATTTCGTTCAAAATTTTGGGATTAGCAAACCTGTACATTTTTGGAATCTTCAGAGCTTGGAGAATCTGAAAATCAATGTTGGCATTTGCACAGACACCTGCATGGCCGCCATTTTGGATTTTGAAAATGGCCGCCATAAAATACATATTTTGCGCGATCTCGGCTTCTCGTCAACCTAGAGACTTAATTAAATATGCTAATCCTATGTTTTCTGGGTCAAGGAATCCAATAAAGGCCTCAAAATAGTGCTCAGGGTTATAGAAAAGCAACAAACAAAGGTCATTGAAAACCATTGTCTTTATATTTGTGATATAACTGTATTACATAATACATGATATTGCAAGTCCTTTGAAGTTATAGGTTGTAATAGGAAGTTATAGGTAGTATCAGATTGAACTATAAGTCCTATACACAGGATCTACGAGGTCTACACCGTTCAGGAATATGCTTTTACAGATCTTCATCACTGTCCTGAGTGTCATTTTCGCAAAGGTGTCTACGCAAATGTAAACATTAATTTTTTGATTCCTCATGCTCTGAATATTCCAAAAATGTATAGTTTTGCTAATCTACCAAAATTTTGAACGAAAAAACATAGTGAACCTGACTAGTGACTACAAACTGTTGGATGCGTGCTTCACCGGCAGTGCATTAAATCCCAAAGTACGCCATGCCACCGATAAACGATAAAACAGGTGTCCCATCTGGTAGCATTAGTTAGTGCATGTCAAAGATCCCATCGGCATATTTCAATGAAGAGTAAGCAAGTTATTTCCGGCACCAGGAACAAATTACAAATTCCTACCACCTTCAGTCGAACTTCAGGCCTGGTCAGCCAGTTCGTGAAACACTTGGGCCAAAACGTTTCCCAAGTTGACTCCACAAGAAGGTATATGGGGACAATGGGGAAGTAGTCATAGGTATCACACGAACCGTGCATATGACAACAATGAACATACCAAAAAGTATTTTTGAGGTGCTTCTCCATAATATTATCTTTTGTACTTTATGTAAAAATCTAGAATTCGGAAAAACAATCAAGAACATAAATAATAAAGTACACTAAAAAGAGAGATAGAAGCTGAAGGGATACAAAATGCAGTCCCCCGGTCATTGTAGAAAATGCAATCAGGAGGATAAATTGTTTCCAGTTTTTGGAACAGATGGCCAACAAGAGATTCAATCAAATGACAGACAATTGAAGCACCGCGGTGAAATACTTGGATCAGAAATAGAAATCGTGTTTGTCGATCAAAAATGTATTTTTGCTTTTCTTCTGTATCTCCTGTTATAATAAGTATCGCGCCGAAGCTGATGCAAGACTCTTGCACTGCCTGTGTGTGTGTGTGTGTGTGTGTGTGTGTGTGTGTGTGTGTGTGTGTGTGTGTGTGTGTTTGGGGCTTTGAAATCTTAAACCAGCCGCCTAAACCGTTAAGCCGACACCAGGAAATATATATATATATATATATACAGTGCATTCAGAAAGTATTCAGACCCCTCCACTTTTTTCACATTTTGTTATGTTGCAGCCTTATGCTGAAATAGTATAAATTCATTTTTTCCCTCATCAATCTACACTCAATACCCCATAATGACGAAGAGAAAACAGGATTTTAGAAAGTTTGGCAAATTTATTAAAAATAAAAAACTGAAATATCACATTGACATAAGTATTCATACCCTTTGCTATGACACTTGAAATTTAGCTCAGGTGCCTCCCATTTCTCTTGATCATCCTTAAGATGTTTCTACACCTTGATTGGAGTCCACCTGTGGTAAATTCAATTGATTGGACATGATTTGGAAAGGCACACACCTGTCTATATAAGGTCTCACAGCTGGCAATGCATATCAGAGCAAAAACCAAGCCATGAGGTCGAAGGAACTGCCTGCAGAGCTCAGAGACAGGATTGTGTCGCGTCACAGATCTGGGGAAGCCTACAAAAAATCGCTGCTGCATTGAAGGTTCCCAAGACCACAGTGGCCTCCATAATTCTTAAATGGAGGAAGTTTGGAACAACCTGGACTCTTCCTGGATCTGGCCGCCCGGCCAAACTGAGCAATCGGGGGAGAGGGGCCTTGGTTAGAGAGGTGACCAAGAACCCGCTGGTCACTCTGGCTGAGCTCCAGAGATCCTGTGTGGAGATGGGAGAAACTTCGAGAAGGACAACCATCACTGCAACACTCCACCGATCTGGGCTTTATGGCAGAGTGGCCAGACGGAAGCCTCTCCTCAGTGAAAGACACATGAAAGCCCACTTGGAGTTTGCAAAAAAGCACCTAAAGGACTCTCAGACTGTGAGAAATAAGATTCTGTGGTCTGATGAAACCAAGATTGAACTGTTTGGCTTTTGTCTGGCCACTTTCGTTTGACTACCGTCCTACCGTCTACTACCGTCCTACCGTTTAACTGCCGTCTTCCGTCTGACTACCGTCCAGTTGAGTTCATCACATACTGAACCCTCCCGCGTCCATCGTCTGTCGTCGTCGTCGTCTGTCATCCGTAACTTTTCGACGTTAACACTCCAGCGTCCACAAATATCAACCGATTCTGATCAAACTTGACATGAAGCATCCTTACCCAATGGACCAGGTTGTTATTACATTTCAGCCCGATCCGTTGAAAAATGGCGGACTTAGGCGACCATTTTGTTTTTGGTCATGAAAACGACGTTAACACTCTGGTGTCCACAAATATTAACAGATTTTGATCAAACTTAGAATGTTTAACCCTTACCACACAAGGTAGGTTGCTATTGCATTCCAACCCGATCCGTCACAAAATGGCCGCCATAGGCCGCCATATTGTTTTCAGCTCCGAAACGACGTTAAGACTTTAACGTCCACAAATATTTATGGGTTTTGATCAAACTTGATGTGTGAGACTCTTACCACACAAGGTAGGTTGCTATCGCATGTCAACCCGATCTGTCACAAAATGGCCGCCTTAGGCCGGCATATTTTTTTCAGCTCTTAAGAAAAGCACAAGAATTTAGGATGCTGAAACTGAGTTTAAAGTTGTCCAGTCAGTTCAGTTGAGTTCTGCTTCCCTGGAAGGTCTAGTTGTGTTGTTGTTTTTACTGTATTTGTCAAAATACTGTTTTGCCAAAGTACTTGCTTAGTATTGTGCCCAAATTTCAGTTTCCTAATTCAAAGGATGATTGTGCAAAAGGTAGAGAAGCTTACTGTGGAAGAATTCGCAGGGTGAGTTATCAGTGGCAGTAGATGGAGGATGTTCAGGATGGAGGGGTCGGGGGGGGGGGGAGGGGGTGGAGGGGAATGGTTTGAGGGGGAGGTTGTAAGTCGGTGGAGAGTTAGAGACGCTTTGAGAGGTTGAGTTGAGGAGGTGTGCAGAAAGAGGAGACATGAAGCTTTGAGGGGTGGGGTTAGGGGGGAAGCAGACAAATGGGACATGAAGTGGAGGGATGCTGAGGAGGAAGAGATGGGGTTGCGAAGCACGCAGGCTTGTTGTAGATGTGGGGGAAGGTACTGACATCTTTAAGGACGTGTAGGCGATTTGATTGTCCACATCCTCTGCAAACTGGATCCTCAACATTCCCAAATAGGACAAACGGAGATAAAGATGATGGGACAGCACGGTTTTGAGGTTGGACAAATGTAAGAATTTTTTATTGAAGGTGCGGAGAAGCGGGGATGGGAGGAATTGATTGACCAAGAGTTTAGCTGACATACAGTTTTGGAGCGACTTTCAGGCCACCCTGTACAATCGAAAGGTCGTTGAGAGTAGATACGAAGTAAGACGAGAGTGGATTGCTTTGGGGAGAGAACGAGTTGGGGTTAAATATTCTCTTATTCCCCATCGGTAACATGTACTTAGCCGTGGAATTTACGTGCCTGATATGGAGAATAATTGGATATGTTATGGGCGAGGCACATATGAATGACACATATTTTCACCGAGACTGTAATGGTGATTGTTCTAGTACATGCAAATCGAAATGATCCTCGAACTTGAGAGCGTCAATTGTCAGGATACTGTGGTCCCCTCAAAACCAAAATGCTTTCACACTTTTACCAACTGCATCTACGTTGTCACCTGAAAAATTGCACTTGTGTATACATTTCATTTTTGCAGATGCAGCTGTCAACGTTCTGAAGTGAATCATTTCACAATTTCCACCAGAAGACTGAAAAAATAGCACGCTTCTCTTTCTTTGGTGCAGATATGGCAATTAGGCGGACGCTCCGCTTTTGAAATGCTGTCACAAAAGCGATCTGTTGGTGATCATGGCGAGTGCAAGAAATACTTGTGTCCGGAGTGGTTTTGTCGTGTGTCGTGTTAAATTCATCCTGAATAGGGACCATTGATGATCTCAATAATGATTGTGTGTGTGTGTGTGTGTGTGTGTGTGTGTGTGTGTGTGTGTGTGTGTGCGTGTGTGTGTGTGTGCGTGTGTGTTCGATATAAGTTTGTCTTTTCTAGGGACAATCATGATTCAAAGAAAGATGTAGGGATGGTTTCACATGATCATTTCTTGTGATCATCCCTACCTTGTTTACATACTTCTTGTAGTAACATCTCTTTACATTTTTAAATGTTTTTTTTTCTGTTTCTTTACTTTTTTGGAAATAAATATATATATAGAATATAGATGTTGTACTACTGATTTACAAATGTTGTAGTACAAACTTTATAGACATGCTCATCAGTGGTGTACTGAGGGTGTCTGGCGCCCGGGGACAAAACAGTTTTTGGCCCGTGCTTCCACCTTCCTCCCCCAAATCCACAACCCCAGTCACCATTGGACATAGACATAGGGAAACTAGACTCTTTATATTAAAATATCTATTACTTGACCATGGACCACTGGTGTTGGGCTAGCGGCTAGGGTGCCGGCTTAGGATACCTAGGATCCTGGGTTCGAATCCCGGTCAAATCGCTGAATTAACGCCAGGGGGGTTGACTCAGCCTGTCATTTCCTTCCGAGGTCGGCTAATTGAGTACCAGTTCACTGGTAATTCCCTGTTTGTCGTTAAAGGCGGCAAAAAGGGTTGGCGTCAGGAAGGGCATCTGGCCGTAAAACATTGCTTCAAAAAGGGGACCCAAAAACAACAACAACCACGGTTCCCAAAAAAGGCCAACCCCCGCTTTGCGGGGAAAAATGGCCTCTAAAGGTGTTTTTTTTTTTTTTTTTTTATTACTTGACCATGGACCACTGCAGTTACTTGACCATGGATGCAGTATGCCAAACCAAAGATGAAAGGAACACTAAATGTCAGTTCATATATTTATTAAATTCAGAGTTCGAGTGGATAATCCACTGTTCAGTCTGTTCTGTACGATGCCAGATGCCCACGTAGCGAATCTGCCGCCAATAAACCATGACTCGAGAAGGTTCTCGATCACGTCGTTCGCATTTACTTTGAGACCGTGACCGGAGAGCGGGTTTGACCGATCGTGTTTTTTTTTTTTTCGTTTTTTTTACCCTCGCCAGAGGAGAGGGTATTACATTTGAGACCGTTTGTTTGTCTGTCTGTCTGTTTGTTTGTCCACACAGAATAAATATGATTTTCTCAATAGGTGTATCTCCTCCTGCATAATATTTTAATGATAATTATGACGTCATTGGTCACGTGGCATGGGCACCATCTTGGAAAAACCGAAAACTTTGCACCTGTATATCTCCGAAAGCGCTGCATAGGAAAAATTGAGACATGGCTCATTGTAAAGAACTCTCCATGGGGAATAACATATGTTAATGATGACGTCATAGGTTCCTCCATTATGACGTCATAATTCGACAAGTACAAAACTTCATCCGATCAAGATGAAATTTCTTGAGCGTCATCTCTGGATAAATTGATGGAGAAAAATAATCATGATAACGTCATCGGTTACGTGGTTCGGCCGCCATATTTGTTTTAACACAAAAGTCTTTAAAAACACTAAAACACGTCCTGGCGAGGGTCTACAATCTCTGATTGCTGTTTCTTTTTTTAATTTTTGCCATGGTCTGGAGTACTGAAAAGTGATCCCTGCCAAGATAATCAGCTGGAGAGACTACGTAGGCTCTCATATGTAGCTTTAGCGACTTTTTAGAGAAGTTCATACAAACTTTAGTTTTGTATGTAGCAGATAGGACCAACGGTTTTTTACACGTCATCCCTACTTAGAGAGTACTGGCATTGGTCGCCAACCTTGTTTTCAATGCGAGCTACTTTTGATTAATGAAATATTTCAAGAACTACAAAACATAAATTGAAATATATGAATTGATAAGGGCACAAATGTAGTTATTACAGGTAAATTATAGCCGGTGAAGCCGGTGTTGTGAATGAACGCGTACATATGTTGAAAAGCCAGATTTTACTGAATCCTTTGAGAATTTCGAAGCTTTGACGCACCAAATCGATCCATGGAGGCCGCCATCTTGCGGATGCGGACATATGCATAAAAAATTGCGAAAAAGTTCAATAGGAGTTTGTTTCACCCGTCTTTTTTTGATTCACAATCGTATGCACCTCTAATTTGTAATTAAAATACTTTAAGACCAACCTCGTTCCCCGGGCCCGGATGGGCCCTGGTTATCTTCAACAAAAATTGTCACCAAACACCGGAACCAATGAGATTCGAGCATTTGAAAAAATATTTCAAAAACCAAATCACTCCATGGAGGCCGCCATCTTCCGGATGCGGAAGTATGCATAAAAAATTGAGAAAAAGTTCAATAGGCGTTTGTTTCACCCGTCTTTGTTTGATTCACCATCTTATGCACCTCTAATTTGTAATTAAATTACTTTAAGACCAACCTCGTTCCCCGGGCCCGCACAAGCCCTGGTTATCTTCAACGAAAATCGTCACCAAACACCGGAACCAATGAGATTCGAGCATTTGAAAAAATATTTCAAAAAAGCTTTTTACCAGTTTCGGAGGCTGAAAACGGCGTCAAATATTCGAAAATTGACGAAGAATTATTTTTTAGAAATCTCGCGGCCATACGGGATAGTTTTTCACGGCCGGAAATATCCGAAGTTGAGATGGAATTCACCGAATTAATCAAGAAGGAAATTTTATAAATTTGAATCTCATCCAGAAGGCAAATGGTGTCATTTTGAACTAGGTACGGTACCGACTACACCTACCTACTACCAACTACCTAACCTACTGATGCCATAGTGATGGGTAAAATAGTGGCAAGAGGCTTTGGCTTCGCCGGCTCATTGCGGCTTTGCAGTAGGGTACTAGTAGAAATACATATTAAAGGTGAAGGCAAATGGATCTTTACTTCAGTGTGAGGCAACTTGGCACCGCATGCTGCGCAACAAACAGTACTGCGTAATCGGTGTGTATCCTGAGAGGGCAACTGTGATGGAGTCCTTCAGATTCTTGTCTGTGAAACTGGTTCGAAATTTAGATTTGATGCAGCTAATGTCAGAAAAGGCAGATTTGCTAAGATTAGTAGAGCTAAATAGGGAAGCCACTTTGATTGCTACTTTGCGGATGTTCCTGTACTTTTCAGTATCCACGAGATTCCAGAAATTTGTGGCAGATTGCCTCGATTTCAAGTAAATGTCATTTTGAAGGCTGACTATCTCCATTTCCAAATGGATACAATAAAGGTCAAACAGCACACTAATTTGTTCAGAAATATCACGAAACACCAACTTCCATGAAGGGGTTTGGAGTCAAGATAACACAGGGTCTCCTCAAAATCATTAAATCTGTCGTTGAATTATTGGCCAAGCACTGTACTTGTCAATGTCCGCGATGCTGACAGCAACCTCATTTTCTGCTTGCGTTTGGAGCAGAGAAGGAAAATGTTTCATTTCCCTTTTCTGCACTGGTTGTATCAGAAGATTATGTTTCGACTTGAAAGCACAGCACTTTCACTGCATTAATCATGTCGACAATTGTCTTCTGTTTCCCTTGCAATCAAGAGTTCGGGGCATTCAATTTATCTGTCATATCGATTAGACATGCCAAATCAAGCAGCCACGCAATGTTTGATAATTGGGGTGGTATCTTCGTTTCTTGACTCCATTAAAACCTTAGTATCCGGTAAAGTTTTGGGGTTTTAAAAACAGATCATTTTTATCCACATTTTAATGCGGGCTACTCATTGGCAGCGAGCGAGCTACCAGTCGCTCTTGATTGATATGCTGGTGACCCCTGATCTACTGTATGGTATTGTAAATGAAACATGCTTTCATGTTGTTGAGTATAATCATAAGGTTATTATTCATGCAGTTATATATTGCCAATAATATATCCCTAAAATATGTAATACCAGCAGGAGTATCCGGCGTTTCTGGGTGAGGGGTGGGGGGAGGCTGCAGAGGGAGGGTTGAGAAAGGCAGTGGTGTGAGTGGAAGGGGGTGGGGTGGGGGGGATGGGAGAGGGAGGGGAAAGATATACCACATATATATATATTTTGGGGGGAGGGGGGCTTTGACAGGCTCCTCCGTTTTGGGGGAGTGGGGAAAGGAAGGAGGAAAAATTTACCTGTGCAAAGAGTACTTTAATCTCAGTGTTGCCCAGGTAAAAAAGGCAATTGTAATACCCTCTGCCACTATCACCAGGTGGTGCTACACGGTACACATTTACATCGAGAATTCACGCTCCTCTCCCGGTCCCCCACACCCCCGCATGAGGCCGCGGCCACATAGCCTATGTTACCCCCCAGACAAAGTTGTATTTTTAGTTGTACCCCGAGTAAAGTTTATAAGTATTTATAGCTGGAGTACCCGGCGTTGCTCAAGCGCAAAAGAAACATTAACATATTTGAAATGAGGGCAAATATAATGGAAAAGCAATTACATCCAAATCAGAATCCATCACAAATGTCAAATCATCATTTTACGTTTTCGTTGAATATATGCTGCTGAATGTGCCATTGATCACGTTTCTGAGGCAAGTATGATGACAGCAGGAAGAAGAAGAAGAAGAAGCCCTACCACCAACTTCGACCGCTTCCGGAATTGTTTTATTATTTGTGTTCAAATGTCTGGTAATTGTTTTGTATTTATTTATTAGAATGTGTACTTGTATATAACTGTCATTAATCCAAAAGGCTTCGCTCGGCACCATAGAACGATTTTTTTTAACTCCAGAAAAAACGAACTTTTTTTTTTCAATTTTTTGGGGGGGGGGGGGGGGGGCTAAAACACTCGTAGGCACTCACTGATGAACCTCTGAAAGTTTGACGAAGATTCGTTCAGCCATCTCTGAGAAAAATGGCGACACACAGACAGAGACCAACGGCTCTCTTAAATAGAAGCTGTACGGAGATGAGGCTGCAGATGTAAAAAAATGACACTTGCTGTTATCATGAGATTTATTCATCCTACCACGTTCCCTCGTAATATAGTGTAAACTGGGCTGCATTGGGACATCCCCTCGAGCAGCCATTCTTCACCAGATATTAATTGCCTACACATTGGCACTTACAACGATATGGTGTGGGTGCCAATGTGTTGGCATCGTGATGTCATTAACACTTTGGTACTTAATATCATTGGCAAAGAGTTGCTGCTCGAGGGCAGGTCCCAATGCACCCCGTCTTCATCTCTTCTTTGGGTGACACACACACACACACAGTAATTTCACAATAATCCCTCAAAATTATCATTATTTCCTTGTAATCTGGGCAATCAAAGGTAGCAACGATAAATCTACAAAGCTTAACGTCCTTCCAATGTATAATAGTCCGGCAGCTAAGCTAAATATAGCATAACAATTGTGCATTTTGTGAGGAAAGCACCAAATTTGGTACACTAGTAGACTATCATATTGTGAAAAGATCTGGATATTGGGCCATCTCAGATTCAGAGATTTGATTTTTGCAAGATTTGCAGATTTTGCAGATTTGCAAGCTGAGATTGCAACGCCAGGGACGGCCGACTCCTTCCTGCGAGCTGCCCACGTCACCCGCACAAGAGCTCATCAAATCACTGCAGCGGCACTGCACATCCTGCAACACCGTGCGTATGAACGCCACTGTATGACATATGCTGATGATGCAGAAGACCTGCCTGAGTTCGAAGACTGGTGTCACCAGAGAGAAGACATTCCCAACTTTCAGTACTGGGCAACTGTGCTGGAACTAGAGATGTTGGTACTGGTCTACGTGCGTTCTCTGCGGCAGGCTTCATTCATGATGTACCTCGATGCCCTGACGGAACTGGTCCCATGGTTCCATGCCTTAGACCACACACACTATGCCAGGTGGGTCCCTGTTCACCTGAGGGACATGGTTGCACTCCCAATGAAGCACCCAGATGTAGCCAGAGAATTCAGGGCTGGCAACTTCACTGTACAGAAGACGAAGAAGGTGTTCTCTTCGATCCCAATCGAATCGAAATCTTGCAAAAATCAAATCTCTGAATCTGAGATGGCCCAATATCCAGATCTTTTCATAATATGATAGTCAAATTTGGTGTGTGCCAAACTTGGTGTGTACTAGTGTGCCAAATTTGGTGTGTACTAGTGTGCCAAATTTGGTGCTTTCCTCACAAAATGCACAATTGTTATGCTAAGTTGCCCCACTATAACTACATTTGCAGGCCTTGCTTGTACAGAGTGGCCGCAAAGTCCCCATGTGCGCAGTCCGTCTGTACGGGCTAAACCTTATTTTTCTCAGCAACCACATTTCCGATTGAGACGAAACTTTTAGGGTAGGAGTGACACCCATGCAGAATGTTTTTTATGATAATTGTGACGTCATAGGTCACGTGGTATGGCAGCCATCTTGGATTAAACGCAAATAATTAAAAAAAATTATCTCGGAAACCGCTGAATGGAAAATTTTGAAACTTGGCACATTGTCAAGTACTCCCAATGGGGAACAAAAGCATGATAATGATGACATCATAGGTGAAATGGTATACCAGCCAAAAATGTTTTAATCAAATTCCTCATCCGAAAAATCTGAAATTGCATGCACATTATCTAAGACCCATTTGTATTGAAATATTAAATTTATGACAGCGTAGGTCACATGGTTTGGCAGCCATATTGGATTTAACCTAAAACCTTTAAAAAAATGTTATCCCAAGCCACCAAATCGATTGACTCAAAAATTTACCTGTGTCATTGACTCGGCATGACGATTAAAAGATGATCAAGAAAACATCATTGGTCACATGGTGTGGCAGCCATATTGGATTGAAGAAAAATACTAAATAATTATATCTCTGATATCACTTACCCTATCGATGGGAAATTTTACAAGTACCATCTGACACCACTGTTGCGTATAGTTTGAAAATGATGATGCCGTATGTCACGTGGTTTGGCAACCATCTTGGATAGAAAAACGAACCTTATCTGATCAACACATAACTTCACAAACGTGATCCCATACCCATACATATGCAGAGTGTACATTTTTAAGGTCATATGTCATGTGGTATGGCAGCCATATTAGCTTGAAAGCCGATATTTAAAAAAAATCCCTTCTCTGAAACCGCTTCACCGATCGATGTGAAACCTGTCATGGTTGGTGAAAATGTGATACTTGAAAACAGCTGAAGGGATTTAAATCAAACTTGTTAACTCAACTGGACGAGTTCATCACATACTGAACCCTCCGGCGTCTGTTGTCTGTCGTCGTCGTCTGTCGTCTGTCGTCCGTTAACTTTTCGACGTTAACACTCCAGCGTCCACAAATATCAACCGATTCTGATCAAACTTGACATGCAGCATCGATACCCGAAGCACCAGGTTGGTATTACATTTCAGCCCGATCCGTTGAAAAATGGCGGACTTAGGTGACCATTTTGTTTTTGGTCATGAAAACGTCGTTAACACTCTAGCGTCCACAAATATTAACAGATTTTGTTCAAACTTAGAATGTTTAACCCTTACCACACAAGGTAGGTTGCTATTGCATTCCAACCCGATCCGTCACAAAATGGCCGCCATCGGCCGCCATATTGTTTTCAGCTCTGAAACGACGTTAAGACTTTAACGTCCACAAATATTTATGGATTGGCAGTCAGGTAACATTTTTCTCAATGATTAGCATGTATATGAAATGTCCATATACATTTTCCCTATAACTTTCATGACAAGGATTCACCGCAATTTCTTCTGACGTCACTTAAATATGCACTTGTGAAGTTTTGTGGGCATGTTCACTGGGCCAAGATGTGGGGGTGGGTGACTTTGAAAGCGAATTACACCCGTTTCCTTGTACATACAACAACAACAACAACATGCATTTTAAGGCCATTTTCCCTGCTAAAGCGGCGGTTAGCCTTGCGGTCCCCATGACAATCTTCTCCATTTTGCCCTATTTTCTGCATCTCCCCTTGTTAACCCCCTTGTCCGCATTTCTTCTTCCACCATCTTTAGCCAAGTCTTTCTCGGTCTTCCCCGTCCTCTACTTCCTTCTACATTCATTTCCATCACTCTTCTCAACCAATCACTTTCATCCTTCCTCAACACATGACCAAACCATCTCAACCTGTTCCTCTTCACAGCTTCCATCACAGGCTCTATTCCCATCATCTTTCGCAATTCGTCATTTGTCTTCCTCTCTCTCAACGATACTCCACACATCCACCGAACCATTCGCATTTCCACCCTTTCCACCCTTCGTTGCTGCTCTACATTCATGACCCATGTCTCGCTCCCATAAATCATAACACTTCTCACACATGCAGCATACACCTTTCCCTTCAGCTTCAACGACACTCCCCTCCTCGTCAGCACGCCACTCAGTTCCCGAAACTTCTTCCATGCACATCTCGCTCTAGCTTTCCACTTTGACTCTCGCATCTTACTTTTATCTACACAACTATATTTCTGCAACATCGTTGCAAAGTGTAACATTGTATCAATTGTAAAACAAGGACAAGTATCAGGATACTAGGACCTTAAAATTATTACACAAGGTTGTTGGCTTTTCATTTAAGTCAAATCTAGTACAGACAACTGACCTACTTTAAAGTTGTCCAGTCAGTTCAGTTGAGTTCTGCTTCCCTGGAAGCTCCAGTTTATTTTTAGGACAGTGAAGGATGGCACCTACCCGTTGTGGGACTATGCGGAGGCATATTGGCGACACAGTCTCATTGTTATAGTTCTCCATGTTCTTCTGTATTTGTTGAAATTTTCTTCAAGTCTCTATTGGAAAGCTCATTAACACATCCAGGCATAAATGGCTTCAATCCCAGATCCTTTTTCATTATTTTTTGGACTGTTGAGCGTGGAATACCTAACTCAGAAGATATTTTTCGAGATGTTTTCAGTGGTGATCTCGAGCAAGACGCTTCAATAATGTCCACATGGCGTTGACGTGATGCTGGACAACCAGAACGCTTTAAATCAAGGGTTGAAAATGAATGAATCCCTGTTGAAAATGCCTTCTTCTCCCATGCCCTTATCGTGTCGCGCATCGGAGCTGGCTTATCGAACCTCTGCGAAAATATTGCCCTTAGTTTCTCTGTGGCCTTGTACACCTTTCCAGGTAGCAATGTACCAATTAAAATGGGTTACAATATCTTCTCATCTCAGTTACTTAGATTTGCAAGAACTTGTTCAGTGAAGGATGATTTTTTTGGAACGTGCTGAGAAGGTATTTTCCATCATGTTAAATAGAGGATATTTGGCTGATTGCTTTATCAGGTCTTGCGAGAATGTCTTTAGACTCCATTGTCACCTTTTGTTTAAGTTTGGTTGGTTTTCATGTAAACAAGTTCCTATTGCATTGCATTTGATATAAATATTAAATAATGGAGGTATTTAGGTAAAAATAATATTTATAAAATGTATTATAAGTTAGTATTAATATGACTGGTTGGTGGTTGTTAGGATACGCAGTGCAGCGTGGTGGAATCGGTTGTGGATGACAGTTTGAATATTTGAATGGCAGTTTGAGTCGATGGTTGGATGGAGGATTGGGGGTGCTGTGTAATGGACATGTCTGTCGGGTGGAGTAGTATTTTTCGCTTAGTATATTGTCCTATAAAGTGATTTATGATTTAAGTTATTTGTTTGTGTTAATACTTTAAATAAAAGTAGTAATTAGATCGGTTTGAATAAGGATATTGCATTGCTGTGTTGACTGACTGTCTGGACACAACTTTGAGGTTGTGGGTCCATTGATGTTGAGTAATCCACTGATGTGGATCTGTGGCCAGGGTTGTGGATCCGCCGTTTGGAGACGTTCTTGGCTCAAAGGATCGAAACCTCGATGAAATGATCTCTCTCCGAAATGATCTCTCCGAAAATATCGTCTTGAAAACCCTCCTTCTACTTTCTGAATAATCCTCTCCAAGAAGTTCTGTCACTCAAGCTTTTGGGTCTCACTATCTGCCATGATCTTTCCTGGGAAAACCACATTTGCAAGCTGGCCTCCAAAGCCAGTCGCCGACTGGGCATCCTCCATCGTGCGAAGTCCTTCCTTGGCACACCTGAGCTCCTCACCACATACAAGGCTTTCATCCAGAGCTCAATGGAATACTGCTCTCCCCTCTGGGCTCGTACTCCTGCCTCACACCTAGCTCGGCTTCACGCTGTTGAAACCAAAGCTTTCAGAATCATTGGAATCTCCTGCGATGAAGCTAACTCCGAGGGCCTTTCACTCACTCACCGCAGGCAGGTTGGTGGTCTTTCTGTCTTCTACCGACTCTTCTCTGGCCTAGCTCCCCTAGCTCCGGCCTTCACCACCATCTCTTATCTTCCCCCATCCAAAACCTTGATCTTTTCTACCACCGTTAATTCACCCCAGATCCACTTTTTTAAAATTTCGACTTCTTTCCTGCAAGTCCTAGCAGTGTCCATGTATGTTATACCTCTCCCACCCCCCCTAACCCCCCTTACCCTTGCCTCCTCCCCCCAAGCCCTCTCCCTCCCACAGATCTCCCGATGTCCCTGCTCTCAAATGTTGTACTTGCATGCTTCCCTCTCTTTCCCCATCTTGTCTCCCGCTCCCTTTATCTTATGTTTTATGTGTCAGTTTGTCTTTTTGTGATTAATGTTTGCTCTTACTCGAGCCTCGATCTTGCATACAAAAAAAACAAAAAACAAACGGTGCCCAGCTGATGATCCGGGCAGTTGGAAAACCAGTCATTTGCTTATAAGTTACGGTTATAACTTCAAAAATAAAATGGCTTTTACAAGTACATAATATATCTATGTATGTGTGTTTGTGTAGGTGTGCTTATTTGTACATGTGTATGTATATGTATGTATGTATGTGTTTATATATATGTGTATATATATATATATATATATATATCTTATATATATATATATATATATATATATATTGTTACGGTTTTCTGCCGCCCTTCCTACCCTTACCAAGGGGAGGTTTAAGCCCCTTGTTCTTTCTGGGCCGGCGTAACCAAGACTTGAAACGCCCCTTCCGGGCAAACGCAAGGTAGGGTTTCGGGACATGTCTCGCACGTACCTAAATACCTGCGCCACCGTGGATGCGGGGAACCAAGCCTCGCACGAGCCACGTGTAATTTGGGTACACCGAGCGGATTGCGAACCACGTGGTCCGTGCAGTTACCGTTAGTATTGGAACCCGATTCGAGCGGTTCTATTCGTACCACGCTTCGTCAATGATGGAATACACGAGACGGTCGAATAAAGAAATAACAGGTTTAATTATTATTTGCACTTACATGTACAAGTCGGTGGAAGACAGAGACACAGAGCAGCCTTATACAGTCTTATGCTTAAACCCCAGACACGGGCCCGATCACACTCACAAAGGGGAAATGCAGGCAGGATGATGTTCACGCGCTGCCTTGGTCGTCCAGGAACGGCGGCGTCGCCCGGCGTGCCTCTCCACGGTCACAGCACGTCCCGCGATAAAGGCAAGCAGGTGGTGGAAAGGACCCTTGTAGCACGTCTCTCGAACCAAGGGCAGATGAGGCCGGAGGGAAATGTACGCGTCTCTCAGCGTGGCTGGGCAGTTCCACAGCGCGTTTAGTAACCAGCGCGCTATCACTCGCGTAACCCAATAGAGGCTCTGCCTCAAGCTCAACCGAGCGTCCATTTTGGTACGAGCGCTTATACTTAGTTCATGCGCGTCTTTTCTCTTGTACAACACTCATCCTCACGCTCCTCTCCAATAACTCAATGCACAAGCTCACCTCTCCTCGAACTCCTGGTGGGGGCTTCACGCAACGGGTTTTATTGCCACGCCCTGAGCCCTCTCGAACGTTCCAACCACACCCTGTGACGCAGTGCTGCAGCCACTCCCTTTGAGCCCTGATTGGCGGCTCGCACTTACCGTCAGCTTCTCTGCCACCCTCATTCGGTCCCTGCTCGATTTGCCAGGCCTGCCTCGTGTTAATTCACGCCAAAAAGCCAAAGGCAGCATAAGGCAATGGAGGCAATGAAAGGACCTACTCTCATTATTCTACTCAACGCAAACTAACACAGGAAAAGGACCATGCTCACAAATACTAAGAAATAACTGCACTATCGCGAGGCTACATGTTGTTGTTTGACTAAACTATGAGGGGGAAATTTAACCTTTATTGTAGAAAACTCAAAACCGCAACAATATATATATATATATTTTTTTGGTGTGTGTGTGTGTGTGTTTTGTATGTGTGTCTGTGTGTGTGTGTGTGTGTGTGTGTGTTGTTTATGTCCGGCTTCCTTCTTGTAACCACAGTGCAGTAACTGGTCTTTATTTTGATTATGTCTTGAAAACTTGCTCCTTCTCGCGCGTGGTCGTGAACCCAAACACAAGTAATCAGTCTCTCTTCTGTCGTGTACTCACTGGTGCCCGTCATGCTGAAGCCGTACCTGGAAAACAAATAAAACAAATAGGGAACAGAGGACACACTATTATGCATGGGGCTTTGTGGCCACTCTGTATATTAGCACATCTTTCCATGCCTGATGGGAGAGTTTATAACTATTTGTGAGGTTTGTAGAAGAAACATAAAAACTGTAAAAGAGTGAAGACTGATTTATTATACATGCATCTGTAAATTGAGAATCACCCTCTATGCACCATTTGGAGAGTATTAATTGTTACAATGAGTAATAGCACAGGATGTGTTTGCTAATGTTGAGGTGTATAATGTCAAATGGTTACCAAGCACTGTGATTCCTCCACTCCATATCTCCTGTTGTCTTAATATTCTCTGCAAGTATGATGCAGCATTTCATTTGTGTTTCCTCTTTAACTTGGCCTCAATCTCAGCGGAAGTTTATACTAGTACCCGACTGCAAAGCCGCACTGAGCCGGCGAAGCCAAAGCCTCTTGCCACTATTTTACCCATCACTGTGGCTGGCATCAGTAGGTTAGGTAGTTGGTTGTAGGTAGGTGTAGTAGGTACCGTCGGTGTAGTAGGTGTAGTAGAGGTACCATTTGCATTCTGGATGAGATTCAAATTTATAAAATTTCCTTCTTGATTAATTCGGTGAATTCCGTCTCAACTTCGGATATTTCCGGCCGTGAAAAACTATCCCCTACGGCCGTGAGATTTCTAAAAAATAATTCTTCGTCAATTTTAGAATATTTGACGCCGTTTTCAGCGTCCGAAACGCGTAATAAGCTTTTAAAAAATATTTTTCAAATGCTCGAATCTCATTGGTTCCGGTGTTTGGTGACGATTTTCATTGAAGATAATGAGGTTGGTCTTAACGTATTTGAATTACAAACAAGCGTTACGCCTAGGTCCCCCGTCGGGGAAGTGATGTGAGTTGACAAAGTGGGAGACGCAGAAAACATGCTGTGATATGATATTTCGCTCACAAGGTTCAGACATACATGGCGGCGGCCATCTTTGGATTTTGACGTGGCGACCCAATTTCCAATAGCGTTCTTCCTTGTGCCTCGATGCACCCAAACACCAGATTAGAAGTTGGTACTTCGCTTATTTTTCGAGATATTTCGCTCACAAGGTTCAGACATATATATGGTGGTGGCCATCTTGGATGTTGACGTGGCGACCCAATTTTCAATAGTTTTCTTCCGTATGGCGAGATGCACCCACACACCAAATTAGAAGTTGGTACTTCGCTTATTTTTCAAGATATTCATCTCACGAGGTTCAGACATACATGGCGGCGGCCGTCTTGGATTTTGACGTGGCGACCCAATTTTAAACAGCGTTCTTCCTTGTGCCAAGATACACCCACACACCAGATTAGAAGTTGGTACTTCGCTTATTTTATGAGATATTTTTCTCACAAGGTTCAGACATATATATGGTGGCGGCCATCTTGGATTTTGACGTGGCGACCCAATTTTCAACAGTGTTCTTCCTTATGCCGGGATACACCCACACACCAAATTAAAAGTTGGTACTTCGCTTATTTTTCAAGATATTCAGCTCACAAGGTTCAGACATACATGGCATCAGACATACATGGCGGCGGCCATCTTGGATTTTGACGTGGGTTGCACCCACACACCAAATTCGAATGCGGTCCTTCGCTTACGCACGCACGCACGCCTGCACGCACGCACGGACGGACGGACGGACGGACACACGGACGGAGGGGAAAACCATAGTCCCCCTTTCGCTCCGCTGTGCGACGCGGGACAATTAGAGGTGCATAAGATTGTTTTTTAGAAATCTCGAGGCCGTCGGGGATAGTTTTTCAAGGCCAGAAATATGGTATAAGCGGTTTACATATTTAGTTTAGAAATACGGATAGTTTTTCACGGCCGGAAATATCCGAAGTTGAGACGGAATTCACTGAATTAATCACTGCAAACTAACTTCTTCTGGTGGAGGAAGCCGCAGTGCCCGGAGAGAACCAGTCCTGACAGCGACTGAAGTTAGAAGACCACACACATACTGTGAAAACGTATGTTAAGCCCAGTTAAAATTTCTTAAAATAAGCCTGAAGCTAGCACATCGTATAGTTACTTCCTTAAGCTTCTTGTGACATTTATTGTACTAGGGCATGCCCGTACAAAATTATATCCCCCCCCTCTATTTACATGAAATGGTTTGGTCCATTCGCAAAGCCAAAGCGGACGGCTTGCGAGTACGGTGACAATCCCCCCCCTCTATTTACATGAAATGGTTTGGTCCAAAGCGAACGGCTTGCGAGTACGGTGACAATCCCCCCCCTCTATTTACATGAAATGGTTTGGTCCAAAGCGAACGGCTTGCGAGTACGGTGACAATCCCCCCCCTCTATTTACATGCAATGGTTTGGTCCAAAGCGAACGGCTTGCGGAGTTTGGTAAAGAAATCGCCATAGCTCGGTAACTACTTCTCCGATTAATATGAAACCTTGAAAAGGCACATCCTCGGGTCCCCAGCAATATACCTGGCAAGTTTCAAGTATATCGGATCGGTAGTTGTCGAGAAACAGCGGTCGCATACACACACACAGACACACACACACACAGAGATTACTGGAATTATAGATAGACTAGGGCATGCCCGTACTATATATATATCTAAAATTATATCCCCCCCCCCTCTATTTACATGAAATGGTTTGGTCCAAAGCGAACGGCTTGCGAGTACGGTGACAATCCCCCCCCTCTATTTACATGAAATGGTTTGGTCCAAAGCGAACGGCTTGCGAGTACGGTGACAATCCCCCCCCTCTATTTACATGAAATGGTTTGGTCCAAAGCGAACGGCTTGCGAGTACGGTGACAATCCCCCCCCTCTATTTACATGAAATGGTTTGGTCCAAAGCGAACGGCTTGCGGAGTTTGGTAAAGAAATCGCCATAGCTCGGTAACTACTTGTCCGATTAATATGAAACCTTGAAAAGGCACATCCTCAGGTCCCCAGCAATATACCTGGCAAGTTTCAAGTATATCGGACCCGTGGTTGTCGAGAAACAGCGGTCACAGACAAACATACAAACATACAAACATACAAACATACAAACATACAAACATACACACAGAGATTACTGGAATTATAGATAGATGTAGGTATTGGGGAGGACTGTCTGCTCTTCTCTTTTACCAAGTCTTACCAGGTACGGTACCTACTACACCTACCTACTACCAACTACCTAACCCACTGATGCCATCGTGATGGGTAAAATAGTGGCAAGAGGCTTTGGCTTCGCCGGCTCATTGCGGCTTTGCAGTCGGGTACTAGTATAAACTTCCGCTGAGATTGAGGCCAAGTTAAAGAGGAAACACAAATGAAATGCTGCATCATACTTGCAGAGAATATTAAGACAACAGGAGATATGGAGTGGAGGAATCACAGTGCTTGGTAACCATTTGACATTATACACCTCAACATTAGCAAACACATCCTGTGCTATTACTCATTGTAACAATTAATACTCTCCAAATGGTGCATAGAGGGTGATTCTCAATTTACAGATGCTTCGGAATTCTCAAGCCAAGGCATAATCTGGTTTTCGACATAATACGTACGCGTTTATTGACAACACCGGCTTCGCCGGCTACTAGTACCAACTGCAAAGCCGCAATGAGCCGGCGAAGCCAAAGCCTCTTGCCACTATTTTACCCATCACGATGGCATCAGTGGGTTAGGTAGTTGGTAGTAGGTAGGTGTAGTAGGTACCGTACCTGGTAAGACTTGGTAAAAGAGAAGAGCAGACAGTCCTCCCCAATACCTACATCTATCTATAATTCCAGTAATCTCTGTGTGTATGTTTGTATGTTTGTATGTTTGTATGTTTGTATGTTTGTATGTTTGTCTGTGACCGCTGTTTCTCGACAACCACGGGTCCGATATACTTGAAACTTGCCAGGTATATTGCTGGGGACCTGAGGATGTGCCTTTTCAAGGTTTCATATTAATCGGACAAGTAGTTACCGAGCTATGGCGATTTCTTTACCAAACTCCGCAAGCCGTTCGCTTTGGACCAAACCATTTCATGTAAATAGAGGGGGGGGATTGTCACCGTACTCGCAAGCCGTTCGCTTTGGACCAAACCATTTCATGTAAATAGAGGGGGGGGATTGTCACCGTACTCGCAAGCCGTTCGCTTTGGACCAAACCATTTCATGTAAATAGAGGGGGGGGATTGTCACCGTACTCGCAAGCCGTTCGCTTTGGACCAAACCATTTCATGTAAATAGAGGGGGGGGGATATAATTTTAGATATATATATAGTACGGGCATGCCCTAGTCTATCTATAATTCCAGTAATCTCTGTGTGTGTGTGTGTCTGTGTGTGTGTATGCGACCGCTGTTTCTCGACAACTACCGATCCGATATACTTGAAACTTGCCAGGTATATTGCTGGGGACCCGAGGATGTGCCTTTTCAAGGTTTCATATTAATCGGAGAAGTAGTTACCGAGCTATGGCGATTTCTTTACCAAACTCCGCAAGCCGTTCGCTTTGGACCAAACCATTGCATGTAAATAGAGGGGGGGGGATTGTCACCGTACTCGCAAGCCGTTCGCTTTGGACCAAACCATTTCATGTAAATAGAGGGGGGGGATTGTCACCGTACTCGCAAGCCGTTCGCTTTGGACCAAACCATTTCATGTAAATAGAGGGGGGGGATTGTCACCGTACTCGCAAGCCGTCCGCTTTGGCTTTGCGAATGGACCAAACCATTTCATGTAAATAGAGGGGGGGGATATAATTTTGTACGGGCATGCCCTAGTACAATAAATGTCACAAGAAGCTTAAGGAAGTAACTATACGATGTGCTAGCTTCAGGCTTATTTTAAGAAATTTTAACTGGGCTTAACATACGTTTTCACAGTATGTGTGTGGTCTTCTAACTTCAGTCGCTGTCAGGACTGGTTCTCTCCGGGCACTGCGGCTTCCTCCACCAGAAGAAGTTAGTTTGCAGTGATTAATTCAGTGAATTCCGTCTCAACTTCGGATATTTCCGGCCGTGAAAAACTATCCGTATTTCTAAACTAAATATGTAAACCGCTTATACCATATTTCTGGCCTTGAAAAACTATCCCCGACGGCCTCGAGATTTCTAAAAAATAATTCTTCGTCAATTTTAGAATATTTGACGCCGTTTTCACCCTCCGAAACGCGTAATAAGCTTTAAAAAAATATTTTTTCCAATGCTCGAATCTCATTGGTTCTGGTGTTTGGTGACGATTTTCGTTGAAGATAACGAGGTTGGTCTTAACGTATTTTAATTACTAATTAGAGGTTTCATTAGATTGTGAATCAAAGAACGACGGGTGAAACAAACTACTATTGAACTTTTTCGCAATTGTTTTATGCAAACTTCCGCATCCGGTTGATGGCGGCCTCCAGTGCGTGATTTGGTTTTAGAAATATTTTTTCAAATGCTCGACTCTCATTGGGTCCGGTGTTTGGTGCCGCGTTTCGTTGAAGATAACCAGGCCCGTGCGACCCGAGGTTGGTCTTAAAGTATTTTAATAATAAATTAGAGGTGCATAAGAATGTGAATCAAACAATGATGGATGAAAGAAACTCCTGTTGAACGTTTTTCAATTTGTTATGCATACTTCCGCATCCGCAAGATGGCGGCCTCCATTGCGCTTCGGAATTCTCAAGCCAAGGCATAATCAGGTTTTCGACATAATACGTACGCGTTTATTGACCGGCTTCGCCGGCTATAATAGTAAAGTGGGTTGACAGCCAGTTAACTGCTGTTTTCAGCAACGAATAAAGTCATTGAAGATTTCATATTTGGTGCCTGGAATGGTAACTGAAATGATTTGACCTTTTGAATTGTATTCCCTAGATAGGTGAACCTGTTGGATCATTAACTGGTTTGTCAGGTTTGCTGGGTTTCCAACTTGAGGTCTAAGTACATTCGATTTCTCATCAAGTTTTCACACGTTTAAAATAGGCCTACTGCTTGGTTAATTAATGGAGGACGAAGCCTCCTGGCTTAATTGAGTGAACTAGCCAGTTTGGTTAAAGAGTTGGTAGACAGGCATTCTGCCTTAATTTTGTGATTGGTTTTGCTAGCCTGTTGACTTTTATTTGAGCCTGTTAAGTAACTACTACAGTAGTCGGCAAAGCCTGCTGGCCAAGTCACCCAGATGCTGTGCGGAATATATGCCAAAACATTTACCGTCACTGAAGACATGCTTGACAAGTTAACACGAAAAAGAGTAAATATGGCCAGATGTGAACCTGGGACTTCAGATGTCTTAAAACCTCAACTATAATTGCTGCACCATTGTACTCTCGCATAAGCAGTAAAGTTTTGACGTCAATCGCCCTCAAGTGTATCGTATGTGCCTGGGAGGCGAGATGGAAATCAGGAAATTTGCACCTATTACACCACAGGGACCCAAATAGTTTTGCAATGTTATTCATGTTAAGTGATGGGTGTAGGAATGATGGTAAATTGGGGAATAAGCTGTGGGAAATTAAGGAAAGCAAGAAAATAAAATGGAGAGCGTGTAGTGATTCAAGATCATTGTGAATTTTTTATTCTTCTGTTGTCTTGCCTTCTTTAAATTTTTTACATATTCATGTGAATATTTTCGAATTTCTTTATCTGTACATATGAAATGTGTACGATTTGCCTTTGAGTTATCCTCTGTTTCCCACACAGACTACTTGTCAGAGACTGGAACACAGGTGGCCATGGGTCCAAGGGTAACGGCAACTGCACTTCTGCTGTGGTTACGATTGGCAGGCCAGGCCCAGGCTGAGGTTGAGGACCTTGCTGAAGTCCATGCTTGTCCGTCACGCTGCATCTGTCAACGTCTCTTCCCGTCACTGGGAACTCTTTGCAACCGCCGAGGGTTGTTATTTGTGCCACTGGGAATAGATCAAGGAACTGTTGAGCTTCACCTTGCTGACAACTTCATAGAAACCATTGGACCTGATGACTTCTTCAACATGTCAAGCTTGGTAGATCTGACACTGTCACGGAATGCCATTGGGCATCTTGCACCTGAAGCCCTCAGAGATCTTGGAGGCCTCAACTCCCTCCATCTCGATGGCAATAGACTCAAGGTAATTGGAGCTGAGGACCTCCGTGGGCTTTACAGCCTCGTTCGCTTAAGAGTGAACAACAACCAACTCTCTCAAATAGCTACTGAAGCATTCTTAGACCTTCTCTACACTCTGGAAGATCTTGACCTGTCGTACAACAACTTGTTAGGTCTTCCATGGGATTCTATTGCACGGATGGAGAACCTTCACTCACTCAGCCTTGAGCACAACCTTCTGGAAGAAGTGTCACCACGAGCATTTGAGCACCTCCTCTTCCTCGCTCGCCTTGACCTTGCATCAAATCGCTTGCAGCGTTTTGCTGCTGGTCCGCGGATCTCTAGTCTACATCTATCATCTCTTGCCCTTACTCTTGGTGGAAATCCACTCCATTGCAGTTGTGAGCTTCGATGGCTGAAACGTCGCATGAAGGCTGGTGATGTTGAAACCTGTGCTTCACCACCTTATCTCCGAGGGCGTTACCTCATGCTGACACCCGAATATGAGATGGAGTGTACAGCGCCGTCTGTAATACAGCAAACGGCAAGGCATGCAGCACAAGAAGGGGGCCGCATTATGCTCTCCTGTCGTGTATCTGGGGATCCACCACCTGTTGTTCGATGGCTAGGCCCTGGTGGCCTTCAACCTGGCTTGGATGGAAACTCGACAAGAAGAGTTGTTAGACCAGATGGCTCGTTGGAAATCCGTGTGGTGGCACCTGCTGATGATGGGACATTTGCGTGTGAGGCGAGAAATGTGGCGGGGAGTGCCACAGCCTACACTCACCTTTCTGTGCTCAGGTTGCCTCAGGTAAGGAAAAATGATAGCAAACACAGAATGGATGTTTATCTATTTTTATCACTTATCTGTTTACAATATGTTTCGTACAATATATAGATAGAGATTTTCAAATGATTATTGATGATGATGGTGTGAGTCATCGCTTTCGACCAATCTCTTCCCTTCGTTGGCATGCTCACAAAGCATTGTGCATAGGTGCGCTGTTGTCAATGAAGGGGAAAATGTGCACAAAGTGATTAAAGTGATAGAGGTGTGTGCTGTCCCTCTTCCACTTACTATTCCGATGAGCATCGTTGGCTGCAGGTGCAGTAAATGCAACGTGGGCATCATCTGGCAGGTTTGAGGGTGTCCGGGCTCCAGACGTTGGCTGCAGGTGCAGTAAATGCAACGTAGGCGCAGCTGGCAAGCCAGGTCAGCGGTATGATAACGGTTGCCCTCGATGTCCAACCTGTACACGGCTGTCTGCAGATGCTACACAGTGATGCCTAAATTGGTACCTCCACTGACTTTCATGGGTGCATTTATCCACGTTTTAGTGCTGCCCAGGCTGACCTACATGTGCGGTTTGATATCCGATTGTCCTTCACATAGCCTTAGCCTAAAGAGGCTTCCCCCACAAGGCAGTGGGATCCGTTACCCTGGACAAGGGGCCCATACCAGGTACTGTCAGCCAGAGCCAGCTGAACCTGGGACTCGCATAGGGCAGGCACGTCACTCCCTGAGGTTGTTGGAAAACAGCAACCCTGATACACAAACTACCCTGCTATTGATTATTAGGAAATCGCTAGACTTACTATGTACGGATCCATAGATTTAATACAACACAAATCCTCAAAAAAATCTACCAATATACAAACTTATACAGTAAACCTATAAAGTACCTTCCAGTTGTCTGTGGAGGATTTCACATATGACAACATTCAAAAAACTATTGGATAGCATTATTGAACTGCAAAACTGACCGACTCAAAATGGCTGTTTTGTAATTCCTCTTCCTCTTTCACTTTTTCTTCTTCTTCTTCTTTTCAGAGAACATAACTCGCATAGGGCAGACTTGTTTTAAATACGGTGGAAGAATATAACTATATAACTTAACATAACATAACTAAAGGATTGTTTAAACTCAGGACTTGGTTTAAATACGAATCAACGGCATTTTATAATGGGAAGGTCCATGACTACTCAAAATTTTGACAACATGAAAGGTTTACACAAAAAGTAAGCAAAACTGTATCACTACGCATATAGGAATTTATGAACGGGACACGATAGGTGGGCGGGACCATGTAGTTAATGTAGAAATATTACTTACAGTCCGACAACCATTTTTGCCAGATGTATGTATAAATATACAGTACATATATGTATATATATACATATATATATACTTCTTATTTTGTGTATATGAGTGAGTGGGTGAGGGTGTGTGTTTTTGCATGAGTGTGTGTTTTTGTGTGTTGGGTGGTGTATGATGTAAGTGTAGGTGGTTGTTTGGTTGGTGTTCTGTATGTATGTGTGTGTATGGGTGTGTATGTGTGTGTATGAATGAGCTGGTGTGTTTTGTTGGTGAGTGGTGAAGGGTATAAAGGTGGGTGTATGAGTGTTCCACCATGGTTGTTTGGTGCTGTGGATTCTGGATGTGGAGGTGGTGTTGTTGTTGTCGTCGTCGTCGTTGTTGTTGTTGTTGTTGTTGTTCGCACTGGCTGGGGGTGGGGGTATGTACACATCCAGATGCAGTTGCTGCATGTGGATGTGTACGTGCCCCTGCTGGCCCACCTTAGCTGACCGTATCGAGGTTGAAGGGTCGAAACGGGATGATGCTGAGGACCTCGACTGAGGACCCGGTCAGTGCGGCACACTTGTGACCAGGTGTGTTTTGAACTTATATATATATATACTGTATATATATATATATATATATACATACATACATACATACATACATACATACATACATACATATATATATATATATATAGATATATATATATATATATATATACACATATTATTATTATTATTTATTTTTGTTGTTGTTTTGTTTTGTTACGGCCTGGGGTTTGGGTTTATTACGAGGGGGTTAGCCTCCGTTCCCTCCCAAACTCACCGGACCTGCAGCTGCCGCGCACGAATAACTTCATACTTCGGCAGGTTGCGATCCAGCAACTACAAACGGCAATTGGTCCGTCGCGCGATAGCTTACCTGTGCCACATGACGGTCCCAATCGGAGAACGTACCTACGTACCTTCCCTCCTGTGGTGTGCCACTTTGTTTTGTGCCTGTATGGAAATTAAGACAGGCGAGCAACTGTTTGTACATGCCGGGCGAATGCCAATTTTGTTACGTCTGATCGCTACTCTGGGTGCGAGCAATAGCAGACCAATAAAGAAAAGACATGCACGGACAGAGAGAAAAGGAAACGTTTAACGATTTGATTTATTTACAAATATTTACAGTGTAATTATTCACTAGGAAAGAAAAAAGGACGAGAAGCAGGAGCTTAGCTTATCCTACGCCTTATTACGATTATGACAAATAAACACAACAAGGGTCCAGCACACATTCACAGTGGAGGGGGAGGGGAAATCGAATATTGGAAACCTGTTAGCACAAAGCCACGATGTTCCAGATGCCTCTCCTCACGATGCCTTTTGTCTTGACCCCACCAACGAACACCTGGCAGGCAAACGGCAGTCCCCAACATGAGCAGGTGAAAAGTGTCGGGAACCGTGCAGAGCGAGTGCCAGGGACACGTGGAGTAAGTACACCGTGATCTCGTGCAGGGTAAAGAGTACGCCGTGGCCTCATGCAGAAAGTAAGTATCATGTACATGTGCAGAGGTAACAAAGTGCTTGGCCAAGAGAGAGGCACGTGCTCAGTGAAACCAGCAGAGAGGGGGAATAAAGCAGGCACGTGCTATAGTCTAGTAGGAAGACTAGGTCCCCCTGCACCCCCCGGAGATATACTTCTAATCAGTGTTTCTAGATTGGAAAAAATGTGTAGAAAATGACTAGCTATGGCCCCAAGCTGAAATAATGTCCCACATACCATTTTTATGCAAATTACTGCTGCCATTATCAAAAAAAGACTAGGTCCCCCTGCACCCCCCGGAGATATACTTCTAATCAGTGTTTCTAGATTGGAACAAATGTGTAGAAAATGACTAGCTATGGCCCCAAGCTGACAAAATGTCCCACATACCATTTTTATGCAAATTACTGCTGCCATTATCAAAAAAAGACTAGGTCCCCCTGCACCCCCCGGAGATATACTTCTAATCAGTGTTTCTAGATTGGAAAAAATGTGTAGAAAATGACTAGCTATGGCCCCAAGCTGAAAAAATGTCCCACATACCATTTTTATGCAAATTACTGCTGCCATTATCAAAAAAAGACTAGGTCCCCCTGCACCCCCCGGAGATATACTGAAACTGGCAGTGACTGGTGATTGAAATGCGGTGCCTTTTTGTGTTTCAGGTCGAGGTACGTGAACTCCCCACGATCTACAGCAACCAGGAAGAGACTGATACCAGGGTGGTTCTGTACCTCCATCATGCTGCTACCATCGGATACAAGAACGCTGTAGTCAGAACACCGGACACAGACATCCTCCTGATCCTGCTCCACCATGCCCACAACATCAAGCTGACGGTGTACCTGGATACAGGGTCAGGGAAGCATCGCCAACTTGTCAACGTCTCTGAGCTGGCAGAATCCCTGGGAGAGGACTACTGTGCCACTCTCCTGGGGTACTATGTGTTCAGCGGAGAAGACTGCACCAGTGCCTTCAAAGGGAAGGGAAAAGTCGGGCCCTTGAAAAAGCTGGAGAAGAATCCCAGGTTTCACAGGGCATTCGGTGAATTTCACAGGGTATTTAGAAAAATAAAACTTTGTGTTAACGTCTGTGTAGACGGACCTTAATATGAGTCTATTATTTCGTAAAACTGTGATTATTTTGTAAATAAAGCACTAATTAGCATACTAGTATACCATAGACACATGTAATCATGTTATGAATAGTTCTATCATGATCTATGCCCTTCAAAACATGGGTCTAGACACCTTCATTTTTCAATTATCTGCAATATTGGCTGAGATATGTCAAAAATCGTTTTTTTGATAATGGCAGCAGTAATTTGCATTAAAATGGTATGTGGGACATTGTTTCAGCTTGGGGCCATAGCTAGTCATTTTCTACACATTTTTTCCAATCTAGAAACACTGATTAGAAGTATATCTCCGGGGGGGTGCAGGGGGACCTAGTCTTTTTTTGATAATGGCAGCAGTAATTTGCATAAAAATGGTATGTGGGACATTTTTTCAGCTTGGGGCCATAGCTAGTCATTTTCTACACATTGTTTCCAATCTAGAAACACTGATTAGAAGTATATCTCCGGGGGGTGCAGGGGGACCTAGTCTTCCTACTAGACTACTAGGTAAACCCGGCAGAGAGAGAGAGAAAACGCGTGTCCAAGGCCTTTTGTCAGGGCCCTAGCAAGGGTGGGGCTGCTGTTTGACTGTGTCCGGGCTCCCGATTGGTGGAGCCCGTCACTTCGCCCCCTCAAGCCCCCCCTCCCCCCCCCAAAGTTCCTCAGGCCCTGATCGGTGGAGTGACGCTATGGTCTTTGATCCATCTTCTGTCCTTCAAGACTTTAAATCAATTTGTGGATGCAATATTTCTGCATCTGCCTGGTAAATTATCCCCTATGAGAAGAGGACCTGTCTTTCCATTCCCCAACGCATGATATACTAACCAGAAATAAGGGGAAGGGGCTAAGATAATGGTCTGCTATGAAATAACTATTCTAAGGGACCTGTATGGTGGTTGCCATTACTTTTTAGTTTTTTTCCCAAAACCGCATCAAAAAAAAAAAAATATATATATATATATATATATATATATTGTTGCGAATATGGAATTTGGCCTCCATATCCGCTTGTAAATATTCCCCTATTTTCTCCGATACTCCCCAACTCTCCCTTACCCCATTCCCTAGTCCCATTGTCTGTAAACAACACCCATTAGAGCCGATCTTCCCCTTCATCCCCCCATTAAATGTCGTGCCCAGGTCCCCCGCACCACACGTAGACAATTATAGGACATCTTGCTAGTTATTCTTAATCTATGTCAGTTAAGGACTTGTTTCCATTAATTATGACTCTTCGTTGCACCAGAATGTGATTATATGGCACCTGTTAGGAAGTTTAGGACCTCCCCATACCTCTCCGCATCTCTTCCCCATGAAGAAGCGCCAACTACAACAACAACAACAAAAGAGGGGGGCGGCGCGGTGACGGCATGGGGAGTGGGCGTCCTCCTTCCGGCTCGGTTAGCCGCCATTGACCACGCGCTCCACGGGGTTACCACGAAGGGGCTCCCTGTCGGCCCCTCGTCAAGGGCGGAGCCGGTAACCCCCGCACCCAATGAGAAGCCATGGGCCGATGCCATCTGGGGCGGCGCTAACGAGCCGAGGGCGTGTCACTCCCCGCCGGATATACGCGGCCCCGCGCCGGACGTGACGTGAGATGCGCCCCGAGCTTGGAAGGACAAGACGCCACCCTCCCGAGCGCTGAGCGACCTCCCCGGCATCTCCACCAAAGTCGCGACCCACGAGCGCTGAGCGACCTCCCCGCATCTGCTGGACACCACCGTACGTGATTCTGTCCCTGAGCCAGGTGCACCTGAGCCATCGACTGCCGCTTTCCTTGCCATCAAATCCCGTGTGAGCCAGTTTTTGTCCTGTTTCTCTGTGGTCTGTCGGGAATAATATAAGGTTGTGTCTAAGTGCCTGTCTTCCTATGATGTACCTCTTGTAGTTGTAATCTAACCTTCCGCCTTAATATAACCTCCTCCGGAGGTCTTGAGAACTGAACCCCTGGTGTCGTATTGTGTCATTATAACCCAGCCGGGTGTCTTCTCTTTTCCTTATTGAGCCAGCATCGCGCGACTCGTCAACGTTCGAGTACGATCGGGTAATTTGTGCGGACACGACGGCCATTCCGCTCGGCCCACCTTAACATCAAAGTCGCGTCTGTAACAATTGGTGTCGGGAGTGAGATTCGAGGCCCGACCAAATTTTGAAAAAAAAAAAAAACGAATAGAGGAAAAAAAAAATTTGGTCAAAATTTGGAGCGGCCGAAATTTGTTTTGTTTTACGAAACTCGAATTTTGCAAGTCGCGCTATGGCGGATCAAGACGGCTGGGGTCCGGTAGGGGAGAGTGAAGCAGGGTCGGTCCAGGACCAAATTGAGGGACGCGAGGAGAGCGAAGCAGTGAGGGCGGCAGGGTCGCAAAATAGCGTGGTCGCGCACGTGGGTGTAGCGGCACCAAATTTAGCCGCGGCCGTGGTCGCGGTAGCCGAACCCGAGATGCCAATGAATTGGAACCTGTTTATGAAACAGATGATGGCCTTTATGGTAAAAACAGACGATAATTTCAAAGGGATGGGAAACCAAATGGGGGTAATGAGGGACGAAGCGAGGGGTACCAGTGAGGGGTTAGACAATAATTTTGAGGAGTTAGACAAGAAATTTGGGAGGTTAGACAATAATTTTGAGGAGTTAGACAAGAAATTTGGGAGGTTAGACAATAATTTTGAGGAGTTAGACAAGAAATTTGGGAGGTTAGACAATAATTTTGAGGAGTTAGACAAGAAATTTGGGAGGTTAGACAATAATTTTGAGGGGTTAGACAACGGGATAAAAGAGGTGAGAAATGGGTTAATGGGGGTAGAAAACAGAATGGCCGCTCAAGAGAATCAGATAGAGGGAGTGAAACATGGGTTAACGGGGGTAGAAAACAGAATGGCCGCTCAAGAGAATCAAATGGAAGGGATGCAAAAAGGGTTAGAGGGGTTAGAAAACACCATGGAAGGCAAATTGAGGGACATGAGGGACCAAGCGGAAAGGGAAGTTAACCAAATGGGGCAGCAGATAGAGGGGGTCAGAATGGGGGTAGAAACCAAACTGGATGCTCACAGGGAGGAAATGGAGCAGATGAGGGTGGCATCTGGGCAGGAGATGCAAGTGATGGGAGAGGAGATCAGAAGAGGAGTGAGTGAGGAGGTCGGAGGAGTGCGCGAGGAGGTGAGGCACTGTAAGGAGCGCATGGAGAAAGAGGTGAGAAAGGGGACTGTAAAATTGCAAGGTGGTATAGAGGAGTTGACGCTGGGAGTAGAACAACTGACAGTGGGACAAAAGGAGTTGGGGGACCAGGTAAAGAAGAACACAGCGGTAATAGAGGGTTTAAAATCGACACAGAAGGAGATGAAAAAGGACGTAGGGGTAATTAAAAAAGAGTGCCAGACGGTACATGAGGACCTGACGAGGAAAATGGACAAGGTGGTAGAGGTAATGGAGGTTAAAGAGCGGGAGGTGCGGGAGCACATAGAAAAAAATAAAGTGGAGTTAGAGGAAGAACTTAAAGGGGCGCACGAAGAGATGAAGGAGATGAAGCAAAAATTAGAAGAAGTGGAAGAAGGGGTGAGCGAAATTAAGAAGCGACGGAGAGAGGATAAGAAAGAGATAAAGGAGGAAGTAAAAGAATTGGTCCAAAGTCTGTGTTCGGATCGTGATGATGTGCTCATTAACCGGATGAGGGATTCGCAGGTGATGGAGGAGAAGCGAAGAGAAAGAGGACCCGGTGTAAGTGGTGACCAATATGGTCGTGCGTATGATGCGCCAGGTGATTTAATAAGCTTGGGGGTCGAGATAGACCCGGATGTTCGTGAGAGGCCGTTGGTGAAGTGTGCGACAGGTCTGGTGTGCGAAAATGGAGGTGTGCAAGAAAGTCCGACTCTGGGGTGTGTGAGGAAAAAGTGTGTACCAAGGAGTGAGTGTGCTGGCGAGAGTGAGTCGGTCGTAGCGTGTGTGCGAGGGAGCACATGGGAGCGCGGTGTGGTGAGTGTTACAGAGGGTGTGACGGGAGAGTGTGCGCAGGAGTGTGCGCGAGAAAGGTGTGTGACGGACAGGTGCATGAGGAAAGAGTGCGCTGTCAGAAGTAAGGAAGAGTGTCCACCTGTGGTGAGTGTTACAGAGGGTGTAACGGGAGAGTGTGCGCGAGAAAGGTGTGTGACAGACAGGTGCATGAGGAAAGAGTGCGCTGTCAGAAGTAAGGAAGAGTGTCCACCTGTGGTGAGTGTTACAGAGGGTGTAACGGGAGAGTGTGCGCGAGAAAGGTGTGTGACGGACAGGTGCATGGGGAAAGAGTGTGCTGTCAAGAGTAAGGGTGAGTGCGTTGTCACGAGTGGAGGTGAAAGTAGTGAGAGTGACATGGAGCGTGAGTTAGTTGTGACAGGTGAGCGAGGATGTACACCTGGGATGGAAGGATGCACACCTGGAATGGTAGAGCGTGAGTGGGAATGCACGCTGGAGTTGGTGGTGAGGCACGTGGTTGGGTGTGCGAATGAGAGCACACCTGTGATTGTCACAGAGGAGGTGACCGAGGAGGGGGCGCGAAGAGGTGTATTGGTGAGGTGTGCTACCAACGAGTGTGTGCCAAAGTGTTCGGTGGTCAGGTGTGTGACCAAGTCGGTGAGCGGAATGAGAGTACCGAGGTGTGAAAGAAAAGGTACGAGGAGAATGGGAACGGCTGCATGTATGAGCAAGAAAGAGGTAGCGTATGCATGTAAGCCTGCAGGTGAAGCGTCGACGGTAACCGGGTTAAAGGTTAGGTCGACTTTTAGCCGGATCGGGCCCTCGGTGCGTGCCGGGCTTCGCGTGCCGCGAGAACCAGCGGAGATCCGAGCCACGGCGGGTTCGAAAGGACCGCCGTGCGCGATCCACGCTGGGCCTCGCGTGGAGCGGCCGCGTCCGGGCTCCACAAGGCGGAGCGGGCAGCTCGATAGGAAGGGTCGTCATGGCGACCACTTTCTATTGAGACGTGCCGGCAGGTCGAGATCGGGACATTGGATGACTCCACGCCGAGGTGGTGCATGGGATCTCGGCCCGGGTAAGCCCCCGTCCCTGCCCCGAATGCCGGACGCATCCACCCGCTGGCACAAAACAACCAGCATCCATTGCTTGGCTTTACGAAGCCGGGCTTTGGACAGGGATTGGCGCACCGAGAGGTAGTAGTGAGTAGACTGGGAGATGAGGTTAGTGTTTTGGACCCAAAATTAGAGAAAAACAAAATTTGATGATTGGCAAGGGATTGGCAGGAGTGATTGGCAGATGATGGGCAGTGATTGGCAAAATTTTAATTTGTTGAAATTTGATGTGCAAAATTGGTAGTGAGAGACCCCCGATGTGGTGGGATGGCAAATCCACCATCCTTCCCATGGTGTGGGGCAAATGCGCTATAGCTTATGGGGTTGATGGCAGTGAAAACTAGCCCGGGTGGGTTAGGATATGGTGTGTAGGGATCTAGCGAAGATTGACATTAGGTAACGTTAAGATTAGTAGTGACTGATACCTGTAGTGGGGACGCAGGTAGATTAGTGTGGAATATAATGACGAGGGAGCGCAATAGTTTAAAGGGACGACTGGGAAGCGCAAGTTTCAGAAGGGAGTAGTTAGCTGAGATGATGCCGTGTGTGTGAGGATGGAACAGGTGTGATTGCACAGGTGTGCAACTGGACAGGTGTGTGGAGCAGTGTATGAGTAGTGAGTGTGTGGATCAGCGCGAATGCGCTTGGGGAGAGAAGGGTGCAGGTGGCACCAGGTGTGAGAGCACAGGTGTGCAGGTACAGGTGTGTGGAGAGAGTTGGAGTAAGTGGTATGGAGTGGTGTGCGTGGTGCGAAGGTGTGGATGGGGGAAGAGTGGACCCCTTTCACGAGCACCCGGGGCGGGTAGTGTAAGTGTTAGGTAGAGGGTGCAGGTAAATTGTGGTTGGATATTGGCATTTGTGGTGCGGTTGCAGAATGGTGTTGTGAATGGGTGCATTAGTGTTGTGGAAATGGCTGGGCGTGTAGCCTGTTAGTGTGTGTAGTTGGTTGGGCACTCCACCACTGTGAGGATGTCGGCCAGGTGAGGCCGCAGGTGGGCTCTGGGAGCCGGTAGTTGTGCGTGGGTACCTAAGGATCCCGGGTGTGGATCGGGCAGCCCAGTGCCAGAGAGGGCACGGAGTGGGGAGAGAGCCAGAGGGCCTTCCCCTGGTAGTTAGGTTAGGGTAAGGAGCAGGTAAGCTCGGAGGCAACTGCAGTGGTGGAGGTGTGCAGGTGGGTAGACCCACTGGGAGAGGTACACGTCGCAGCCCAGAAATTGTACGAGGGCACCGGGAGATGAATCGGGGGAGTGAGACCCCAAATTGAAGAGCACCACAGTTTGGCCAATGGGAATTGGTTTTTAGAACCCATAGTGTAAGAGGGCCAATGGTTTGGCCGGAGAAAGACCCCGGGTAGTGTAAAGTTGTTAAAGTCATTTAGGAAATAGTTAGGATTGATGAACCTGTCGCACCATACGCAGCCACTTACCTGTGGTGATGATGATGACTCCACACCTGTGTTTTCTTTGTTTTGTGTTGCAGGAAATAAGAATTGTTGTGAGGATTTGTGAGACGCATCACGACGTGGATGAGACATTGGGGTGATTCCATCTCTCCCTCCCTAGGAGGGACTGATGATGAATTGGTAATGGCAAATTTTGATGTTCAGTTGGAGATGGCAAATTTTGATGAGAGTTGAAAATGGCAAATTTGATTGGTTAGGAGGGAGAGAAGACGAATTTGGTTTATGGGAGGAACGGGGAAGACAGTAGGGATGTTTGTCGATTTGTAAAGTAGATGTTTATGGGTAGTGTTGTGTTTTGTGGATGCAGTAAGGGGTAAGGGAGGGGCCATGTAGGTTACCTGGTGGGGGGGGGGCGTACGATAGGAACGTACCTGTCTCACCTGGTTCCCATGTGCCCCCAGTGTGCATCACCTTACATTGCGTGCACTTTTGCGCCCTTACCACCTTACTCACTTGTTTCTTCTTTTGTCTCCCACCTCCGAGGATCTGGCTTTGGGGTAGAGAGAGAGGAGAGAGAGGTGCTGGCTACGCAGTTGTGGGCCTGCACTTTCGCTGTTGGCTGCCTGGATCGATACACCATATGGACCGCAATGTTTGTGGCCACCCACAATGGACCGCAGTTTGTTTGCGGCCAAGCACCACCCGGGGATGGACCTATGGGTCAACGTGGCACCTATGCCATACAGGTGAACCACTTTTAGTTGACACCAAGTGCACCACAAGAAGAGCAAGAGACACCTGCAGGGTTAGGGGTTGTTGAAGTTATTTTTATTCCAATGAACAATGGTGACTGCACCGATTGGTGGTGGGGTGGTGCTGTTGATGCTCGGGAAAGGGTGCTCTGCACGTTATTAAAGGCCGTCGGCCACAGAGCACTCGTGGGTTGGTGTATCGATGTTGGCAAGCGCGCTCTCTCTCTATGCATAACATCTGCATGTGTCCCTCCAAAAACAGGTCCTGGATCGTAGTGTAAATAGCAGCGTAGTCTTGTAAATAATGCTCCCTACCGGCTGTATGTTTAGTTTGAGAATTCTTTCCGGATTCGGTTATCCTGTGGGTGTGTTTCTGTGAGGAGAAGGGTGCAACGTCGCAGGGGGACATATTTACTCATTTGTGAATATCTGTAAAACTGTCGCACTCAGGGTAGAGTTAATAGTAGAGGGAACTACATTGCGTGCCACACTAAAGTAGGTAAAAATTTATCGGGTCGGGACGCCCCGAGGGTAGAGAAGGGTGCAATGTTGCGAATATGGAATTTGGCCTCCATATCCGCTTGTAAATATTCCCCTATTTTCTCCGATACTCCCCAACTCTCCCTTACCCCATTCCCTAGTCCCATTGTCTGTAAACAACACCCATTAGAGCCGATCTTCCCCTTCATCCCCCCATTAAATGTCGTGCCCAGGTCCCCCGCACCACACGTAGACAATTATAGGACATCTTGCTAGTTATTCTTAATCTATGTCAGTTAAGGACTTGTTTCCATTAATTATGACTCTTCGTTGCACCAGAATGTGATTATATGGCACCTGTTAGGAAGTTTAGGACCTCCCCATACCTCTCCGCATCTCTTCCCCATGAAGAAGCGCCAACTACAACAACAACAACAAAAGAGGGGGGCGGCGCGGTGACGGCATGGGGAGTGGGCGTCCTCCTTCCGGCTCGGTTAGCCGCCATTGACCACGCGCTCCACGGGGTTACCACGAAGGGGCTCCCTGTCGGCCCCTCGTCAAGGGCGGAGCCGGTAACCCCCGCACCCAATGAGAAGCCATGGGCCGATGCCATCTGGGGCGGCGCTAACGAGCCGAGGGCGTGTCACTCCCCGCCGGATATACGCGGCCCCGCGCCGGACGTGACGTGAGATGCGCCCCGAGCTTGGAAGGACAAGACGCCACCCTCCCGAGCGCTGAGCGACCTCCCCGGCATCTCCACCAAAGTCGCGACCCACGAGCGCTGAGCGACCTCCCCGCATCTGCTGGACACCACCGTACGTGATTCTGTCCCTGAGCCAGGTGCACCTGAGCCATCGACTGCCGCTTTCCTTGCCATCAAATCCCGTGTGAGCCAGTTTTTGTCCTGTTTCTCTGTGGTCTGTCGGGAATAATATAAGGTTGTGTCTAAGTGCCTGTCTTCCTATGATGTACCTCTTGTAGTTGTAATCTAACCTTCCGCCTTAATATAACCTCCTCCGGAGGTCTTGAGAACTGAACCCCTGGTGTCGTATTGTGTCATTATAACCCAGCCGGGTGTCTTCTCTTTTCCTTATTGAGCCAGCATCGCGCGACTCGTCAACGTTCGAGTACGATCGGGTAATTTGTGCGGACACGACGGCCATTCCGCTCGGCCCACCTTAACATCAAAGTCGTGTCTGTAACAATATATATATATATATATATACATATATATATATATATATATATATATATATATATATATATATATATATATATATATATATATACACATACATACACAGGGTGTTTCAAAAAGATGGACCCAATTTCAAAGCAGTATATTTCACGATGGCAACATGTTACAATTACACAAAAAGTTACAAACGGTTTAATGAGTTATCAAGTTTTACTTACCATTTTATAAATGCTCTATGTGCCCTCCACCTGCTGCAAGGACAACATCGAGACGATAGTTGAATTCATCCCAAACGTCTCTCAGAGTGTCTTCTTTCACTGAAGTCACCGCTGCCATGATTCTGTTTTTGAGGTCATCCAGATTAGTCGCTAATGGTGGCACCAAAACACGGTCTTTGACGTATGCCCACAAGAAAAAGTCGCAGGGTGTAACGTCTGGGGATCTTGGGGGCCAAGAGTGTAGCGCCAAGTCTTGGGGTCCCGTGCGACCTATCCAACGTTGAGGCAGTGTGTCATTTAGAAAATGTCGAACCTGCAGGTGCCAATGTGGCAGTGCTCCGTCTTGCTGAAAAATGAAGTCATCGGAATCTTCATTAAGTTGTGGAAAGAGCCAGCTCTGCAGCATTTCGAGATAGGTTTGCCCTGTAACTGTTTTTCCCTCGAAAAAGAAAGGGCCATAAACCTTTATTTGAGAAACGGCACAAAACACGTTCACTTTCGGGGAATCACGCTCATGCTCTACAGTTTCGTGTGGATTCTCTAGTCCCCATATGCGCACATTGTGATGGTTAACTTTACTGCTTAGATGAAACGTTGCTTCATCACTAAAAATCAAACGCGGTAAGAAGCTGTCGTCTTCCATGTTCTGTGAGATCGCATCACTAAATTCTACACGCTTTCCTTTGTCACCTGTACGAAGAGCCTGTACCAGTTGCAACCGGTATGGCCTCAGGATTAAACGTCGTCTTAACACATGCCAGACAGTCGTATGAGGGATCGCAAGTTCTCGGCTGGCACGACGAGTGGACTGGCGCGGGCTACGCAGAAAACTCTTGAATTCTTGTCACGTTTTCCTCTGAAGTGCGTGGTCACTCTGGGCTCTTCCCCTTACATAAACAGCCTGTTTCCTCAAATTGTCGGTACCAACGACGAATGCTCTTTGGCATTGGCGGAGCAATGCCAAAACGCCGTTGAAACGCACGCTGCACCGCAATTACGGATTCAGTCTTGCTGAAATGCAGAACGCAAAAGGCCTTGTGTTGCGGGGTCGCCATCTTGCGAACGACTGAGGCTAGAGGCTGTTGGTGCGCTGGGAGAGCCATCTAGCGGTGGTCATTTGAAACTCTATGCCCCGCCCTTTCAAGTGGTATGAGGTTCATTTATGGGTGGTTCGTGGTTGCAGAGATATAACGATTTCAAATCAGGTCCATCTTTTTGAAACACCCGTATATATATATATATATATATATATATATATATATATATATATATAGTATATACCGAAAACTAGTTTATATATCACACTTTACATCCTGGAAATGACACTATATGTCTTCCTCAGTTTGATTAGCTTAATTGTGTGTGCGTGTCATTGGTTGCCATCTCCAAATGTGGGCCTCAGAAGGTTGAACAGAGCCCGCCCAGGTCTCAAAATATTCACCTTTGTGTCTGTGTGTGTATGTATGAGTGTGTGCACCTATGTCTGTGTGCGTGTAAGTTGTTGTTGCCTGATATCTCCACACATGGGTGTGTTTCAGGAGATGGAACAGAGACGTAAAGGGTCTCAATGTTTGTGTGTGTGTGTGTGTGTGTGTGTGTGTGTGTGTGTGTGTGTGTGTGTGTGTGTGTGTGTGTCATGACTCTTAAGTCTATCCTGTGTGTGTGTTTGTTTTAATTGTTTATCGTTTCACTGGTCAAATTAATTCATGGAAACAATCACCATTCACTATCATTCACCAAAATCAAGACTCTCTGCTCACCTTCACTCTTTCATTCCCCTTTTCTCCCGCCTCTGGAACAAACTCCCTCACTCTCTTCAATCCCACTCCTTCCTCCAGGTCTTCAAAACATCTGTTCACCACCATCTCTTATCTTCCCCCATCCAAAACCTTGATCTCTTCTACCCCCGTTAATCCACTCCAACCCGATCTCCTTCAAATTCTGTTTTCTTTCCTGAAAGTCCTTGTAGTGTCCATCTTGTTTATCCTGTGTATGTTTATCCTGTTATATGTTCTATGTGTTAGATCTCACATGAGCCTCGACTTAGTACACACAAAAAAAAATTGTTACACACACTCGACGACTTACACACAATTACACACGACTTACACACAATTACACACGACTTACACACAATTGTTACAAAAAATTACACACACTCCCTTTATTATATGTTCTATGTGTTAGATCTCACATGAGCCTCGACTTAGTACACACAAAAAAAAATTGTAAATGGATACAAGGATGGACAGGGAACATCCATTATTCAAATAATGATGTGGGGATGGTTTATCAAGATGATTTCTTGTGACCATCCCTACCTTGTTTACATACTTTTTGACATCCCATCGCTACATCCTTTTACATTTTAAAAATGTTTTTAATATTAATAAATGCTTCCACAAGCAGCTGCATCCATGAGGAATAGGACACCGATGTGGAAGTTATGTGTTAGTTATTTAATAGCATTTTACAATACACACTTTCGTCTAAAAAGTGTTTTACAATTAATGACATATCCTAATTATTCAGTAAAACTCCCAAGTTTTCACATTACTTTTCTGACTGAAGATACTTGATCTCCTGTAGACAAACACGACATCACCATGCTGTTTTGGCATGAGGGGATCCATATATTTTGGATTAAATGTTGTGAGCAAGGAATTACTCTCCCACCTTCTACCCCACTTCCTTTCTCATTGTTAATGCAATGCAAATAGAGAGAGGAAGTTGTAGGCATTTACAGAGAGTTGCATGATATATATTCGCCGCAATGATGGAAAACTGGGTCAGCATTGAAATCCCAGTGAAAGAATCTGAAGGGTTGAAGCCTGGCTATTGTAGCATTGCAGCAAGAGGGGTAGGAAGGTCGTAGTGCAGAAGGGTTGAAGCCTGGCTATTGTAGCATTGCAGCAAGAGGGGTAGGAAGGTCGTAGTGCGGAAGGGTTGAAGCCTGGCTATTGTAGCATTGCAGCAAGAGGGGTAGGAAGGTCGTAGTGCAGAAGGGTTGAAGCCTGGCTATTGTGGCATTGCAGCAAGAGGGGTAGGAAGGTCGTAGTGCGGAAGGGTTGAAGCCTGGCTATTGTAGCATTGCAGCAAGAGGGGTAGGAAGGTCGTAGTGCAGAAGGGTTGAAGCCTGGCTATTGTAGCATTGCAGCAAGAGGGGTAGGAAGGTCGTAGTGCGGAAGGGTTGAAGCCTGGCTATTGTAGCATTGCAGCAAGAGGGGTAGGAAGGTCGTAGTGCGGAAGGGTTGAAGCCTGGCTATTGTAGCATTGCAGCAAGAGGGGTAGGAAGGTCGTAGTGCGGAATGGTTGAAGCCTGGCTATTGTAGCATTGCAGCAAGAGGGGTAGGAAGGTCGTAGTGCAGAAGGGTTGAAGCCTGGCTATTGTAGCATTGCAGCAAGAGGGGTAGGAAGGTCGTAGTGCGGAAGGGTTGAAGCCTGGCTATTGTAGCATTGCAGCAAGAGGGGTAGGAAGGTCGTAGTGCGGAAGGGTTGAAGCCTGGCTATTGTAGAATTGCAGCAAGAGGGGTAGGAAGGTCGTAGTGCGGAAGGGTTGAAGCCTGGCTATTGTAGCATTGCAGCAAGAGGGGTAGGAAGGTCGTAGTGCGGAAGGGTTGAAGCCTGGCTATTGTAGCATTGCAGCAAGAGGGGTAGGAAGGTCGTAGTGCGGAAGGGTTGAAGCCTGGCTATTGTAGCATTGCAGCAAGAGGGGTAGGAAGGTCGTAGTGCGGAAGGGTTGAAGCCTGGCTATTGTAGCATTGCAGCAAGAGGGGTAGGAAGGTCGTAGTGCGGAAGGGTTGAAGCCTGGCTATTGTGGCATTGCAGCAAGAGGGGTAGGAAGGTCGTAGTGCGGAAGGGTTGAAGCCTGGCTATTGTGGCATTGCAGCAAGAGGGGTAGGAAGGTCGTAGTGCGGAAGGGTTGAAGCCTGGCTATTGTGGCATTGCAGCAAGGGGGGTAGGAAGGTCGTAGTGCGGAAGGGTTGAAGCCTGGCTATTGTGGCATTGCAGCAAGAGGGGTAGGAAGGTCGTAGTGCGGAAGGGTTGAAGCCTGGCTATTGTGGCATTGCAGCAAGAGGGGTAGGAAGGTCGTAGTGCGGAAGGGTTCGCTTAATCATATAAAGCATTGGTGAGGGGAGCGACTTATTTCCGGCTAATTCTCAAACTATGGATCTTTTCTCTGACTTACTAACTAACCATGACTCCAAGTAAAATCACCATAACACAAATATCGATAACAAGCTGTATTTATGAGCGACGTTCACAACATTATCGGAATCACATAATAATACATCCACGCACGCCGATGCATTATTATGTTTCTTGCTCTTGAAACACTTGCTCTGTCTGCCCTTCAAACTGTCTATTACCAGTAAATATAAGTTTATAGATTGCTCCTTTAGCCACTTTTTGTTGTTTTGGTCATTTCCTCATCATCAGTGAATCAGTGGGCATGCACTAGGTGGGTCTTCAAAGTCAAAGCAAATAATATGTGCTGAAGGCCAAGTCCAGTTGTATAGGAACAGATAATAGATTCTGAAGGCCAGGTCCAGTTACTCAAAGAGTGTGTGTGTGTACCGGGTACTCGAATTCATGAATGGCGGTTTTCTCGACATGGCACTTGTGCACAAGCACATTGTCATGGATGAGAAGCCCACCTATGGTCAACACCCCTTAGCAATTGTCCTTGATGGCCTGCCACAATTTTTCATGAGGCTGGTGTAATATGCTCTGGTGGTTTTTGTTTTGTGAGGCATCATAAAGTTAACTAGCAGGATTCTCCTGGACTCGGAGACATAATGTAGGCAGCTGAGGGATTGGTGAAAAATCATCGAGATTTTTCATTTGATTTGATTTGATTTCATCAAAAATCATTTGGTTGTTGGTGATCCCTTGGGCCTCCACTGCATGGATTCCAAATTTTGGGTTCAGGATGGCAGTGGTGATGTCACATTTCATCACCAGTTTACCAGACAAGTTACACACCTTGCTGTCATATTGGACGCACCCAAGTGTTTGTGGATGTTGGTAAAAGCACTGCTTTGAGAAATTCCAAGCTTTACGGCCATTTTGGCGACCTTTCTGCAGTGACTTCTGCGACTAAATGATACTGCGTGATTTATACCCAGACCAGGGTAAATGTTTGTGGGTCGGGTGCATCTCCCAGCTGTCCTGACCTCGGGTCATCTTCAAGGAACCTCGGCCCATGCTTATAGTCAGACACTCATTTGATTACAATATGAAAGTGTATTGTTTCCAGACACGGACACTAGACATTCAGGGATTTCTTTGGAGGTGACACTTTCGTCGTATAAAAATTCGATGACACTTCAACGTTCAATTATAAGGTAAAGTAGAAAATTGTATAATATGGAAAACTTCTGGATTATAATCATAAACAACATCAGATGAATGGAACTGGTGGCATATAATAAGCATATTACATTCAAAATGAGCAAGAATCTGGCTCTCGGGTGCCCTATTCGTATAAACTTTTGAATGTCCTCTCTATTTACCCATTTATCTGCATGATTACCATAAGAAATGGAATAGTAATATGCAGACTTATACAGACTTGGCATTTAATATGGAATTTTTTTTTGTGGGGGTGAACTTACTTTTCAAGATGCCTTAGACCCAAAAGTTCATTGGAATTATGTTGAAATTATTCTAGATTTTGTTAATGTGACCTTTAAAAGAAACAAAAACCACATTTGACATTTCGAAACAAATAAATTGATCCTTGAAAGTGATGTAAACTGATATCGAACTCAATTCATGGACAGTACTGTGTTAAACTTCTGTACGTTTTCCAGAAGTATCTCTTTATTTTGCACATTAGCCAAAAATGTTTTTTTACATAAACAAAAGCTAAATTATGACTGGGATTACGGACAGTAAAATTACAGTTCAGTACTTCGTGTAACCACCACGAGCATTAAGGAGAGCACGTACACGTTGAGGCATGCTGTTCACGAGATTTGCCAAGGATTGGACAGGAATCGCTTGCCATGCAGTGACAATAGCCTGCTGCAATTCACGCACAGAGGTCGGCTGCTGGTCCACGTGGTCGATTTAACGCGTTAATTCTGCCCACAAGTTCTCTATCGGATTCATATCCGGGGACATGGCAGGCCACTCCATATGCTCTACACCACGGGCAGCAAGAAAGTGTTGGATCATGCGAGCACAATGAGGCCGTGCATTGTCATCTTGGAAGACAAAGTTTCCTCGAAAGGCTGCACGAGCAAATGGAAGCAATGTTTCTTCCAGAATGGCCCTGTACTTGAACTGGTTCAGGTTTCCATTCAGAACAACCAGGTCAGTTTTGCCCCCTGCATGAAAAGCAGCCCAAACGGTCACCCCACCACCTCCACCTTGGACTCTTGGCACTATACAATCTTTGTTGAAGGCTTCATGCACTTGTCTGCGCACTCGGACGCGGCCATCTTGACGATAGACCAGAAATCTAGACTCGTCACTGAAGATCACGTGATTCCAGTGTCCTGGCTGCCATTGACGGTGCTCTCTGGCCCACTGCAATCGGCACTGGCGGTGTTGTCTGGTCAGGCATGGCTTTCTCAGGGGACGCCTGGCACGATAGCCTGCTTGAACTAGTCGTTGGTTGACTAGCCTTCTGAATACAGGCACATTTGTCAGTTGCTGCCATTCAGCCCTAAGCCGATTAGCTGAATTGGTACAGCCATTGCGGACTAACCGGTGCAGCTGGCGATCATCCCTCCTTGTGGTTCTGCGGGGACGTCCTGGCCTCAGTATTGGAGTAGGGACACCCCTCTGAGCATTTCGTTTCAGGATCTTTGACACCTGACCTTGAGTGATGCCATACTGCCGAGCAATAGCACGCTCTTTCATGCCGTAATTTCTTAAAGCCATCACTCCATGACAAACAGCATTGTCGAGTTGACGGACCATCTCCAGAGGAAGCGGCAATAAGTTTTGTAGACGTGCAGCAGTTGTTTTCCACTAATACAGAACGCGACAACCCTTGTATACCCGACTGTGAAGCCAATCGTCAAATGCACCTGTCCGTACATTTTGCCACGCCACCTGTGATATAATCCTGTTGTTGACTTCTTGCTGCGACAGACAATCAGTGACATGGTTCTTTTAACAAATAAATCACCAAAGTGTAAAAGAAACTCACCAGATTGATATCCTGAGTTAAGAAAGTAAACCCAAGTCAAGAAAAAAAAAAATTCCATATTAAATGCCAAGTCTATTCGTGAATATTCATTGATTTATAATAAGGTGCGCCTGTCTCTATCAGATTTTGGTAAATACTGTATCATTTTGGTAATACTGTATCAGATTTTGGTAAATACTGTATCGATTTTGGTAAACATCAGGCAAACAAATTCCATCATTTCTCCTTCCGAGCATATTCAAGTTCAGTAGTAGATCACAGTCTTTTGGCTCTGGCCCTTAGGGCAGAATTCCAAGATCTCTCAGAGAGGTTTGATTGAGTGTAAGTTGGAGTTCTGAGTTGGCCACGGCAAGGTGTGCTATCATCCTGGTAGATGTGTGATGCCCCTCGCAGCAGTATTACTTCATGATCAGTTGTGCAGTGTGGTTCAAAATATAACCGTAAGACACCTTTATAAAACACACGCTGCGTTGTATTGGGGGGGAAAGTACATGCAGAGGCAAGTTTGTTGAGTTATTTCAAGTTTGGGTGTGCTTTAATTGCATCTGCTAACTAGAAAGGCACTCTGTGGAGCTCATACCAAGCTGAACTTGGAACTGGTTGTTCTTTTGGAACTGGAACTTGGAACTGTTCAGCCCACCAGGCTGAACAGTTTATGGTTTCTATCCCACTGATAGGCCGAATCTGGATTCGGACCTGAACCAAAATCGAAACGGGTTGTTATTGTCACCTAACCAACTCGTCCACAACTTTTTTAACTATGTTATATATCGCTTGTCACCCGAACTCTCAATGGCGAAGAATCACTTACAAAATTAAATAATTCTCGTATCCGAATCCATATTCAGATCTTCACCAAAATCGAATCGATTCGGTCTTGTCACACACCCAACCGGTCCACCAAGTTTCGTCCAAATCCGTCCATAAATTTTTGAGATATCATGCTATATATCAGTTTTAGCCCTATCACTCGATGGTGAAGTCATTTCAAAAATTAAATAATTCTCACATCCGAATCCATATTCAGATCTTCACCAAAATTGAATCGATTCGGTCTTGTCACACACCCAATCTGTCCACCAAGTTTTGTCCAAATCCGTCCATAACTTTTTGAGATATCATGCTATATATCAGTTTTAGCCCTATCACTCGATGGTGAAGTCATTTCAAATATTAAATAATTCTCACATCCGAATCCATATTCAGATCTTCACCAAAATAGAAACGATTCGGTCTTGGCACACACCCAATCTGTCCACCAAGTTTCGTCCAAATCCGTCCATAACTTTTTGAGATATCATGCTATATATCAGTTTTAGCCCTATCACTCGATGGTGAAGAATCATTTCAAAAATTAAATAATGCTCACATCCGAATCCATATTCAGATCTTCACCAAAATAGAATCGATTCGGTCTTGGCACACACCCAAGCGGTGCACCAAGTTTCGTCCAAATCCGTCCATAACTTTTTGAGATATCATGCTATAGCCCTATCACTCGATGGTGAAGAATCATTTCAAAAATTAAATAATTCTCACATCCGAATCCATATTCAGATCTTCACCAAAATATAATATGTTCGGTCTTGGCGCACACCCAATCTGTCCACCAAGTTTTGTCCAAATCTGTCCACAACTTTTTGAGATATCATGCTATATATCAGTTTTAGCCCTATCACTCGATGGTGAAGAATCATTTCAAAAATTAAATAATTCTCACATCGGAATCCATATGCAGATCTTCACCAAAATCGAATCGATTCGGTCTTGTCACACATCCAACCGATCCACCACGTTTCGTCCAAATCCGTCCATAACCTTTTGAGATATCATGCTATATATCAGTTTTAGCCCTATCACTCGATGGTGAAGAATCATTTCAAAAATTAAATAATTCTCACATCCGAATCCATATTCAGATCTTCACCAAAATCGAATCGATTCGGTCTTGGCACACACCCAATCTGTCCACCAAGTTTCGTCCAAATCCGTCCATAACTTTTTGAGATATCATGCTATATATCAGTTTTAGCCCTATCACTCGATGGTGAAGAATCATTTCAAAAATTAAATAATTCTCACATCCGAATCCATATTCAGATCTTCACCAAAATCGAATCGATTCGGTCTTGGCACACACCCAATCTGTACACCAAGTTTTGTCCAAATCTGTCCACAACTTTTTGAGATATCATGCTATATATCAGTTTTAGCCCTATCACTCGATGGTGAAGAATCATTTCAAAAATTAAATAATTCTCACATCGGAATCCATATGCAGATCTTCACCAAAATCGAATCGATTCGGTCTTGTCACACATCCAACCGATCCACCACGTTTCGTCCAAATCCGTCCATAACCTTTTGAGATATCATGCTATATATCAGTTTTAGCCCTATCACTCGATGGTGAAGAATCATTTCAAAAATTAAATAATTCTCACATCCGAATCCATATTCAGATCTTCACCAAAATCGAATCGATTCGGTCTTGGCACACACCCAATCTGTCCACCAAGTTTCGTCCAAATCCGTCCATAACTTTTTGAGATATCATGCTATATATCAGTTTTAGCCCTATCACTCGATGGTGAAGAATCATTTCAAAAATTAAATAATTCTCACATCCGAATCCATATTCAGATCTTCACCAAAATCGAATCGATTCGGTCTTGGCACACACCCAATCTGTACACCAAGTTTTGTCCAAATCTGTCCACAACTTTTTGAGATATCATGCTGTATATCAGTTTTAGCCCTATCACTCGATGGTGAAGAATCATTTCAAAAATTAAATAATTCTCACATCCGAATCCATATTCAGATCTTCACCAAAATCGAATCGATTCGGTCTTGGCACACACCCAATCTGTCCACCAAGTTTCGTCCAAATCCGTCCATAACTTTTTGAGATATCATGCTATATATCAGTTTTAGCCCTATCACTCGATGGTGAAGTCATTTCAAAAATTAAATAATTCTCACATCCGAATCCATATTCAGATCTTCACCAAAATAGAATCGATTTGGACTTGGCACACACCCAATCTGTCCACCAAGTTTTGTCCAACCCTGTCCACTACTTTTTGAGATAGCCTGCTATATATTGTTTTTGGCCCTATCTCCAAATGGTGAAGAATCACTTTAAAAAATATACTAGCCGGTTCCTGATCTTCACCAAAATCTAATCATTTCGTCCTTGTCGCATACACTACCTCTCCGCAAAATTTCGTCCAAATCCGGCCACAACTTTTTGAGATATCCTGTTCACAAACAAACAGACAGACAAACAGATAGGGGTGAAACATAACCTCCATCCACCTTCGGTGGCAGAGGTAATGATAGTGTATTGAGTTTTAAAATAATATGTTCCAAAAATGGGTTATTCAACGAACCATCTTTATTCTTTTCTGCTCATACAATATCAAAAACACATTATTTTGGCCTTTTCGTCCAAATGTTGAGGCTCATGCAAGAGCAGAACAGAAGGCAAAGGGTCAATATAAACTGGGGGGGAATAGGAAACGCTGTCCATTAGCACAGAACAAGGAGTTCAAAGTGAAAGGGGGACGAAATCTCAGTGGGTGTAGAGAAACGCAGAGGTAGAAATGGGAGAGACCATCATGTGGGGGTGGACAGCACACACTGAGACCATGAACTTCTATACCTGTAAGTGGGGGCTGGATAACGAGCAGAAGCATCACCAAATAATGGGGAACCATATTCCACATTCTTTTGGAAGAAGGCCTTGTCCACCATTAAAAGCAGAGAATGCCTAAGGATAGACTAGGTCCTGCATAACAGCAGGCTTTGAAGACAAGCCAAAGAGTTACGGCCTGCATAAGACAGTCTAAGCAGATCATGAATCCGAGGAAGTAGAAAGACTGTACTTTTCCTTGAAGCTGACTACGGAAATATATTGGGGTTAGAGTTGGGATTAGTTGGCCTTTTTTGAGGGACAAAGTGATTGTGAGTTTGAGGATGAGTTGGGTAGGTAACAAAAACAAGCTGATTATGTTTTTGGTTCATGTCTGGATCCAGATCCGGACTATCAGTGGGATACAAAACGTAAACTGTCTAGCCCGGCAGAGGTATGCGCTCTACCGAGTACCGCGTTCTTGTTTTCACAATACAATTTTTAGGGACACCATGGTCTAGTGCTTGCTAGTGCGGAGGAAATATGTCAAGGATGGGGTATTCAGTAGCCTGCAAATGTATGCACTGATGAATGAGTGGTAGGATAATGTTGAGGAATGAATCACATGCATTGTCTTTGTCCAGAGATGGAGATTGTAAATTATTCTGTGGAAGTGATCGTGAACTGCAGTCTGACATCACCTGCCCAATTAAACTGTCAGACAGGACAGTTCCATGAAGACTGCCAAAGATACAGACACCTTCAAGAGCGCATGATCTGAATTGCCAAAGGGAGCTTAGGAAGAGCAGAACAGGTTAGAATGGAAGTTGTACATGAGCAAATTAACAGAGCCATCAGGGGTAATGTGGGTTGAGAATACAACACATTGGGGAAGGCCTGAAGTCTCAAAAAGGGACTTGGCTGCGACACCATGGGCAATGGTTTGAACATAGATGCCAAGCCCGTCAGAATGGTGACAGTTTAAGTTGCCACATATTAAAGAAAGAAAGCTCAGGTGGGAAGAAAGCCCGGAGTTAAAGATGGCTAAGTGGGCCTCATACATCGAGCCGTCACTCTTGGGAGGGCAGTAGACTTTGCACAGAAACACGACATTGCTGCGGAAAGGGCCACAGATTGAAATATATTCAATTGGGATTGGGCGAGGAGGGTTGGGTGGGGAAGAGATTATGGAAGAGGAGCTCTTGACATAGACTACAATACCACCAGCTGCAAGCGTGTTGAGTCTGTCAAAGCAATGCAAGATGGGCATGGGTAACACAATACAACGAATAGCCAGGGAGTGAGACAGGTGAGTCCAGCATATCTCATGAAAGAAAGTTTTTTTCCCTATGGGGATTATGTGGCCACCTTTAGGGGTAAATCCAAGAGATTGCAGTGTAAGCCTCTGATGGTATGGACCAGAAAGAAAGGCTTAGATGGTGTATTGCTGGAAGGGGCAAGGTGTGGGTGGGTGCACTGGCCAGTGGGTGGAGGTGCATGTGGTGGGTTATGAGTGCAGGTAGTGCAGTGTGGGCTCGGATGACAACTGGAGGGGCAAGAGAAGACCACATGGGTTGATAGTGAAAGATGGACCCAGGTATCTGCATCTACAACAAATAATTTTTCATTTCAGATATTGATAGGGCATCAACAACATGGTCACAACCTACATTATGCCTTGGATAAAGAACTAATTTTTTTTTTTCTTTTTTTTCTTTCTTTTTTTGTATACAGAATGGAGGCTCGTGAAAGAGCTAACATTTATCACACAAACAAATCAAACAGTCAAACAAACAAAGTATATAAAAAGGGGAGCGGTAGACAAGATGGGGAGAGAAGGGGAAGCACATAAACACAACATTTGAGAACAGGGACATCGGGAATGTGTGGGAGGGAGAGGGCTTGGGGGGAGGCGTCGTGGGAAAGGGGGGGGGGGGGTGGGAGAAGTATAAACACAAGGACACCAAGGACTTCCAGGAAAGAAGTTGGTATTTCAAAAAGGTGGATTTGGGGTGAAATTAGCGGGGGTAGAAAAGATCAGGGTTTTGGATGGGGGAAGATAAGAGATGGTGGTGAACAGCTGTTTTAAAGACCTGGAGGGAGGAGTGGGATTGAAGAGAGTGAGGGAGTTTGGTCCAGAGGTTGGAGAAAAGAGGAATGAAGGAGTGAAGGTGATCAGAGAGTCTTGATTTTGGCAGGTTAGCCATGAGAGAGTTGCAGGCAGATCTTGTGCGACCTGTAGGAATATTTGGGGTACAGAGCCCAGAGAGAGCTGGAGGAGCAAGGCCGGAGAGGAGTCGGTAGAAGACGGAATGACCACCAACCTGCCTGCGGTGAGTGAGTGAAAGGCCCTTGGAGATAGCATCATCGCGGGAGATTCCAATGATTCTGAATGCTTTGGTTTCAACAGCATGAAGACGAGCTAGGCGTGAGGCAGGAGCACCAGCCCAGAGGGGGGAACAGTATTCCATTGAGCTGTGGATGAAAGCCTTTTATGTGGTGAGGAGCTCAGGTGTGCCAAGGAAGGACTTCGCACGACGGAGGATGCCCAGTCGGCGACTGGCTTTGGTGGCCAGATTTGAAATGTGGTTTTCCCAGGAAAGATCATGGCAGATAGTGAGACCCAAAAGTTTGAGTGACAGAACTTCTTGGAGAGGATTATTCAGAAAGTGGATGGGAGGGTTGTCCAGTCGGTCTTTTTGGAGAGACATCGTAAGAGTGTGAGATTTGTCAGGATTGAAAGACATGTTCCACCTGTTTGCCCAGTCTGTGAATTTGTCCAGGTCTGCAGAGAGTGAGGAGGCTGCAGACTGCCGATCTGAGGGATGAGGAATGGAGCGGCAGAGAGTGGAGTCATCAGCAAGGAGATAGAGAGGATTTTCAAGAGAGTCAGAGAGATCATTGATGAAGACCAGAAAAAGCCCAAAGCCCAGAACACTGCCTTGGGGAACTCCAGCCTGAACAGGAAGAGGAGATGAGAGAAACCTATTCAGGGCCACACGTTGACTACGACTAGAGAGGACGTCCACCAGCCATGCGTGGAGATTTCCATGGATACCAAAGGAGGAGAGTTTGGTGAGCAGAGCTGGGTGCCAGACCGTATCGAAGGCACGTGATATGTCGAGGGAGACAGCTCAAATTTCCTGTTTGGCATTGAGGACCTCCATCCATTGTTGAGACAGCAGAAGCAGCATGTACAGAGTAGAGTGACCTGGTCTGAAACCAAATTGATGATCAGAGATCAAGCCATTGGAGAAGAGGAAAGATTTCATTTCTGAAGCAATGATGGATTCCATGACTTTGCTGATAATTGGGAGAAGGCTGATTGGTCTGTAGTTGCTAGGATTTGTTTTTGCACCTTTTTGTGTAAAGCGGTGTTGTTGGCTGATTTCCAAGCAGATGGCAGATGACCTTGAGCAAAAGAGAGGGTGATGAGAACAGAAAGTGGGAGTGAAAGAGCGGAAGAACAGGATTATAGGACCCGTGGTCTGATGCCGTCAGTTCCAGTTGCAGAATCAGAGTCGAGGGTTGACAGAAACTTTTCCACCTTGTCAGGAGGAAAGGACACAGAGTCCAGGAGCAGCTGGGTACGACTGGGTACGGTGGGTACAGAGAGGGATGGGTTTGGGACACAAGATTTAGAGGCAAACACAGAGTTGAGGCATTCAGCTTTTTCACGTGCGGAGTCAGCCGTGTGGCCATTTGAGGTGAGGGAGGGGATGGAGGGGGAACAAACACCAGAAACAGATTTGACCAGACGCCACCAGGATGTGGAAGAGGGAAACAGATAAGAGAGTTCGGTCTTGAGAACGGAGAGATATTGTTTCCTGGCTCTCCTGAGGGTGGACACACACTTGTTTCGGGCTTTGTGAAAGGAAATGAGATTTCCTTCCGTTGGATTCGCTTTCCAGGAGACAAAGGCAAGTTGTTTCTGGGCAACAGCCTCACCACAAGATTCCGTGTATCATGGATGGGAGGAAGGGTATGACAACTGAAGACGAGATGGGATAAATCTGTGCATGAGAGAGAGCAATTTACTTTGGAAGAATTCCCAGGATGAGTTGATATCAGAGGCGGTAGAGATGGGAGACCAGTCCAGATGATTGATGGCTGCTTGAAGACCAGCCAACTGGCATGGTGACAATTGAAATCACCGCATATGAGGAAGAGAGAGTTGGGATGAGTAGATAGAAGTTGGTCCATATTATCAGACAGCGAGATGTAGATGGAGTCATCACTGTTTTGTGGACGGTACAACACACATATGAACAAGAGGTGGGAGCGAAGGGGAAGCTGTAGCCAGAGGTATTCCTGGGGGTGAGGTGGAGAGAGGGCAGTGCAGGGCGAGTGAGAAAGAGTGTTTTTGATAAAGATAGCAACCCCACCTCCAGGACGAGGCTCAGGTCTATCATACCGGAGGAGGGAATAACCCGGGAGAGATATTAAGGAATCAGAGACATCATGAAGGAGGAAAGTTTCTGTTAAGCAGATCACGTCTGGTTTGTCAGAAGCAAACTGTATGGAGAGATCAGTTAAGTTTGAACGAAGGCCCCGGATGTTTGAGGTCCATACCGTTCATGAAGAGGAAGGGGGAGCATCGGATACAGAACAGGGGGTGGGGGAGGGGTAGGGTAAGATGTGGAAGAGGAGGAAGAGATAGGGAGAGCTGTTGAAGGTGTGTCAGAGATTTCAGAATAGCTCGGAGAAAGGGAAGGATGGGGCAGGCAAAAGGTTTGATGGTGATTGGGTGAGGCACAGTGAGGTGTTATTTGAGGAGGGGGGAGAGCGAGGCAGAAGGTTGGGGGAGATGGAGGTGAGAGTTGGAAGGGGGAAGAAGCAGGGAGAATGCTTTGAGGAGGAGGGGTGAGAGGGTGGAAATGGAGAAGAAATGAGGGTGGGGAGATTTGAAGGGGAGGAGTGAGGGGGGAGTTAATGAGGGGAGGGGTTAGGGGGGAGTTTAGGAGGGAAGGGACAAGGGGAGGGATTTGAAAGGGATGGGTGATGGGGGAGATTTGGAGGGGAGGGGTGAGGGGGAGTCTAGGAGGGGCGAGGGGGAGTCTAGGAGGGGAGGGGTGTGGGGGGAGTTTAGGAGGGAAGGGGCAAGGGGGGAGATTTGGAATGGATGGGTGATGGGGAGCATTTGGAGGGGAGGGGCAAGGGGAAGATTTGAAAGGGTTGGGTAATGGGGAAGATTTGGAGGGGAGGGGCAAGGGGGGAGATTTGGAGGGGAGGGGTGATGGGGAAGTTTTGGAGGGGAGGGGTGATGGGGAAGATTTGGAGAGGAGGGGTGAGATTGGATTTAATATTCAAAGGAAAGTTGCGATGAACCTGCGTGATGGGCTGATGTGAGTGGGTTCACTCACTGCCCAGGAATGGAAAAGGGAAAACGGGAGCATGGTTAGAATGAGTTAGGGTTGGAGAGAAATTGGTAGTAGATGAGGATTGAAGGATTGGTCATTAATAACAAGGTTACTGAAGTGGTGGGGGGTGGTACTATTTCTGGGTATGCATGAAAATGTGAAATAATTCAAGAAGGAATGCATTTTTTGAAAAACTTTTTAATGAGCAGGACATTGCTAACGATAAGGGAGGGTGAATGAGTGAAGAAGACAGGAATGGGGAATTTCTTCAGGAAGGAGAAAGCAGCCAGGGTCAGGAAAGAAAGAAAGCAGGGTCAGGAAAGTAGAGTAGGTACAGTGTGATGTGAGCCAAAGGCAGTTTGAGGGTTTTTTTTGTTATTTATTAATGTGGGGGGAGAGGTGGAATATGAGAAGACGTCATCGGGAGGCACGTGATTGGACTTAAGGTGGAATAGGTGAAAGAGAGAGGGAGGAGAGGAGGTAGACGAAAGTGGATGGGCAGCACAGGCCGGTAGACCACCTGCGACCTACTGTAATATAAAAACAAGTAACGCAGAAAATATATGCGAATACATACAGATCTTGCAGGACAATAACATTTAAAATTTTCAACAAATTGTAACATCAGCCAGACAAAATGAATATCTGATTGGTAGAAATTGGCTTTTTGCAGAACGACGCGTGTGCCATCCAATCGCTCCAGACCGCAGTCTGGAAATTCTTATCCTCCCGATGTGGCCGTTATCACTACCATAAGAGTTTTGCTGTAAAATATGAACAAATACGCTATTAGTGAGAGATGGAACCTGTTAACGAGAGAGCATAAAACAAACCATAACCAGAATATGTTCTTCCTAATAAAATACATTTGTCGCACATTAGAGAATCCTTAAAAAGAGAATTTTCTTGGCAAATCGTCATCCATTGTCGGCCATTTGGAAAGTCAAACCGTGGGTTTAAATACAAACTTTGAGGGCAGGCTTGTCAGGATGTGGCAGCACTGCCAAAAGAGCAATGGGAGCGATGCAATCTTCTGCCGTTACACCTGCTAATGGGATTTGCTGAGCTGTGCAAGCAGGCAGAGGAAGGTGCTGCAGGCTACTGAGTTGATGACCTTGACAGGTAACACATACTACAGATTCTGTGTTCATGTCAATTCGTCAATTAATGGACTGCAGCCGTTTTGTGAGAGGCTCCAGAAGTAACAAGCAAGTCGGGCTTGCTGAGTCGGCGACCGGCCGGCCACGCCTGTCCAGCTACCAGCTGATTTGCTGAACACGTGGACACGTGGGGAACCGTCCAGTGTAATTGATGTGGTGAAGTCCCATTCGGCCAGATTCTGAATTTTGAGTTTGATTCCATGCCACTTACTACCTCCAGCTGGCTTATATATTGAGAAGACATACCCAGACTGGACGAGTGTGCCAAGCACTGTTATTACAACTACTACTCGTTTAACAACCATTTCCCCATATTAGGTGGTTGGTTGGATGATGGCCTCTCTCAACTTGTGCCGGTTAAAATCATCCTCCTCCATCAAGCCCAACAACCGCATGTCACTACTGATCACATCCTTCCAGGTCCTTTTCGGTCTACCTCTTGGTCTTCTCCCCTCAACTACTAAACTAGTGATTTACTTGACAGTCTCCTCCTCTCCCCTTCTCACCACATGGCCAAACCAATTTGGTCTTCTCTTTCTCAACTCTTCCTCTGTACTATTAGTTTTGATCCGATTTCTTATGTCCACACTACTCTGCTTATCCTTGTTATCCCACACTTCCTTAGCTCTGTCCTCTCTGCTCTGCTCACAACTTTTACCCTCATTCCCCAAGTCACACGACCGTACATCCAAACTGGTCTAGCACAGGCTTAATATACTCTACTTTTTACTTCACTTGGGATAATTGTGTGTGTTAAAATGCCTCTTACCTAACTCACTCCACCGATTCCACACTACCCTTATCCTATTTTCTCGCAGCTAACTCCGCTCCACCGCCTGCATCTAATAAATCTCCCAAATAACTTAACTTAACTTCAAATCCCATATCTACTACATTATTATTTCCACCCATTCACCTTTTATGCCTCCGCCGACGAAGTCGACGCAGCATTATGTTTTCAGGTTGTCCATCCAGCTGTCCGTCCATCCGTGATAGGTTATCGTTAGCGCGATAACTTGAGAATGGCCGAAACGATTTCAATTTAAACTTGGTCCAGGTATGTATAATGATGTAAACATGAAATATTCAAATTTTGTGGTCAAGAGGTCAAAGGTCAGAGGTCATGTCAGGTAAAAATGTGATAACTTCTGAACAGCTGAAGGGATTTAATTTAGAACTTGGTGCAGGTATGTATAATGATGTAAACATTAAATATTTAAATTTTGTGGTCAAAGGTCAGGGGTCATGTCAGGTAAAAATGTGATAACTTCTGAACAGCTGAAGGGATTTAATTTAGAACTTGGTGCAGGTATGTATAATGATGTAAACATTAAATATTTAAATTTTGTGGTCAAAGGTCAGGGGTCATGTCAGGTAAAAATGTGATAACTTCTGAACAGCTGAAGGGATTTAATTTAGAACTTGGTGCAGGTATGTATAATGATGTAAACATTAAATATTTAAATTTTGTGGTCAAAGGTCAGGGGTCATGTCAGGTAAAAATGTGATAACTTCTGAACAGCTGAAGGGATTTAATTTAGAACTTGGTGCAGGTATGTATAATGATGTAAACATTAAATATTTAAATTTTGTGGTCAAAGGTCAGGGGTCATGTCAGGTAAAAATGTGATAACTTCTGAACAGCTGAAGGGATTTAATTTAGAACTTGGTGCAGGTATGTATAATGATGTAAACATTAAATATTTAAATTTTGTGGTCAAAGGTCAGGGGTCATGTCAGGTAAAAATGTGATAACTTCTGAACAGCTGAAGGGATTTAATTTAGAACTTGGTGCAGGTATGTATAATGATGTAAACATTAAATATTTAAATTTTGTGGTCAAAGGTCAGGGGTCATGTCAGGTAAAAATGTGATAACTTCTGAACAGCTGAAGGGATTTAATTTAGAACTTGGTGCAGGTATGTATAATGATGTAAACATGAAATATTCAAATTTTGTGGTCAAGAGGTCAAAGGTCAGGGGTCATGTCAGGTAAAAATGTGATAACTTCTGAACAGCTGAAGGGATTTAATTTAGAACTTGGTGCAGGTATGTATAATGATGTAAACATTAAATATTTAAATTTTGTGGTCAAAGGTCAGGGGTCATGTCAGGTAAAAATGTGATAACTTCTGAACAGCTGAAGGGATTTAATTTAGAACTTGGTGCAGGTATGTATAATGATGTAAACATTAAATATTTAAATTTTGTGGTCAAAGGTCAGGGGTCATGTCAGGTAAAAATGTGATAACTTCTGAACAGCTGAAGGGATTTAATTTAGAACTTGGTGCAGGTATGTATAATGATGTAAACATGAACTGTTTAAAGTTTGTGGTCAAGAGGTCAAAGATCAGGGGTCATGTCACGTAAAAATGTGATAACTTGAGAACAGCTGAATGGATATAAATCAAACTTGATACAAGTATTATGATGATGTAATAATGTGGCGGAGGCATATCGGTCGACGTCGTGACGTCAAAGTGTTGTTCTAGTTTCATCTGAAACTACTAGACACTATACCCAAACTTCCCTTAGCCCGGCTGCATTTCTGATGACACCACTTTTTGCAAGACGCACACTCAATATAATTTGACCCTCCTCCCTTATCACAAGTCACAGAGGTCCATTTACCACTCTCCTTCCTTTCTCCTTCTTTGCCATTGACCATCAGTTTCATCTTATCTAGATTCACCATCAACCCTTTACACTCGACTTCTTTTTTGGGATCATTCTTTTTTACTTTCCTTCCTTAAATGCTTATATTCCTCTCTATCAATGTGTTCCTTACTCTTTCTCTACTTCTTCCATACATTCTTCTTCTTAAGTATTGCTTCCTGAACATTAAAATCCTACCACCATCTACATTTCCTATAGTCATCCCACACGCCTCATGAGCTACCTTCATCCACGCATCCCTCAATTGCCCCAAAATCATCCACCTAACTTGCATTCACGAGTTATCTTTCCTTGCTCAACTTCTGGAATCTCTCCCTAAATCTCTATCCTTCAATATCCAAACTTTCAATCTGGTTCTACATTTCGCAAACTTCACGTTCTCTTCAGTCTTAATCTTTAGATCACCTACAACTAATCTGTGTTGTGTCAAATATTCTTCCCCAGGTATCACTTTCATATTAATGACACTTCCTCTAAGACTCCCAGGTATACGAACAAATAATCTGATAATTCAGTTCTCAATTCATGTATGTTACCAGTTGTTTTGCCTTTTCTTAAAACATGTACAATACTAGAACATCACTCGGTAGAGCACATACCTCTGCCAGGCTGACCAGTTTATGTTTTGTATCTCACTGATAGGCCGGATCTGGATTCGGACCTGAACCAAAATCGAATCGGCTTGTTCTTGTCACCGAACCAACTCGTCCACCAAGTTGAGCCATAACTCGTCCATAACTTTTTTAAATATCATTTTATATATCGCTTTTCACCCGATCTCTCAATGGTGAAGAATCACTTAAAAATTTAATAATTCTCGTATCTGAATCCACATTCAGATCTTCACCAAAACCGGATCGATTAGTCCTTGTCAAACAACCAACCTCTCCACCAAGTTTCGTCCAAATCCGTCCACAACTTTTTGAGATAACTTGTTCACAGACATACAGACAAACAAACAGACAGGGGTGAAAACATAATGTCGTGTGACTACCCTTGATGAACACCTCAGGGTAGCACGGAAGGCCAAGCCAACTTTAACTCTGAAACGTTCAGTTCAAAATGTGGCGGAGTTAATACATGCGGGGGTTGGGGGGAGGAGGAGGATGCTGAAGAGCACTTACCTGCACGGATCCCGCTCCAACTATTTCACACGCCGCTCTCTGACGTCATCGGTTGTGCTTCGCCAATCAGCGAGTTGCTCCCTACCTGTCCTTCCCGTCAATCAAAACCCTGACAAAGCACGACTCCTCGGGGCTTGCCCTCGGCCTGCCCGACTTGTGCGCTTCCAAAGTCAGGGTTGTCACCGGCAGCGGTCAATGTCCTGGCTTCCGGAAGTTTATTTAATGAGTGCCATTAAATGCGCGATTCTAGCTCTACGTGTCTATGGTGCATTGTCAAACGGAACAAAGGAATAAAATTACAGAGGTATCGACATACAAGGGATAATTTACCCATAATCCCTGAGCTAGTTAGCACAAGAGCCACCCTTCCCTTCGTATGGCCATACGTCACACTTAATCTGAACACACGACCTACCGGATCCCCACTTATTACATGGTGGTTATTCTTCTTCACGAAAATCGGAGCACACTAATCTATACAAATCTACCTGGACTAAAGTAATCACTGCCTACCCCCTACAAACGTAACAATAACCTCCATCCACCTTCGGTGGCTTCTGCCATTTCTAATACTAGGGCGTGCCCGTACGTGGGTGCAAAAAAACATGCGTGCAAACAACAACAACAAAAAAAAACTTTGAAACCACGTGGCAGTAACGACCACAGAACCCCCCCCCACCTCTATTTACATGAAATGGTTTGGTCCATTCGCAAAGCCAAAGCGAACGGCTTGCGAGTACGGTAGAACCCCCCCCCCCCCTCTATTTACATGAAATGGTTTGGTCCATTCGCAAAGCCAAAGCGAACGGCTTGCAAGTACGGTGACCATACCTTGGGAACCACTTGTCCGATTAATTTCAAACCTTGAAAAGGCACATCCTCGGGTCCCCAGCAATATACCTGGCAAGTTTCAAGTATATCGGACCCGTGGTTGTCGAGAAACAGCGGTCACAGACAAACACACACACACACACACACACACACAGACACACACACATACACACAGAGATTACTGGAATTATAGATAGACTAGGGCGTGCCCGTACGTGGGTGCAAAAAAACATGCGTGCAAACAACAACAACAAAAAAAAACTTTGAAACCACGTGGCAGTAACGACCACAGAACCCCCCCCCTCTATTTACATGAAATGGTTTGGTCCATTCGCAAAGCCAAAGCGAACGGCTTGCGAGTACGGTAGAACCCCCCCCCCCCCCTCTATTTACATGAAATGGTTTGGTCCATTCGCAAAGCCAAAGCGAACGGCTTGCGAGTACGGTGACCATACCTTGGGAACCACTTGTCCGATTAATTTCAAACCTTGAAAAGGCACATCCTCGGGTCCCCAGCAATATACCTGGCAAGTTTCAAGTATATCGGACCCGTGGTTGTCGAGAAACAGCGGTCACAGACAAACACACACACACACACACACACACACACACACACACACACACAGACACACACACATACACACAGAGATTACTGGAATTATAGATAGATACATTCACCTGCTGTATCTATTTCTCCATACCCCAAAACCCCATGCCCTCCTTCAAACCCCCCCTTCTTTTCTCATACGTGTCCACTTAAGTCGCCACCTCGTATTAACTTCTCAGATTCATGTACTTTTTGCACAACATTCTTTAATTATTCACAAACTTTTATTCTCTCCTGCTTCCCTAAATTTACCTGCGGTGCATAAGCTGACACTTTATTCATTAACCTTTCTCCTTTTATCAGCTTCAATTGCATGATTCTGCTGCTGTCTTGTTCCAGAACTTTCTGTATAATCGTTCCTTCAAATAGCACAACACCCTCTCCAGATTCTTCCCCTCCTGACAAAAACAACATATACCTTTCCTGTCCTGTGTCAAATATTGTTACTTAAAACATAAATATCATAATTGTTGTTGCTATCATAATTTATTGGATGAACACAAACTGTTTTGTTCACTATGTTTAATGAATGCATGAATACTCAGATTAATTTTAATTAAGGGAGAACTAAGACTTCAAATCGAATTTGCTGTTCCATGATTAATGATCATCATGATGCCACTGTCAACATGATTCACCAGCCAAGCAATCATTTTGTCATGCTGTGAGGTGGAGGCCCACGGCCTGGTTTTGAATCCAAATTTTGTAGATAGGTGATGTTCAAGCACCTTTGTTGTCCCCCGTCGCACCGCGGAGCGAAAGGGGGACTATGGTTTTCCCCTCCGTCCGTGTGTCCGTCCGTCCGTCCGGGCGTGCGTGCGTGCTTACGTGCGTGCATGCGTGCGTAAGCGAAGGACCGCATTTGAATTTGGTGTGTGGGTGCAACCCACGTCAAAATCCAAGATGGCCGCCGCCATGTATGTCTGATGCCATTTATGTCTGAACCTTGTGAGCGGAATATCTTGAAAAATAAGCGAAGTACCAACTTCTAATCTGGTGTTTGGGTGTATCTAGGCATAAGGAAAACGCTATTGAAAATTGTGTCGCCACGTCAAAATCCAAGATGGCCGCCACCATATATATGTCTGAGCCTTGTGAGCGGAATATCTTGAAAAATAAGCGAAGTGCCAACTTCTAATCTGGTGTGTGGGTGTATCTAGGCACAAGGAAGAACGCTATTGAAAATTGTGTCGCCACGTCAAAATCCAAGATGGCCGCCTCCATGTATGTCTGAACCTAGTGAGTGGAATATCTTGAAAAATAAGCGAAGTACCAACTTCTAATCTGGTGTGTGGGTGTATCTAGGCATAAGGAAGAACGCTGTTGAAAATTGGGTCGCCACGTCAAAATCCAAGATGGCCGCCTCCATGTATGTCTGAACCTTGTGAGCAAAATATCATATCATAGCATGTTTTCTGCGTCTTCCACTTTGTCAACTCACATCACTTCCCCGACGGGGGACCTTGGCGTAACGCTTGTTACCTCCACCACTGAAGGTGGACGGAGGTTATGTTTTCACCCCTGTCTGCATGTTTGTTGATTGTGAGCAGGATATCTCAAAAGATATGGACGGGTCTGAGAAAAATTTGGTGGACACGTTGAATGTGCAACAATGACAAATTGATTCGATTTGGGTGAAGATCTGGATATGAGGATCTTTTTGAGTTTCTCAGTAATTCTTCATCATTGTGGGATGGGGCGAAAAACGATAAATAACATGATATTTCAAATCCCAAAAATCATTATGACAAAGCTTGGTGGATGAGTTAGTTAAGTGACAAAAACAAGTCGATTCAATTTTGCTTCAGCTCCGAATCAAGATCCGGCCTATCAGTGGGATACAAAACGTAAACTGTTCTGCCTAGCGGAGGTATGTGCTCTACCGAGTACCGCGTTCTAGTTTTAACTGGTATTACACTTACCGAAATTCCCCTGAATAATGGATTCGTTAGGATGAACTATAATTTATTAATGTGCACTTTCCTTTGTTTACTATTGTCTGCGTGTATTGGTTTGCATGTATCCATGCACGTTTGTTACTTGTGTCGAAAAAATCGAAGATTTTTCAAGTATATTGGTTGGTCTTGTACGTTGTTCTATCGGTCTGTCTGTCTGTTTCTCTGTCTGTTTGTCTGTATGTCAGTCGACTGCAGGTCACAATAATATTGTCAACCGATCTTCAGGAAACTTCACCAAATGGTAGAGTTGGTCATAAGCAAGAAGCCTATTGTTTTTGGGTCAAATGTCAATAGGGCAACATAGGCCAAAGGTCACCAACTTTGTCAGATTTCTAAAGTCCTCAATTTTCATCCGATTGACTTGAAATTTGAAGAGGATTTGCATATCTGCTCACTGAATTCAACCACCAAGTATTTTTGAGGTCAACATAGGCCAAAAGGTCAACATAGGCCAAGTTTCTAAAATCCTCAATTTTAATCCGATTGACATGAAATTTGAAGAGGATTTGCATATGTGGTCACTAAATTCGACCACCAAGTATTTTTGAGGTCAACATAGGCCAAAAGGTCAACATAGGCCAAGTTTCTAAAATCCTCAATTTTCATCCAATTGACTTAGAAATTTGAAGAGGATTTGCATATCTGGTCACTGAATTCAACCACCAAGTATTTTTGAGGTCAACATAGGCCAAGTTTCTAAAATCCTCAATTTTCATCCAATTGACTTATAAATTTGAAGAGGATTTACATATCTGGTCACTGAATTCAACCACCAAGTATTTGTGAGGTCAACATAGGCCAAATTTCTAAAATCCCCAATTTTCATGTGATTGACTTGGAATTTGAAGAGGATTTGCATATCTGGTCACTGAATTCAACCACCAAGTATTTTTGAGGTCAACATAGGCCAAATTTCTAAAATCCCCAATTTTCATGTGATTGACTTTGAATTTGAAGAGGATTTGCATATCTGGTCACTGAATTCAACCACCAAGTATTTATGAGGTCAACATAGGCCAAATTTCTAAAATCCCCAATTTTCATGTGATTGACTTGGAATTTGAAGAGGATTTGCATATCTGGTCACTGAATTCAACCACCAAGTATTTTTGAGGTCAACTTAGGCCAAAAGGTCAACATAGGCCAAGTTTCTAAAATCCTCAATTTTAATCCGATTGACATGAAATTTGAAGAGGATTTGCATATGTGGTCACTAAATTCGACCACCAAGTATTTTTGAGGTCAACATAGGCCAAAAGGTCAACATAGGCCAAGTTTCTAAAATCCTCAATTTTCATCCAATTGACTTAGAAATTTGAAGAGGATTTGCATATCTGGTCACTGAATTCAACCACCAAGTATTTTTGAGGTCAACATCGGCCAAATTTCTAAAATCCCCAATTTTCATGTGATTGACTTGGAATTTGAAGAGGATTTGCATATCTGGTCACTGAATTCAACCACCAAGTATTTTTGAGGTCAACGTAGGCCAAAAGGTCAACATAGGCCAAGTTTCTAAAATCCTCAATTTTCATCCGATTGACTTGAAATTTGAAGAGGATTTGCATATCTGGTCACTGAATTCAACCCCCAAGTATTTTTGAGGTCAACATAGGCCAAGTTTCTAACATCCTCAATTTTCATCCGATTGACTTGAAATTTGAAGAGGATTTGCATATCTGGTCACTGAATTCAACCACCAAGTATTTTAGAGCTCATCATATACCAACAACTTATTTTAGGGATTTTGCAAGTATCGTTCTATGCACGACATATTTCTTGTTTGTTTGTTTGTGTGCATTGACTTGTTGAATTCCTTTTCCAATTAGAAATGATATTAGTGTAGCAGCATAGCAAACCTGTTGTGCATTTTGTGATACAAGCACCGAATTTGGCACAAATGTACATTAATATGTTGCGAACATTTTCAGATATTGGGCCACTTGAAATTCTCTCTTTATGTCCGCCATATTGGATTTCAAAATGGCCGCCACTTGAAATCTACATTTGCTATTATCTCTGGACGTAATGCAGCTATTGACTTGATTCTGGTATCTAAATGTATGTTTTTGGGGGCAAGGAATCCAATGGTACCAATTTCAACTTAATATTATCTATCACAGTCTGTTATATAATTTTATTTGGAAATTATCTAGGCAAATATTGGATTCAACACAATACTTTGAAAAGAATGTCTTAGTTCTGTAAATGTCTTAGGTATAATACTGACATGCTACATGGTCTAGTATTTGAGGCTAGGTGTACTGGTATCTGAGGCTAGGTATATACCGGTACTGAAGATACGTGTACATAAACAGTGTCATGTTAACAAGTTCAGCATTGCCACAAGTACATGTATGTTGTTGACTCATCGTCATGTGCAGTCCCCTTCACACACACAGAGGGCTGTGCACTGAAGGGCAGCCTTTTTGCACTTGCAGCGCCTCACACACCCTTTCTTGCACTTGCAAGAAACCAGCTCAATGCAGCTGTGAGCTGCCTCAGTTAGCCTGGTCCAGTAAGGTGTGTACTGTCCTTCTCCAGTCCTTGATCAACCCCAGTTGGTTGGTGGAGGGAGCTCTGGTGCTGGCAGCAGTATCTGACCCCACACATGTCCACCTTGATACACTGCCCTCTTGACATGTTCCTCCAGAGCTGCCTTCGTTGGAGGGATGAGCTGCACATTGTTCTTCCTTGCGAAGAGTTTCCTCCTGGCCTTGTCAATGTCTGTGCATTTGCTGGTTCGATCATACAACAGGATCACGAACCTCTCGATGATGCGCATTGCATCGTCTGGTATGTCACGAGGTGCAGAGGACAGCAGCAGCAGCGCCTCAGTGAGTTCTGGCAGTACCGTCCAGACTGCCCACGCAGTGTTCTTGCCATGTCTATGAAAACTAGACACAGTGTCGTATCCAGTTAGAGCGTGGAACATTGGCAGTGCACGAGCCTTCTCTCGTCCCAATCCAGCTGCTATTTCGTGTGCTGCTAGGTATCGGAAACTCTGGCCTGTTCCGAATGCCAGCCACAGTTTGTCTTCTGGTTGCAACTCCTGTGCCAGGGACACTGCCAGCACCACAACATCGGTGTCTACAGTCCGGATGAGTATTGCATGGTGTCCATGCTGGACTGCGTGAGATGCATGCAGCAACATCCGACTGTCAGCCTCTTCATGGTTACATGGGGCGAGTGAGGTCAGATCTGGCAGTAGTGGCTTGCTGAGCACTGCCTCTCCATCAGTAATGACGAGTTGCTTGTCCTCCTGGTCAAACCATTCCATGAGAGCTGCTGAGAGGAACCTGAACAGCTCGGTCTTGTTGCTGTCCACTCGTAGGAAGTTCTGCCAGTTTCCTGGTATGGCTGCGGCAGCCACCACACGTCTCCGCACACCTTGTCCCCGCTTTGCACGTGTACTACCTTTCAGTGAATCAGCAAGGTAAGTATCCCAGACCAGATCCAGGCGTGACACTGTTTGCAGCTTCGTGGACATATATGGGATGAAGATCTGTTGTGCATACTCTTCAAAGGTCTTTGATGCAGCCGGCTTCAGCATCTGGACGATGGCTGCTCCATCAAGCACAATACAGGTCGTGACAGGAGTCTCTGTCTTTGCGTCGGAGACTTCTTCCAAGCATGTGAGGAGATCACTCTTGGTACCAGTGCAGAGGCTTCCACCATCAGACAATGCAGGAGGACATGCCTGATTCTCGTGACAAAAGAACTCCTCAAGGTTTCCATCCCTCGTCTGGCAGCCAATGTACAGGCGTGCGAAGAGTTCACGGTCATTCTTGATGGAGGCGAGCTGTTGCTGACCTTTGCTCTGGCTTCTTGGAGTGGAAGTGCTGAACACCTTCAGCTTGTTACGAGGAATGGGTGCGTCCACTGCCTTTGTTCTGTCCAACAGACACTCTCTGGTGAAAGCCTCGAACTGCTCTTGGCCAATCCTCTTGGCATTCATCACGGTCTCCACAGCAGCAGGATCTGCGATCTCCTTTGTGTCCAGTTTGACTACATCCTGACTCTCCTCCTCGAATGGGTTGCCCATCTCCTCTATGACACCGACGAGAGAGCGAACATCTTTCACAAATGAGGTCTGTACACTTGGCGTCTGATCATGATGACGTGTGTCTGCTGTTTGCCGTCTCCAGTGTTGGTTCCCATCCTGGAATTCTTCGATCACCCTGGCAACTTCTGGTCCCGCAACCATCCAGCGACGTAGGGCACTAGGGTGGTTGTCAATGAGCCCAACTGCTCCACCGTCTCCTTTGATGCAGGCATTATTCTGCTCATGTGCCTGGTCAATCGGGATTGAAGAGAACACCCTCTGTGTTTTCTGAACGGTGAAGTCTGAAGCTCTTGGACATGGTGGAACTGTCTTCTGAATCTGCAACGATACAATGATATAATGTTAACATTTTGTTATATATATAATAGAGGGGTTTCCTCCGCCATACTAATGGAGAGGAGGATAATTCCTCTATATCGTAGAGCATTTAGCTTGGCACACTTAGGGAATTAGTTTTGTGAGATTATGCCGGAATTAAATTTTCACCCATACCGGAGGCAAGAAGAGAAATAAAATCACATGAGATTCTTTAGTTAAAAAATATTCCCAAATTTATTGAATATTTACAAAACATTTGAATTCATAAATTCTTACAATATTTACACAGCCAAGATTTAAATATAAATCAGTCTAAACTCTTATTAGGTTGGACAGTACATTTTCCAGACATACCCCGTTCTGTTAATTACAGCCTTCGTGTTAAATTCAGAACATGTCAAAACTGTCAGTGTGGAATACACACTTCACTCAAAATACTACTTTATATAAAACATTTCTAATTTAAAGCCTTATAGTAAGAATTTCAGATAAACCCCAAAAAAGTAAGACCAGGTTGGCTATTAGACAACCTGCCTCTGTCGTGCCCACCAGACAAGTGGTTTTAGCCAGCACACATGTGTATCAGGTAAGCTTGTGCTGAGTACATCATACCTGAACAGCTCAGTGAGGCAGAACACAGCAGTGCACACCAGGGTGACCCCTTCAGTGCATAAACCAATTAACCTGTCCACTGCAGGGCATATAGAAATGAAGTTATTTTCTGCATATAATAATAATATAAGTTCAGTTCTATATAACAATTTCTGTTATCACCACTACCACTACAACTACCACTACTACAAGCTTTGGCTGGAATTTTGTGGACTAACAGACAAACAGACATACAGACAAGCTGGGATCAAAACATTACCTCCTTCCACCATTTAGTGTAGAGGTAAACATCATGGAAATTATATCATGCCCTAGATTTAATTCATGCTTACCCGTGTATTTGCTTCACTGGTTCACAAGGTCTTTTGCATACATGTAATTCAGACTCTCGTCTTCATTGCTGACCACACAATGTTGTCTAGCTGAGCCCAGATTGTATGTAATTAACTCATTTATGTGGAGTCACAAGGTGATTTAAACACAGCCACACACAAAGAACACAGTTGATGTGGGTCAACACACATGCAGCCTCTCTACTCTTTTATTTGGGTCAGGGCTGTGATTAAAGACATGTAGTGGAGTCATGTTTGTAAACATTGTTAAAGACATGCTACAGTGCATTGTTAAGGAAACAAGACAGATGGAAGCCTATACAAGAAATTTCTGTACTCTAGAAACACAAAAGATGGCTTAAAGGGTCTAGGAAAAGGGGATTATGCATGTTTGGTATTTATTGACAATATGAATGTAATGTTACATAAAATATGCATATGAAAAACACAAATGAATGGGTCACTTTGTTTCCTAATGGGATATGAATTTATATTTTAGACTGCCAGTATATATGAGCTTGTCTGAGTTGTTACTAGTGATTTAGTATAGTTTATTTATTTATTTATATTTACAGAACTAAGACATTCTTTTCAAAGTATTGTGTTGAATCCAATATTTGCCTAGATAATTTCCAAATAAAATTATATAACAGACTGTGATAGATAATATTAAGTTGAAATTGGTACCATTGGATTCGTTGCCCCCAAAAACATACATTTAGATACCAGAATCAAGTCAATAGCTGCATTACGTCCAGAGATAATAGCAAATGTAGATTTCAAGTGGCGGCCATTTTGAAATCCAATATGGCGGACATAAAGAGAGAATTTCAAGTGGCCCAATATCTGAAAATGTTCGCAACATATTAATGTACATTTGTGCCAAATTTGGTGCTTGTATCACAAAATGCACAATTCTTTTGAATATTTGGGCTAAGCCGCCCCACTATATTTGAAGACTCTAAGAAGACCCACAATAATTATCAGTTGTATCCATTGAACTGGCATCAGACAAGCTTGATTGACTATTTCTCTGTTTCCCTTGAATGGGATGTGATGAACATCCCGAGGTTGAATGTGACAGTAAACATACAGCAGGAGCTTCATGAACATACAGCAGGAGCTTATTACTTTACGGTTTTTTTCCCCAAGTAGCTTTTCTGGTGTTCAATCAAAGGGACATAAACACAATGGCACAGAAACTTGAACCAATGACCGTCTGCTGATTGGTCAAATGCTGTAACCACTGCGTCAGCATTGCGCCCCAACCCACATAAGTACATAAATGCACAGCAATGTCGACAATATAAATATATAAACACTCGTACAGAATTAATAACTTATTTATACTTTAAATCAGAGAAAGATTTGGCTCTTTAAGGTTGTTTTTTGGAGGGGGGGGAGGGGGGGGTTTGTATACAAGGTCGAGGCTCGTGAAAGAGCTAACATTAATCACACAAAAAGTCAGACCGACACATAAAACACAAAAAACAAGGGGAGCGGTAGACAAGATGGGGGGAGAGGGGGAAGGACACAAACACAACATTTGAGAGCAGGGACATCGGGAGAAATGTGGGAGGGGGAGGGCTTGGGGGGAGGTGGGAGAGGTATAAAAGATATGGACACTGCAAGGACTTCCAGGAAAGAAGTTGGAATTTCAACAACAACAAAAAAAAAAAATGCGCCAAGGTGATATAGGAAAGAGAAAGAGAGAGAGAGAGTGATATCATGTCAATAACCAGAATCAGGATGTTGGTACATTTCCTATTTAGGGTTGGTATGGACACCCACCACAAGTCCTCAAATAAATCGACCAAGACACAAACTTGTAAACCTATAAAGTACCTTCCAGTCATCTGTGGAGGATTTCACATACAACTAGAACGACACTTGGTAGGGTGCATACCTCTGCCAGACTGAACCGTTTGATCCACACACACACACACACACACACACACACACACACACACACACACACACACACACACACACACACACACACACACACACACACACACACACACACACACACACACACACACACACACACACACACACGATTAACCTAACCAAATTGAGATATTTATATACTGTACTGTCATTTGTAGTCATATAGCAGGAGCATCCATTATTCAAACAAATATGTAGGGATGGTTTCATCTCATAATTTATTGTGTCCATCGCTACCATACTTTTTGGTGTATCATCCCTACATCCTTTTGCATTTAAAAAAAATGTTTTTTAAAATTACTTGTTATATAATACAATGCTGCACTTGTTTATTTTCTTTTTATTACAGAAACGAAGGCCTGTCTTTTATTTCTACCACCACAGGTGCCCATTAATGGCAGAGTTGGAATGTCCACAATTGGACGCACCGCAACAACCCGGCCCGGTATGGTGAGCTATGATGGTAATGGCCATTTGGGTACCAGAAAAGAGGTCGTGGCAGTAAGGGTCAACGGGGTGACAGCAGTCTCGGCTGTTGTGGCTTGGGTACCTGTGCCATCTGCCAAGGGAGTTCAGATGTACCAAATACACTACAACTGCAGTTCGGATGAGCCTCTCGTGTACAGGTAAGCAGAACTGTTTTACAAATGTTGCTGTTAGCAGCAACAATGAAGATGTATGTAATTTTTGTTTATCTTTATTTTTTGATGTTGAAGAGTTGTGTATTTTTCAATATTTAAAGATGTCATTGAGTCATTAATTTCCTGAAAGTAACTAATGGTCATTGAGGTGCTGGGGATGTAAAGTTGGCTGGGGGAAGTAGGGTGGGGGAGGGAGGGTGTGGGGGTGTGTGAAATATCCCAATATGCCTTTCACAAGAGTAGGCCATTGTGTGCTGTGGCCTCAATTAAATTCCCTGCCTGGGGGTAGTTGTATCATCAGCAGTAGTCATGTAGTTGTTACATCCTCAGGTTGTTGTTTGTGAATTTAAAAACAGGGGCGCTGGCTTGTAGATTAAGTAAATTAAATGCATCTAAAACAAAAACTTGATAGGTTGAATGGCATTTTGTGTGTTTTAGGTACTTAGTTATATGTTTTAAACTTATTGGTTAATTTCCTTAATTCACAACTGAGAATTTCAGTTATGCAGTAATTGGTGTCTTTGAACAGTGTGAGTGAGGCAAATCGCAGCCAGCCAGCTGTGTTAGTCCACATTGTCGGTACACAACGAGGCCAGTACCAGGCGGCCTTGGTAGACTTTGGTGTTCTAAATATGGGACATGACAATTATATATACATATAATTATATATACAGTGTGTATCAAAAAAAAGGTAATCCGAATTCAAGGGGTTAATAGGCAAAGGTTATTTATTTTTACAATTTACATGTGGTTTACTAATTAAGAGGAGATCCTCAGCTTTCCATTGATACCTTCCATGCATCATTGCTCTCACACATGACCGAGTACATGTTTATTTAAAATGACAAGTTCAAATTGCATTTTTACAAGTTTGGCTAATCGATGCAAGTCTGGATAATTGGTGCAAAATGAACGTCAGATGTGAACTTTTCTCAGGAATGATTGGCCTTTATGCACCCACACCTTCAACAAGTCCATCTCCCCTTTCAACACAAAGCTCACAGCGGCGTGCCCTGAACTGCTCGTCTCACCATAGCCGGGTCATTGCGCAAAGCATCCACTTCATGTCAAATACGGCCCTGCAATTCGTCAAGATCACGGGGAGGAGTTACGAACACCTTGTTCTTTAAATGTCCCCAAAGGAAATAATCACATGGTGTGAGGTCAGCTGATCTTGGCAGCCATTCCACTGCATGGTTGAGGGCGATGACTCGGGTCTCCAAAGAGTTCCCTCAGTCGATCTCGGACAGCGATAAGACGATGTGCTGGGGCGCCGTCTTGGGCCCACCAGAGATATATGAAGACACCACGAACCTGTCGCTCAAAGTTCTCCTCCAGCTGCGGTAAAACTTCATCATTGATCATCTGCAGATACCTGTTACCATTGACATTCCTTTGAAAGAAAAATGGTCTGATCACCTGACCACTTCCACAAAGTCCAAACCAAACAGTCCACTTTTGTCGATTCATGTTGGTGTCAAAATTAAATTCCGGGGGTTGTCCTGTTGGTCCATATTCAAGAACTTTATGGGTATTGACCTTGCCGTCGATGGCGAAAGCAGCTTCGTCGCTGATAACGAGATACCGCAGGAAATTGACATCTGCTTCGCAACGTGCTATCAACCATCTGGCAAGCACCAGCCTCCTGGCAAAATCCCCTGGCGTAAGTTGATGCCGGATGTCAATTCGATATGGATGTTGGTGGAGGTCCAGTCTTGTGATTCGGTTGAATGTTGCCAAAGGCAATCCCGTCCCATTTTGTGTTGCGCTGGTATCCCGAGGATGCTCCAAAACTTGCTGCCTTACTGCTGCAATGTTCATTTCCGATCGCCCAGTGCACCTCCGACCAGAATTCTCCTTGTTGTGGTTGAGGCCAGTGCCATGCTCTTGGTATTTTCTAACATTTGCCCAGATGGTTTTGGCTGCTGGAGGCTCCCGTTCTATGAAACGTTCCCTGAACGCATCACGAGTTCGCTGCAAACTTCCAGTTTGGTGAAAGGTTGTAACCACAAAGGTCCACTGTTCAGTCATAAGTTGAACCATCTTTTAATGACTCAGACTGTCTCTAAACCCATGCACTGTAGGCCCATCTTAAATACACATCTTAAACAAAGGATGACGCAACCGACGATTACCAGACCAGCTTAACAATTTTACATAATCAACTTGGCAGTTGACAAGTAATGCGTCCATTTCAAACTGTCTTGCACCCGATTAGCCAAACTTGTAAAAATGCAATTTGAACTTGTCATTTTCAATGAACATGTACTCGGTCATGTGTGACAGCAATGATGCATGAAAGGCATCAATGGAAAGCTGAGGATCTCCTCATAATTGGTAAACCACATGTAAATTGTCAAACTAAATATCCTTTGCATATTAACCCCTTGAATTCGGATTACGTTTTTTTTGATACCCACTGTATATACAGACTTGGCATTTAATATGGAATATTTTTTTTTTCTTGACGGGTTTACTTTCTGAACTCAGTATATCAATCTGGTGAGTTTCTTTTACCCTTCGGTGATGTCTTTGTTGAAAGAACCATGTCACTGATTGTCTTTCGCAGCAAGAAGTCAATAACAGGATTATATCACAGGTGGCGTGACAAAATGTAAGGACAGGTACATTTGACGATTGGCTTCACAATCGTGTATATAAGGGTTGTTGCATTCTGTATTCGTGGAAAACAACTGCTGCACTTCTACAAAAGTTATTGCCGCTTCCTCTGGAGATGGTCCGTCAACTTGACAATGCTGTTTGTCATGGAGTGGTGGCTTTACTGAATTCTGGCATGAAACAGCGTGCTATTGCTCGGCAGTATGGCATCACTCAAGGTCAGGTGTCAAAGATCCTGAAACGAAATGCTCAGAGGGGTGTCCCTACTCCAATACCGAGGCCAGGACGTCCACGCAGAACCACAAGGAGAGATGATCGCCAGCTGTACCGGTTAGTCTGCAATGGCCGTACCAAGTCAGCTAATCGGCTTAGGGCTGAGTGGCAGCAACTGACAAATGTGCCTGTATTCAGAAGGATAGTCAACCAACGACTGGTTCAAGCAGGCTATCGTGCCAGGCGTCCCCTGGGAAAGCCACGCCTGACCAGACAACACAGCCAGCGCCGATTGCAGTGGGCCAGAGAGCACCGTCAATGGCAGCCAGGACACTGGAATCACGTGACCTTCAGTGACGAGTCTAGATTTCTGGTCTATTGTCAAGATGGCTGCGTCTGAGTGCACAGACAAGTGAATGAAGCCCACAACGAAGATTGTATAGTGCCAAGAGTCCAAGCTGGAGGTGGTGGGGTGACCGTTTGGGCTGCTTTTCATGCAGGGGGCAAAACTGACTTGGTTGTTCTGAATGGAAACCTGAACCAGTTCAAGTACAGGGCCATTCTGGAAGAAACATTGCTTCCATTTGCTCGTGCAGCCTTTCGAGGAAACTTTGTCTTCCAAGATGACAATGCACAGCCTTATCGTGCTCGCATGATCCAACACTTTCTTGCTGATCGTGGTGTAGAGCATATGGAGTGGCCTGCCATGTCCCCGGATATGAATCCGATAGAGAACTTGTGGGCAGAATTATCGCGTCAAATCGACAACTTGGACCAGCAGCCTACCTCTGTGCGTGAATTGCAGCAGGCTATTGTAACTGCATGGCAAGCGATTCCTGTCCAAACCTTGGCAAATCTCGTGAACAGGATGCCTCGACGTGTACGTGCTCTCCTGAATGCTCGTGGGGTTTACACGAAGTACTGAACTGTAATTTTATTGTCCGTAATCCCAGTCATAATTTAGCTTTTGTTTTTGTTGAAATTCTTTTTGGCTATTGTGCAAAATAAAGAGATACTTCTGGAAAACGTACAGAAGTGTAACACAGTACTGTCCGTGAATTGAGTTCGATTTCAGTTTACATCACTTTCAAGGATCAATTTCTTTGTTTCGAAATGTCAAATGTGATTTTTGTTTCTTTTGAAGGTCACTAACAAAATCTAGAATAATTTCAACATAATTCCAATGAACTTTTGGTTCTACATCATCTTGAAAAGTAAGTTCACCCCCACTAAAAAAATATTCCATATTAAATGCCAAGTCTGTATATATCAGTACTGCGCTGATTGAGAATTTTGACAGTAACCAGCAACCGATTATAAAAAAAAATAATAATAATAATCTGCAGATTATGCTACCGATTCCGATTATAAAGTAATTAATGAATGACGCCATTGCGCACACATGAAGTGTATGCCGTGCTGGATCTGTGCCATGTCTGCGATTGACGTATTGATGTTATTGAGTGGTTGTGAATCGATACATTTTAGGGTCCCTTCTCTAATCGATTGGTTCATCGAACGGCAGAGCATTCTGTCATTTGTAAAAGGATTATGAGCTACCATGTGCAGTAACATTCTGATGAGTCAGCACTTACTTGGAAGGAAGAAGTGGTGTGCTCCTTCGATAAGTTAATGACAGATATAAAATGAAGCATTTCATACTTGTCTGGTCATGTGAAAAGGAAGTTGAATACTAAATATGAAAATGCAGTACAGGGAGTCCTCGGGTTACAAAGGGATTACGTACCGAACAATTATTCATACATTAAGTAAATCGATCGGCTGTTGACTCAGTGTTATAAATGGTGTTATCAGCGCATAAATGGGAGCTACTCACCCGGTGATTTCATAAGCTTAGCGTGAAAAGAACCAAAACAAGGAAAATGCCATGTTTAAGAATTTTTATACTTCTGGGAAAATTCAGCACCCATGGAACTTGTACCACAACGCAGTGTGCCAGCACCGCTCGATATGAAGCTCTTTATGGCCCCGTTCAAACCACAAATGGAGTTGATGAGTGAAAGAATGGGCGGTGAAATGCAAGTGATGGGCACGAAATGGATGCGATTAGTGGTGAAATCAAATGGGAGATTGGCGAAGCAATGGGCAGGGGAAAAGGCAGTTGTACAGGAAGAGGTAAGGCGGTGCGGGATCGGTGTCCCAAAAGAGTTGAAGGAGAGCGAGGCCAGACTTACGGGAGAAATCGGGAATGTGAAGAAGGAGGTGGAAGGACTCAGATAGGAGCTAGGACTTATGGTCGGACAGAATGAATTAAACAAACAGATTAAGAAAAATACCGACATAATTAAATAATAAATAAAGGACCAGAGGGAAACCAAGGGGCAATTTGCACTTCAACTAGGATCCGTAAAGAGGGAGTGTAAAACACGACATGATGAAGTGACAAAGACGATGAAAGAGATGGGTGAAGTAGTGGAGATTAAAGAACTCCCCCCAAGCCCTCTCCCTTCCACACATCTCCCTGCTCTCAAATGTTGTGTTTGTGTGCTTCCCCTTCTCTCCCCATCTTGTTTTCCGCTCCCTCTTTTTATATATTTTGTTTGTCTGGTTGATTTGTTTGTGAAGTAAATGTTAGCTCTTTCACGAGCCTCGATTCAGTACACAAAAAAAAAAAAAAAAAAAACAGGCGATGAGTGAACACATAAACATGATGGAACGTAAAATGGAAATGGTTATGGTGGCTTTAGAGAGGGAACTCGTAGGGGCGCACCGGGAAAAAAACGAGGGTAACAGAGTAGATGGAAGAGGTTGAAAACGCAGTAATCAAAATTAAGGAGGAACAAGTAGAGCTCCATGTTTGTTTGATACCATGTTTTGTGAAATACCATATGCCTTGACCTCTTGGGATCACGTGAGAGCATGCACGCCACAGCATATGGCCAAATGAATAAAGCAGTTATCTTACAAACTGCATGTAGAATATGCCCCATTTTCCTTTGGTGGACAGAGAATACTGTCAGTCTGCCTTTGAAATGGGAAAAAAATATTTAACAGACACTTTTATGCACGCCTGGAATGTATGACGTCAAAACGTACTTTACCAGAAAGTATGGTATAGTAGGAGTGATTGCGTTTCTCTTTGTACTCACAGCTGTTTCTAAAGCAATATGTTATTTTACATGAATCGGGTGTATTTTTAAAGGTATGTTTTTTCTCATTGTGCATTTCAATGAAAAATATATTTGATGACACCCGATTTCTGAGCTGTTCGTTGTATTAATGTTTTCCAAATTAGCGAGCCAAATTTTTCTCCTCCCCACATGACGATTGCGAGCTGTTTATAAAGAATAATGTCAATGCACATCTTGACACATCTATAATGCAACGTTGTTTTTAAAATTTGTTTATTGAAATTCGCTGTAAACAAGGGTGAAAGCTACTCAATGTTTGTGGGTTGTATAGAGTACAGTATAACTGTAATCGGTTATCCACATTGACTCCAAAATGCAGATTACTGGAAAATAGCCAATATCTTCCTGTTCCAATTGCCGGTTCAGATATCGGTCCAGCACTAACATACACATATATATATATATATATATACATATACTGTATATATATATATATATACTGTATATATATATATATATATATATATATATATATATATATATATATATATATATATATGATATGATCCAGATATAGATATTCACCAAAATTGAATCAGTTCTTCCTTGTCATACACCAAGTTTTGTCCAAGTCCGTCCACAACCCTGAGATAACCTGCTCACAGACAGACAAACAGACAGGGGGTGAAAACATAACCTCTGGCCAACTTTGGTGGTGGATGTAATTAGATTGCTCTCATTTTGGTCCAGGAGGATAATGTAATGCTATTGTATTTATGTTGCCAAGCTGGAGCACCGATTACCTTGCCGATCGCTACACCAATAACTTCAGTATTACCTTTACCTAACCATCAAACGTATTGTTTTGTGTTTGTATTCAATGAAAGGACAAGGTCCAATTACGTGAATTTCCCCCCAAAGTTCAGCATCTTCGTCATCATAATCATTACAATTACCTTTCAAAATTCGAGTGGAAAACTGTACAGTGAGTGGGTTAAACAGCAGAAGGGAAAGGGCATTCTGTGGCATCTCTGTGCTTATGTCATATATTCAGGGAAAGAGTTCATTTTGTGGTTGAGAGAACCTTCTGTCCTTTTTGTCACTACAAAAAAGGTGTGCTAAATAACGGTTATGGCAGAGTTGCAGCTGTTCCTTTAACATAAGCTCTCACTCTTCCATTGATTATTCCATCATCAAATAGAAGCAACTCTGAGACCTTTTTGCTTGATATCTTATCAAAGATAGTTTTGGGACCACCTTACGATTTAAATTGGGTCAAATCTGAAGGGATATATATTTACAACATGGTGTGCGCACCAGTGGTGTTAAGATAGGGTAGCGTACATGCTTCACACACTTGGCAGGTGAACATTTTAACTTTAACACCCCAATGGTGCACACTTCGAGTTAATTCCCTGCACATGCCTCCACTTGATGCACCCATAGATTTATTTTTCCTCTTGCATCGATCAATCATAAACTCGAGGTGATTTCAAATGAAAATTGATCATACAAGGCTAAATGTCGATGATTACATTTCATTTAGACGTTAATAAGTATTGCTGAAATTAAAGTGCCTCATAAACATTTGGCAATTAGTTGTTTCAAAAATATATAACCAAAATGGCATCAAGCTTCTGGATGTCTTCCTTGTGGTACGGATCCCTTGCAGGCCCAGTGTACTCTAGGATCGGTCTAACTGGCATTGTGTACACTTGCTCTTTAACTTTCCTTGGGGGTCGCCTAGAGGTTTCATTTCAGGAGCCTCATACCGTACCTGGCTTTGGAAGTTACCCTTGTGATTTGTGCATTCCATCTCAGTTTGTTGGCTATTTTGACCCCCAGGTACGTGGATGAGGATACATCCTGAACGAGATGGCCATAAAAGGTGTAATTCCTCTCAAATGGTTGGTTTTTCTTGGAGATCTTCATGACTACATATTTGGTTGAGTTGAAGGACATTGACTATCTATCATGCCACTCTGCTAACCTCTCAGGTCTTCTTGGAGCACTAGTACTTAAATGTCTTTCTTTGATTTTCCTGAGAGTGTTCACCACACAGTCATCATCAGCAAACAAGTCTAACTGTGCTGCGTAGTTTGGCTGTGAGATCATTGATGTAGACAAGGAAGTCTAGTGGTCCCATTACAGTTCCCTTCCAAAATCCTGAGCAAATCGGTGTTGACTCTCAGCGGGAGCCATTACACAGGTAAGGAAGAGTCTTAACCATATGAGTCTGTCTGTTTGTGTATGTGAGTCGGCCATCTTTAATCTGATCTCAAAAGGAAATGGTGTGCATATGTAAGCCATCATTCATTATCTGTGTGCCACGTTTGAACATTATTGGTAAACTAGCGGGGTCACCCGTGGGAATCCCACGGGCATGGATGTGTGTGACATTTCGACATATTGAGTTAGATGCTGCACCTGCACATTCAGTTATATAAAATGGTTACTGGCAATTTATCACATCCACAAATGATGTACTCCACACAATTTATGTACTTTACATAACGTTAATAGGAATACATGCCCGTGTAGATGGGAAATACAGTTTGTTTGAAATAAATCACAAATATCAGAAGAAAGTTTTTAAAATTTAGAACTATTCTCACTCAGAGTTAAACATCACCGTAATATTATTCGGTTGCTTCAACGTTTTCGGTGAATTATATGTCATCATTGTGAGATTTTTTTGGAATTTTTTTTTTTTTAATGAGATTTTTATATTTAAAAAAACGGCAAAAAAGCATCAGAACAGCTGTGAAACAGCATCAAAACAGCAGTGAAAAAGCATCAAAACACTATCAAAACAACAGTGGAAAGCGTCAAAACAGCAGTGAAAAAGCATCAAAACACGATCAAAACAACAGTGGAAAGCGTCAAAACAGCAGTGAAAAAGCATCAAAACAGCAGTGAAAAAGCATCAAAACAGCAGTGAAAAAGCATCAAAACAGCAGTGTAAAAGCATCAAAACAGCAGTGAAAAAGCATCAGAACAGCAGTGAAAAAACAGCAGTGAAAACGCATCAAAACAGCAGTGAAAAAGCATCAAAACAGCAGTAAAAAGCATCAAAACAGCAACAATGGTCCGGTGATTTTTCAATCACCGCAACTAAATGTGTCGGAGTAATTAACTATTTTCCTTCGTGCCCTCCTTTTGTTGCCTGAATGGTGTCACTGCAGGACCTCCGGGTAAACAACATTACGGGTGAAGATTCCACTGTGGCCATCAATTTTTCCCTGTTGGCCATTACTGACTACCTTTACCTTGACATCCTCAAATCGTTTAGCATGCGACAATGCAACATATAATTGGCCATGGCTGAAGACGGGTTCTGGTAAGTAAATCCCAACTTTGTGTAATGTTTGACCTTGTAGTCAGGTTCATTATGTTCAGATTTATAATTTCGTTCTTTTTTTGTGGAGATTAGCAAACCTATACATTTTTGGAAAGCTTATAGCACCAGGAATCCGAAAAACCATGTTTCCATTTGCGCAAATTTTTCTTTGGCGGCCATATTGGATTTTCAAAATGGCCACCATCGGAAACCTATTTTTCGCGATATCTCAACATCCGAACCACCTAGAGTGCTGATTCCAACACCTATACCCACATTTTTGGGGATGAGGAATCACATGAAGCCATCTAAAATAATCTACTCATTTCATTTCATTTCATAATTCATGTACATGAAAATAATCATTTCAACATGTTCAGTTCATGTACATGGAAAGTCATTATATCAGACCTAATAGTTCATTTAAAATAAACCTCATGAAGCTCACAATTACTTACCTGTTGTCGTTTTATATATTTGCAGGTCTTGAGAGAAGATTAGTGAAGTTACGACTCAGCCCACACAGTGGCAGCACTGCATAATTTGTCAAACCGCTTCAGCAAAATATGGAACGCTTGTCCAGCAGCCCAAACCGGACTCGTTTGAACACTTGCTACAAACCCTTAATGATAGAGCAGCCTACCATGATGGAAAATATGTTAAAATTCACAGTCGCTTAAAGGATGAAACAAGTGAAAGTCTGCAATTCAATAATGCAGTTTGGCATCGTATCTGTTATTCAAATGCAACCAACAAAGAGAAGGTACAACGTGCCAAAGACCGCCATCAATATCACATTTCAGCCGGCTCCTACACAGAGAAAAAACGTGGACAAAAGCGAAAAAGCACAGAACTGGACGAACCATCAACTTCCACCACCAGTCCGTTTACACGTTCTGCAACAGCTCCATTCATTAAGGAACATTGCTTTTTCTGCCAGGAAGATAACGAGCAAAAATTGTACACATTGAGAACAGAAAACGGTGGGAAAGCATTACACGATGCTGTGGAGCTGTCTGGAAATCTCACCCTGCAAACTAGGTTAAACACATCCATCTCACCCACTGATGCACATGCAATCGATGTTCAATACCACAAGTCATGTTGGACAACAAATGTATTCCATGTGTTACGTACCAAGGATAACAAGGGAACAACAGAGAGAGGTCATCCGTTTCAAACATCATGTTTGATTGAGTTGATTAGCCTTGTCGACTGTCAAACTCAGAATAAACAATACTTATCCATGGCACATATTGAAACAACATACATCAACTTGCTTGGTGGCACAGATGCATTGGCGCACCACTTCCCTGCATATAGTAGACACTGGCTCAAGGAGAGAATTCTTCTAGAACTACCACACGTAACGTCTGTTAGGCAAAAGGACAGGAGAAAACCTTCTGTTCTTTACTCCCCAGATGCATGCGAATCCGATATGGTTCAGTCTGCCATGATAGAAAGTGAAGTAGATGATCTGAATATTATCTATAAAGCAGCAAAGGCATTGCGCAGAATTACCAAGAACTTCCACCAACAGGAAAACTCATCCGATGCTATACAGGTCACTAGCAGCACAGATGATGTTCCAGCAGCACTCCACGCAATGATCAGATGGGTTATGGTGGGGCCAACAGAAACACTAGAAACTGAAAAACGAACCACTCACGTTAACAGAGAAGTACTCACTGTTAGTCAGATGCTATTGGGTGGATTCAAATCTGACAAGCAAGTGAACTATAGGCCCAAAACTGATTCTGCGACCTTCCGATCAACCAAATCACAAGAAACTCCACAGTCTCTAGGATTAGCCTTGGCAGTTCACCATGACACAAGAAACAAGAAACTCCTGGAAAGTCTCTGCTCTCAAGGTTACTGTGTCTCGTACAGTCGTGTTATGCACCTCGAAACAGCCCTAGCAAATGCCATTGTGGAAAACACCCTGAAGTTCCAAGGACTTTATGTTCCTCCATTTTTGAAGAAGGGAACTTTTGTGTTTTTTGCAGCTGATAACACAGACTTTGCTGAAGACAGCGTGGATGGCAAAGGGACAACCCATGGAACAATCATTGCTGTTTATCAAAAACGTGACACTCAAGGAGAAACATTGGCGCCACAACTGAGCATAGCTGACACTACCAGTTTGTCAGTGACCCCGTACCAGGTTCCTATGCTTCATTGTGACAAGCCGGTGCCGAAAACCATAAAGAGAACAGACACATTCCACATCAGCAAGGATGGTATATCACCAGCGTATCACCTTACACATCTAGGATGGTTGGTTGCTTCTATGATCACCAGAATGCAGAAATCAAACAGCACATATATACCTGGTTGGGCAGGATACCACTCATTGCTGTCGGGTAGTCACAGTTTGACACAAGTCGGAGTCTTACCCCTTCTACCTGAAGTAGCACACGAGTGGTCGACTCTTCTGACCGTCATCTCTCAGACAACTCAGCTAAAGAACTTAGTTGTTGGTACAAGCCACCCTACAGTCATTTCCTGGGATATGGCCCTCTATGAAAAGGTGATAAGGCTGCTGGATGCAAGGCCAGACCTGAAAGGTACCATTGTACCTCGGCTTGGCGAGCTGCATGTGGTCATGGCTGCTTTGAGAGCCCTGGGTACTTCCATTGAGAACTCAGGTATTGATGACGCGTGGATAGAGGCCGACCTCTACGGACCTTCAACAACAAGGCAGATCCTGAGATGTTCGCATTACAAACGCACTCTCCGTGCTCATATTTATTCATATATAGCACTTTATGAAATGGCGCTGGACCTGTTCTTCAAAGATTGTCCACAGTTGAAAGCCGTTTGCTCAGATATGTCAGAAGAAATAGACGAGGCATGTTCAGAAAAGGACAAGTTCACCAAAGCCACAAGTGTGAAAGAAGCCAACACAAAACTGTTGAATGTCATCACTACAGCTGATGTTGTGAACATATTCAAGACTTGGGAAACAGAACAATCCAAAAAAGCCATGTTCAAGTCCTTGATGAATTACCTGCATCGAGTGGAGACAATTCTGTTCTTTGTGGAAGCTTCTCGGGACGCAGATCTCAAACTCCACCTCGAATCTGGTGAGGCACTCAGCAAGCTATTTTTCTCCATGGATCGTATCAAATACAAACGTCTTTGGCCGCGATACATAGCAGATATGTATGACCTGAGGAAGACGCATCCGGCCACATACAGGGAACTCGAGAATGGAAATATCTCAGTAACGAAATCTAGCATCCCCTTTGTATCAATCGGTGCAGACCACGCTTGTGAACAGGAAAACAGAGCAATGAAGGTTCATTCTGGACTTCCAGGCATCTCCAATAATGCCAATGCAAGGCAGAGATTCTTTATGGCCTCTCCAGAATTGTCACGGCTGACCAGAGAATTCAAAGATCAGTTCGACACCAAAACAGACAAAGTGACAGAACACCACAAACTTAGTCCGAGGGCAGTGAATCTGAACAATACAGTGGTTGAAAAGATCAAGGCTGCTATCATGAGTCATGGCAATCCATTTACCACAGAAGGAAATAGCATATACAACTTGATCACACATGCCTATGTCCCAGAGGAGCACACGTCACAAATCCTGAATATCGACAACATTGGTCAACACTTGTACGAAGAGTATGTTGACGAAAGAATCAACGGAACAGTCAGCTTATTTGCACCCGTGAAAAAAGAAAACAACACGATGTACTTGTCTGGTGTGAAGAAGACCAAGATCATGCTCAGGGACAAGTCAGTCGACTTGAAGGAAACAAAAGACTTGTATGGAAGGCTGATGATATTGACAAAATCAAGCCGTGATGTTGACCAGAAAGACGCAATAGGCAACTACGAATTCACCCTTACACCTCGCGCCTTGTTCGCACCAAACGGTGACCTGCTTCCTTGCCTTGACAAGTCAAAGTTAATCCATCTCCTTGTGAAACATGGAGACTTAGCTCCGGGTGACTTAGCTCCGACCTCAAGTCCTCAAGCTCAAGTCCATAACTCTGCAGCTATGAAAATAGCAGTAGTCGACGCCATGGTTCTTGTACAGAAATTGTCGACAAAACCAGCTGCAACAGTAACCGTTGAAGATCTCAGTGTCAGCTTTAATACCAGATTGATGTCACTGACAAGACATTTTGACGAAGTTATCCTCGTGTTTGATACTTACAAGGCCGATTCGTTGAAGCAAAGCACAAGACAAAAAAGACGAGGGGGGCACAATCCAGTCCAGTACCAAGTGAAGGACAATACCAAGATCCAACACATCACCATGAAGCGGTTCTTGTCACACGATCAGACAAAGTCAGATTTGGCAGAATATCTGGCTGAGAAAACGTTGGAGTACAACAGAGATGCCTCCAAGCTGATAATTATATGTGCAGCAGGAAAGGCCAAGAGTAACAAAGGCGTGCATTTTGAAGACAATAATCATGAGGAGGCAGACACTCTGATGATTCACCAAGCAGTGCTGGCAACTCGCCGCAATCCCAACGCAGAACAGCTTACCTTCTTCTCTCCTGATACGGATGTCCTGGTCTTGGTCATAGCTAACTATGATGTTCTGCTCAAAAACACTGCTGTCTCTCTTGTGTCGGGCCTTGTGCAAGTACAACCAATCTGGAACAATCTTGGCGTCGAAAAGGCCAAGGCATTGCCAGCATTCCACACATTCACAGGAGCAGACAATACTGGACGGTTTTCGCGAATAGGCAAAACAACATGGTTTGAAGCTTTCGTCAGAGCCGATAGTGACGTGATACAGGCCATGAGAATGCTCGGTGATGCTGCAGATGTGACCGCAGATCAGATGTCCAACTTGGCAAGATTTGTATGTGCAGTGTACGTACCAAAGGGAATATGTATCAACAGCATTCCGGAGTTGCGCTGGTACCTCTTCTGTAAACACATGACTGAAAGTCACAAGTTACCTCCAACGCTAGGGGCTCTAAATCAGCATGTTGATCGTGTACATCTTCAGGCAAGGGTATGGGCTCAGGCTACTATCGCACATCAAGTGTTCCTGGATCCACAGCAACATGGCTACTTCAAGGACAACGATGGGGAATTGAAACCACTAATGACAGATGTACCACCAGCACCGAAAGCAATACTTGAGATGGTCAGATGTCAGTGCAAAGGAGACTGCTCATCGAGACGGTGTTCGTGCCGTGCCAATGACTTGGCATGCACAGACTTGTGTTTGTGCAGCTCCGAATGTGAAAACGACGATGACTGTCAACCTGTTCTCTGCTCTGACGACAGTGATGAGGACATTTGAAAACCTATGAGGACAAAATGTTGATGAATGTTGACAAAGATAAAATTTCATCTATGGGAAATATTCTATGTTCAAATAAAAGTAATTATTACATGTATAATTATGGATTGTATAGCCTCATCTCTATATACTTACCTCTTGAATACATAAATCACCTGTTTAGGATATATGAGGGATGTGGTTTCATAATTATGATCCGTGTGCCACAATGTAGCGAAACATCACTCAATGTGGTATACATATTCAGAAAAAAACATGTTTCCTGAAAGTGGCCATCTTGAAAATCCACTGTAGGCTGCCACCTGGTATCCCAGGGTAGGTGTAGATTATTTTAGATGGCTTCATGTGATTCCTCATCCCCAAAAATGTGGGTATAGGTGTTGGAATCAGCACTCTAGGTGGTTCGGATGTTGAGATATCGCGAAAAATAGGTTTCCGATGGTGGCCATTTTGAAAATCCAATATGGCCGCCAAAGAAAAATTTGCGCAAATGGAAACATGGTTTTTCGGATTCCTGGTGCTATCAGCTTTCCAAAAATGTATAGTTTTGCTAATCTCCACAAAAAAAGAACGAAATTACATAACAAACCTGACTATTGACTCTTGTTTATTGAGAAAGAGTATGCCACATGAACTGGAAATTGATGGCGTTTGAGTACGAATGGTAGTGTTGTATCGGAAGGTGCAATACTAATCCTGGGTATAAATGTGCATGTTCCTTTGTGACTGCCAGAAATTATTTCTCCGTCTATTATGTTTGGCAACAATCTTTTAACAACCAATCTTGCACCATTGCACAGTCCCTGTTTCGGATCAAAGTTACTGAGTAACATGATGACAGCACCATCTTTGAGACGAAGTTTGTGCAATGGCATTCCAGAAGGAGTTAATTGATTTAGGAATTCCATAGGATAATTTAGTGCCTCTTCAGGGTCATCACAGACAATGGAATCAGCGCTGAAGTACGTCTTTTCTTCCCCAGGAAATGCATCCAGTATCTCATCGTTGATCACAAATGTGGATTCATTCTTTGGACACAACACGGCTCGTTGTGCCAGCGCATCATAGTTTGAATGGATTTCGTTCAAATTACCGAAAACAGCCTCTGCTAAAGAAATGTTGTCTTCTACACAGATACGATCAGGCAGTCGTATTAAATCTGAGTCAGGAATTGTTTCCACAGTCCCATTTCCAACCGACAGTAACCATTTTGAGAATTCTTCGTCATCATTAGCTCTCATGTTTGATGTTAAGTTCAGCTGTTTGAACTTTGGCCACAACTTGCTACGCTTGATGCATGTGGCGATGATTGCTGCAGGTGCAGCGCGAGGTACAACGGGCAAAACCTGCCTGAAGTCCCCACCAAGAAGTAAGACCTTTCCACCAAAAGGAATGTTGTTGCTGGTTACATCCCGGAGACATCGATCAACAGCCGCTAAAGCATATGCTGGAGCCATAGGTGCTTCATCCCAAATGAATAGGTTGGCCTTCCTTAGAGCATCTGCATCTTTACTCGTAGGTGATATGTTGCATGTGGAGTTTTCCAAAATGGGCACTGGCAATTTAAATCGATGGTGCGATGTACGGCCCCCTGCTAGCAATGTTGCTGCAATGCCCGAGTACGCCATTGGAAGAACCAAACGACACTGGCCTCGCAAGATGTGCAGAAGCGTATTATAGAGAAAGGTCTTTCCACTTCCGCTCGGTCCATCAACGAAAAACAACCGGTTGCCTGTGTACTGGTCCCTACAATGAATGAACGGTAGGACCTCATCTACAATTTGGATTTGGTCATCATTTAGTAGTTGTCTGTTGTTTTCACCTTTTTCATGTTCATCTCCCGGTACATACTGATAATCATCGCTCGAAAGATCTTCAACAGTGTCTCGAGGTACTGGTAACTGAAATGCTTCCAAGGTCTGTCCATGTCTCAGGAGGAAGGACTGTATTTCTCGCAATGCCATGAAAATACTCTGTTCCAAGATATGGCCGCTGTGCACAAAATCTTCGCAAAGGTCGTTTTTATATTTTTCCCACAGTGCCGACATGTCTGTTGGTGTGCAGAATATGCATAGGGTTGCAAAAAGAGATCTCAATTGTTGTGGCATGGCAAAGATAACTCCATCAGCTAAGGACCTGTCCCATTCTGTATCATCTTCTGTTAAATGTAATTTCCTGGCTGCATCCTTGTATGTTTCACAAACTGCTCCATCTACGGTTCTGAGATCTTCAAATGATGTTTTACCAGGGCAGTGCAGCAGGAGTACACGAAGATGAAAGCGCTCAATGTCCATAGGGCTTGCCGAAACCATGTGTCCGATAACCTTGTTGCCGCCCCGGCGTCGAAGTTTCCATGTCTTTCGTCCATCTTCAAATACGTAATATTTTGGAATGTCATGGTACAGATAACTTCGTGCCTCTGGGTCTCTCTGGTTTAACTGAAACCAAGCTGTAAGTGTTGTACCCCTATGTCGTACAATGGCTTCTTCCTCGTTACCATCCCTGAACACAACAGTCTGCAATTCAGGTAAGTGTACCGCAAGTCTGGTGATGGAATGGGACTGTTTGTGCATTTCAAATTCCATCAATCTCCATGCTGCCTCTGCGGCACTGACATATCTGCAGTCCAAATAGGTCTTTATTTCGTCCACCTCCACTCTCCCGCGCTCTCGAATTTCGATGCCGGCACAGTCATGTCCCTTGTACACATATTTAAATAAGTACTTTATACTCTTTATGCTTGCGCAAACCTCAATGTTGATGTGTGCTCTGTACTTCTTCAGTAAATAAGCATTGAATGGGACCACAAATTGGCAATCAACATCAGTTCCATGAACGGTTATGGTGGGTCCATTTGGGGGACGCTTGTAAAGGGCATAGCCATCTATGCTCGCAAGTGTCTCTGCAGCATACACTTTTGGAAAGCCTTTACTGCACACTCCATCTTTCACACAAATCGAATGGCGATTTAAAGTGCCACAGTGACCATGTATCATGTGAGATTTCACCAAGGAATGGATCTCTGGTGACTCATTTGAATTAGGAATTTGTGCGGAAACAATTCTGTCAATGTCTTCGGCGGTACAAATTTTATCTTCTTGGCACAGGATGAGTAATATGTGGGCATGCGGTAGGCCATGCTTCTGATACTCGACGACGTAGAGAAATGCACGTACTTTGCCCAACACGTGCTTCTTCGTTATATCGTCAATTAACTCTTTTAATTTCAGATGAAACACGCGTGCCACTAAATCTGATCTGCCTTCAGCTCGTTGGTGTTGTCCGATGTTTTCTTGTATCTCTGTCCATTTTGGATTACACGTGAACGTGATGAAAAGATCTGGTTTTCCGAATTTGCGAACAATGGCCATAGCATCTTGGTAGTTCTGCTGCATAGCTCTTGGACTCCCTGCAAAACTCGACGGCAAAATGATGATACGACCGACAGGACGTTGGTTATCAGCAGCAACGTTCTGGACGTGGTCCAGTAGTCCTCTGTATTCCATGGCTCTAAGGGTTTCCTGATTTTGTTTGAAGTATTACTGTCGATTTGCTTCTGCCTTGCAATATCCGTCGACAACATACTGCTGGAACAATTTCCCCGAAGAATGGACCGTGCTGAATTCATTTCGAATAGCCAGTCGGTAGGCATAGAATTCACGATGAGTTACCTTGTTTCGAACCGCAGTCTGTCGCTGGTGAGGCATGTTTATCATCCATCCAGGCTCGCCATGTGGAAAGAGAATGGGATATGTCATGGGATCAATGTGAGAGGAAAGTGGAGAGAGATTGTGTAAGCCCTGGTCATGCAAATGAACCTGGAAATCCCTGTTTGCAGGTGGTTCACCATCTTGTCCACTAACGAAGACAGCAGCAATTTAATCAGCAGTTGGTATGTTGTAACGTCTTTGGTCGTCTGCACACAGTCGACGAAAATGCATTACCAAGGTAGAAGGGAGGCGATCTTCAAGGACAGCTTTCCTGATTTCTTCCTGTTCACGCTCGAACATAGTCTTGTAACATGTGACATAAGGATTAACGTCAGATAGTATGTTGTGCAGTTCTGCCATCAATTCTTGCAAACATCTGTGATTCTCAGGTCGATTCATACGTTCCTTTGTAGCTTGAGCTGTATCCAAAATAAATAATTGTGCAAATTGTGCTTGTTCATGTACATGTGATGGATGTAATGGACCACAGCGATGGTAAATTTGACCGTGGATTTTGAAACAGTACGGTCCATTTCCTGGAGGAGATGAGATCTGAGCACCCATTGATGCAAAAGCTAATGCCGAATTGTAATTCCGGATATTGTCTCGGAAGTTGCGACATTTTCCATCGTCACCCTGATAAAGTTGTTGCAGTCGAGCAGGTACGGCAAATAGTGGAGGCAATTTAACTTTTCCCTTGGAACAACACAGTGTAAATCCATCCCCTTGTCCTGTTGATTCATTTGTGAAATGGTGTGCAGAACAGTACACACATGGTGACGTCATTGGACCGCAATTATGCTCTTGAACAATATTATCGGATACTTTGGCCGGATTCATTATGGCTGCGGTTGTATATGTTTGCTGAGCACTCCAACGTCTTTGTTGCTGAGCATGCTGTGCGAGTCTGTGTTGGCGTTCATCGACGGTCTCGTTCTCACATCTCATCGTTGTTGCAGCAGCATCCTGTGCGAGTCTGTGTTCACGTTCGTCGAGGGTCTCGTTCTCCCTCCTCATCGTTGTTGCAGCAGCAGCCTGTGTGAGTCTGTGTTCACGTTCCTCGACTGTCTCGTTCTCCCTCCTCATCGTTGTTGCAGCAGCATCCTGTGCGAGTCTGTGTTCACGTTCCTCAACTGTCTCGTTCTCCTGTCTCATTCGTTTTCTTGCTGCAACCTGTTCAAGTCTGCATTGACGTTCGTCGACGGACTCGTTCTCCCGTCTCATTCATTTTCTTGCTGCATCCTGTTCAAGTCTGCATTGACGTTCGACGACGGACTCGTTTGCCCTTCTCATTCGTTTTCTTGCTGCATCCTGTTCAAGTCTGCGTTCTTCATCGACTGTGTCATTCATTTTGGAAATGGAAGTTTCCACGCAACGCATGAATTGTCACGAGTCAAGAGGAAGTGTCTCGTCATCATCAAATGACAAATAAATTACATTGTGAAAATTAAAGATTTCAAATAAACCTATTTAAAGTGTATGCGCAAATAACTAATAAATAAAAAAACGAAGAAATATCTCTCGGTAATTTCCTGAACCATATTTTACTTCCGGCTAATAATGTTGAATGAAATAAAAACGAAGAAATATATGTCGTTTTGTGACGACTGTCATCAAAATTAAAAGTAATATATCTTAAAGGAAAAGAAAAAGCGAATTTTAAATATATGTCGACTGTTATTTTAGGCGGTGTATTTTCGTTTATCATCATGGCGCGATTTAAAAAATATATCTCTGCATTTTCCTCTCCAATACCTCCTCACACTTTACACACACACCGGCCCATGTTTACATATACACACACACACACACACATATACACACACACATATACACCCACACACATATACACATACACATATGCACACACACACACACGTACAGACACATATACACATATACACATATGTATACACATATGTATGCACATATATGCACATTATACACATATATACATCTCGACACACACACACACACACACACACACACACACACACACACACACACACACACACACACACACACACATATATATATACACATACACAAAAACACACACACACACACGTACAGACACATATACACACACACATATATATACACATACACACACACACAGAGACATATATATACACATACACATACAACAACACAATGCATTTTAAGGCCATTTTCCCTCCTAGAGCGGGGGTTAGCCTACATACACATACACATACATATATGCACGCACACACACACACACACACACACACACATATATGCACGCGCACACACGCACACACACGTACACATGTCCCACATGTATATATCCCACATCCCACATGTATATACATGTTTAAAGTGTACGTGCCCTTCCCCCCTCCCCCGCCCGGCAACGCTGGGTACTTCTGCTGGTAACTAATAAAATAAAAACGAAGAAATATCTCTCGGTAATTTCATGAAACTCGGTGGAATTGGATGAAATTCACTCGGTTTATTCGGTTCACTCGGTTTAAAGAAAAAGCGATAATGTCGACATGTTGCCGTCTGTGTCATGTTGGGCGGTGTATGATACATGTTGGGCGGTTGTTGGCGGTGGGCGGTGATATGGTGTATTTTTAAAAATATATCTCTGCATTTTCCCGTGTTGCTGACACCGAGTCTAAAACCATCAATAAAAATGAAACTCAGATGGTGAGTTAGATTGGAGATAAAGGCGTGAGAGAGACTCAAGAAGGCTTTGAAGTTACAGGCGTTTGAGATTTCATTTCGTTCTATAAACGGAAACTTTCATCGGATTTTCTTCCTGTTTTTTTTTCAACCGAGTCTAAAACTATGTTAGCGACTGCGAAAAATGAAATGATATATTGAATTAGAATTGAAATAAATCTGTGTGAGAGAGAAAGACAGCACGGGCCTAACTAAACAGGCCTCAAAGCTATTCGAGAAGGAGGAGTGGGTGGAGCTACTCTGCAAACCGAGTAAGCCACACCCCCGGACAGACGTCCAACAGACAGACAGAATCACCTACGCCTATTATAATTATAGATGCATGTCCAAGAAATGGTTGAGGATGTGTTCAATATCGGGATTTTACAACTAAAATGGCAGCCAGTTTACCAGTCGGCCATTTTTGATCACATCGCAAAATAAAGTGAGATGCACGTATATGCCATCATGTGCTGTGCTTGTGTCAATATTGAACAAAATCGACCATGCATGTTCAACAAATGGTTGGGACATGTTTAAGTAACAAAATGGCCGCCAGTAGGCCATCTTGGATCTGATCTCGAAAGAAAATGACATTACTGTGTAAGCCATCATTCGTGATCTGTGTGCCAAGTTTGAACAACATCGTAAATGGATGTCCGAGCAATGATCGAGGACGTATTCAACGTTGGTTTTTTTTACAACTAAAATGGCCGCCAGTCGGCCATCTTTGATCGCATCATGAACAAAATGATGTGCGTGTGTATACCAACATGTATTGTCTTTGTGACAAGTATGAACAAAATCGGTCCAACATCTCCGAGATATGGTTGTGGACAGATGGACTGACAAGACTAAATCCATAAGCCCCCGTTTCGGAGTAAGTCCAACGGGGGCTAATAAACTGTTCTACTGTACTGTAACATATACAAGTTATGTTGTTCAACTACCATCAGCGAAGTGACAGATTCAATGCTACTATTAATTAATAAGCCTCGGCAAATCAATAGTCTTTCAGCCATACTGGCTTGGAAACTTAAAAGAACAACAACAAAAACTACCCAGATAAGGCTCTACTGGAATCTTTTATTTGCTTCAACTGACGCCTTACTTTTTTGTATTACGTGGTATTAGTTTTGGAGAAAATGTTCATTTTCCAATAGTATCAAAGTATGGAAAAAGGGGCCTCTGCACGATTTATTTAGATTTTATATTAAGTTCTTTATTTGGCCTGTTTAGTATCTCCATCTAATGTATGGTTTATTATGCTGGGAGCACAGGTTAAAGTCATCTCCCTTTCGCCTTCACTGTACTTCACAAATGCCTCCCTCCAAGACCGCTTCTTCATTCCAAACCTTCTGTTTCCTTCCTGGTTCACTCTTAAACCTGCGTCTAGTGTCTAGTCATTGAGATCATACAATTCTACTTTCCTTCGTGCGTTTAAGCACCCTTCCCTCCATCCTGGTCATGATGGCTGTCTTTATTTTACTGAACTAGGGATCCAAAAGAGAAGCCCTGCTTGCACTGACTATTAACCCTTTCATGTCTATACCCTGATCCACATATTCCCCTCACACTAATATGCATCCTGCCTCCATTCTGATGTTGCTGATCTCACCATTGGGGTTGCTGCCACAGCTTTGGACATTACATGCTTTAAAGAAAAGTTCCTCCCAGGATGTATCCAACCCAGGTCTTATTCCACCCTAACCAATTTGCCCCTTTGGTAAACTTTTGATCTGTTCAGGGCCATTTAAAAATAATTTTGTGGCTTTTAAACAAAAGAGAAGATAAACAAAAATGTATACCTGTAGACTGTGATGCTTTTGCTCAAAACTGGCTATGTGTGGACGTACTTGACTATTCCATCCCCTGAGTTGGAGAGGTTATAATATCTGAGAGTTAAACGGTAAATTAGAAGAGAAGCACATGTCGGTCCAGTTACAGTGAATCTCGCAGTAGTATTTGCTTGTGGCCAGTGCGAGTCACTCCAAGATGGAGCCGAAATGTCGAGAACTCATAACTTGTGCCAATGCGCTAAGTGAACCCTGCTTTTCACTTCTCGCTGTGTCGACAAATTTGGTGCGAGGAAGTGTTCTCTTTTCGCCATTCGTCTTTTATTCCTTTAGGAGTGTCTTTAAGAGGATTCGTGCACATGAAATTTGAGCAATCAGGGTATTACAATGTGCTGAACGAATTTGTGTAAGACATGGGATTTGAAACTAGGCCTTTAATTCCACGTTGGTGGTTAAGGACACAGATTATAAAATAGCTTGCTTTCTGTAAAATGAGCCTAAAGGTTTGGAAGCATCGGATTTCCTTTTTTTAGCCCCTCTGGGGCGAGCCATGCCCCTGTATGACTGTGAAGGCTGTTAGGCAGCTTCTGCGAGGTGGGAAGAAAATTCTCACAGCGCAGATGGGGGGGCAGTGCCATCAAGGAGTAAGTAGACCCACCAAGCTATGAGGGCTGGCTTCCGGTGTGATGTCATTCGTGTAGTGAACCCGAATCATCGGTGGGGCTTCATCTTCCACAGATGATTATTGAAAATAACCATTGCATATATAATGTCTGCTTAAGGTGGTTCAGCACGAGCGTCGTCGATGAAGGGAGGAATGACGTGGACGAGGAATCAGGCAGAGAGACGAATGCACAACTACGCTACGGACGATGTTGTCCATCACACTTTTGAGCAGGATTATTGGACCTAGGGAAACCTTAAAACAACATCGAATTTAACTTCACTGCTGTCATTGTGCTTTACCTGCATAGGCATGCTTCCTTTCCTTCTGCTTTAGCCATTTTGTTTTAGCAAGGCAATGCTTTTTTCATTTTTCCATGTGAGTTATTTCTCAAATGTATTGGAAGATAATAATATTAATAATGTAATGAATAATCAAATGTATAGGAAGTATTCCCAAAATCAAGACTCTCTGCTCACCTTCACTCTTTCATTCCTCTTTACTCCCGCCTCTGGAACAAATTCCCTCACTCTCTTCAATCCCACTCCTCCCTCCAGGTCTTTAAAACAGCTGTTCACCACCATCTCTTATCTTAACCCATCCAAAACCTTGATCTCTTCTACCCCCGCTAATTAATCCCAGATCCACTTTTTTGAAATACCAACTTCTTTCCTGGAAGTCTTAGCAGTGTCCATGTGTTTTATACCTCTCCCACCCCCCTCCCCCCCCCCCCCCCATTCCCATGCCTCCTCCCCCCAAGCCCTATCCCTCCCACAGATCTCCCGATGTAACTGTTCTCTGCTGTTGTACGTGTGTGCTTCCCTCTTTCTCCCCATCTCGTCTCCCACTCCCTTTATTGTATGTTTTGTGTGTCCGTTTTTTTTGTGTGTGATTAATGTTAGCTCTTACACGAGCCTCGATCTTGTATTAAAAAAAAAACAGTGATTAGTACAATTATTAACGACAAATAATTATATTTCACATAATCGTGGCTGAAGCTCAGATGTCACAAACCTGGTACAAGTCAATACATTGGAGAAAGATGGGGAGGGAGAGAGAAAGTAAATGATCTTCTTTGCCCCTAATTCAAGTGGTTTGTCTGTGCCGACCTTGGCATTATGACCTTGAAACAGGCATTAAGCTGGTGGCATGGCGCTGTTAGAAAATGCTCCTGCAGCTGCTGGGGCGAGGCATGTGCGCCGTTATCCCACGGTTCGTTAAGTCCATTTATGTTGGTGAAGAGCGGGCAGTCTGCTGCTGAGTAGCGAGTAATGATGCCGACATATGAGGCGCCCTCTTCCACTTCCCCACCAAGGGCTAGTGATGAGTCGCAGTCAGAAGTTTGATGCAGAATTTCATGCACTTGCATGGATGATGTTAACTCTCGACATGATGAGATTTGTTTACTTTCACTACATTTCGAATTTGATGGGAATGTCAAATGGTAAGGGAAGAAACTGTTGTAGAAAATGTACATGGTTGCTGCCCCTGTTTTTTAGAGGAGAGGGTATTGCATTTGAGTCCGTTTGTTTGTTTGTCTGTGTTTGTTTGTTGCTTGGCAAAAAAAAAATATATATATTGACAAGTATGATGATCACTCCGGTTTGTGTGTATGTTTTTGTGTGTGTGTGTGCTTGTCTGTCCGCTCACTTACACTTGCCTACTGATCACAATTTTAAACGGATCTTCATGAAACTTCATCAAATGGTGAAGTTCTTGGTCCAACAAAATCCTATTTCTTTTTGAGGTCAAAAGGTCGACATAGGCCAAAGGTCAACCACTTTCTTCAAATTTCGAAAATCCTCAATTTCCATCCAATTGACTTGAAATTTTATCAGGATTTTCATATCAGCTAACTTAGTTTAACCACCAACTGTTTTTGAGATCAACATAGGCCCAAAGGTCAAGATCAGCCAAATTTCTAAAATTGTCAATTTTCATCTGATTGACTTGAAATTTGAAGACAATTTGCATATCAGGTCACAGAATTCAACCACCAATTATATTTGTGAAGTTAAAAGAATGCTCTATCTACCGAGTGCCATTCTACTTTGTTCTCTTTTGCCAAGTGTTGCTCGATGAGTATTTTTCATCTGTCTGTTTGTCCACACAGAATAAATATGATTTTCTCTGCAAGCGTTGGTCCGATTGAAAGGAAATTTTCACCATAAGTGCACCTCCTCCTGTAGAACTTTTAAAAATGATAATTATGATGTAATAGGTGACATAGTATGGGTGCCATCCTGGAAAAAACCGAAAACATTCTGCTCTTCTATATCTCCGAAACCACTGCATAGAAAAAAATGAGACAAGGCTCATTGTAAAGAACTCTCCACGGGGAATAACATATGTTAATGATGTCATAAGTTCCTTCATTATGATGTCATAATTCGACAAGTACAAAATTTCATCCGATTAAGATGAAATTTATTGAGCGTCATCTATGGACAAATTGGTGGAGAAAAAAAATAATGATGACTTCATCGGTCACGTAGTTCAGCCGCCATATTTTTTTTAAACACAAAATTCCTTTAAAAAACACATCCTGGTGAGGGTCTGCAATCTCTGATTGCTCTTACTTGTTTTGCTGATTCAATGGCCATGTTACCAGTAAGCTGCTGCTCATTTTGTCGACCTCAGAAGGATTACAGGCTGAATCAAACCACCTGGTGTTATTGAACGACACAACGGGGGTTCAAACTCAAGACCATAGGATCTTTAGCCAGCCACTTTAACCGTTAGGCCAACACCAGGCTTAATGATACCACTGAAGTGTACAGTTTATACCAATAAATATACATTTTAATATTTTCATTTCTAATTATAAAATACATTGGTGGGTATGTCTTGGACAACAACAACAACAACAACAGGCATTTTAAGGCCATTTTCCCTGCAATAGCGGGGGTTAGCCTTGCGGTCCCCATGACAATCTTCTCCATTTTGCCCTATTTTCTGCATCTCCCCTTGTTAACCCCCTTGCCCGCATTTCTTCTTCGACCATCTTTAACCAAGTCTTTCACGGTCTTCCCCGTCCTCTACTTCCTTCTACATTCATTTCCATCACTCTTCTCAACCAGTCACTTTCATCCTTCCTCAACACATGACCAAACCATCTCCCACTGTTTCTCTTCACAGCATCCATCACAGGCTCTATTCCCATCATCTTTTGCAATTCATCATTTGTCTTCCTCTCTCTCAACGATACTCCACACATTCACCGAACCATTCGCATCTCCACCCTTTCCAGCCTTCGTTGCTGCTCTTCGTTCATTACCCATGTCTCTCTCCCATAAATCATAACACTTCTAACACATGCAGCATACACCTTTCCCTTCAGCTTCAACGACACAACCCTCCTCGTCAGCACGCCACTCAGTTCACGAAACTTCTTCCATGCACATCTCCCCCCCCCCCCTCCCCATCCCACGCCTCCTGCCCCCAAGCCCTCTCCCTTCCACACTTCTCCCTGCTCTCAAACGTTGTGGTTGTGTGCTTCCCCTTCTCTCCCCATCTTGTCTTCCGCTCCCTCTTTTTGTATATTTTGTTTTTGTCTGGTTGATTTGTTTGTGAAATAAATGTTAGCTCTTTCACGAGCCTCGATTCAGTATACAAAAAAAACAAAAAAAATCTCACTCTAGCAACCGTTGCCGAGTTTGATCCACGTTCTCCATTCAGCATGTCTCCGAGGTAGCAAAATGTTTTCACACCTTCCAGCTTCACGCCGTCTCCAAGATCCAACTCAACATTTCCTCCATCTGCAGCTCCCTCTGTGCACACCTCACACTTGAATGTAGCTGCCACACTGGTTAATGACCCTCTCAAACCACTACATTTTTGATGAACCCACTCAGCGCACATTGTACTTTGAATGGAATTCACTCCTACACCCTTCCAGCACATAGCACACGGCCACTTCCCAGTTCTTTCCACCTCACCACATGCTTTACCACTTGCCATCACCTTCGTTTTTCTGATATTCGGATGTGTCATCTTCGATGTGTGTCTTGGACAATTGTGAATATATATATATATATATACTGAAACGCAAAAGAAACTTACCACCTTTGAAACCTTTAAATATCAATAATAACACTGCGTGTAGTAAATGTGTGAACTTATTTGTGGACAATAGTGTCCTCACTGTCAGACAAAACGGTCACGGATGGTCACTTGAACCTTCAATGGTCACTTCATAGCACAGCTGTTGAACAGCCGTTTTGACTGTCAGTGATTAGCCAAGGGGTACGGGATGATTTTAATGAGCTGCACGTGATGTCTTGATATTGGCTTTAAAAAGGCCAGTGCAAAATGGGCATTTCAATCAACATGCCACGATTGTCAAGGGATAAACGGCAGCGTGCCCTGGGCATGCTGCAAGGCGGACTGAGCTACCGTGAGGTGGCACGTCGCCTTGGCTGTTCACACCAGACGATATCGGCCCTGGTGGACAGAGACACCCTCCACAACTCTGCAGATGACAGACCTCGATCAGGGAGGCCAAGAGTCACCACTGCAAGGCAGGACAGGCAGATGGTCCGAAGTCACCTGCGGGATCGATTCCGTCCAGCATCCCGCACTGCGGCAGAAACTCCGGGGCATGCAAACCACGGATCTCCAATGATACTGCACGAAGACGACTGCATGACTATGGTCTGACTGCCAGAAGACCATACAGAGGCCCCGTGATGATGGCTGCCCATCGCCGCAACCAACAGAGATGGTGCCAGCAGCATCAGCGGTGGACCTTGGCGCAGTGGAACGAGGTCGCTTTCAGCGATGAGTCAAGGTTCTGTGTGGACAGTCCTGATGGGCGTGAGCGTGTCTGGAGAAGAACTGGCGAGTGATATGCCGATTGTTGCGTGCGTCAAGCCAACAGGTGGGGTGGCCCAAGTGTGATGGTGTGGGCCGCCATATCAGGCCGGTACAGGACACCACTGGTGGTTGTGGATGGGAATCTTAACACCCAGCGGTATGTGGATAACATCCTGCGACCTCATCTGCTGCCATTCCTGCTAGACCACCCAGAACTGAGAACCTTTAAGCATGACAACGCTCGTCCCCATGCTGCTCGCTTTACCACTGCATTTCTCCAAGGCGAGAACATCAACACCATGCAGTGGCCTGCGTTCTCCCCTGACCTGAATCCCATAGAGCACCTGTGGGATGAGCTTGGGAGACACGTAGTTGGCAGGGCCAGGACATGGGCAGAGCTGCTTCAGACATTGAGGACTGAGTGGGACAGAATCCAGCAGCAATCCATCCAAAGACTGGTAGGCAGTATACGCCGACGATCCACTGCCTGTATCCAAAACAATGGTGGCCGCACACGCTATTGAAAGGGGACTGACATTGCACCCTGTGCTGTTCTGTACTGTAGAACAAACTGATGAGATGGTGTATCTTGGTCAAAAACTTGACATGTCATCAATAAAATGCCAATGTTTCAATTAGCAATTGTTGGTTTGTTTTATTTTGAACTGTTACAATTTTATTACATTTCAAACAAGTGTTAAGTTTCTTTTGCGTTTTCGGTCTTTTTGAAGTTGGTCAAAATGGTCAAAGTTTTTGGTCAAAATGCCCATTTTGCACTGGCCTTTTTAAAGCCAATATCAAGACATCACATGCAGCTCATTAAAATCATCCCGTACCCCTTGGCTAATCACTGACAGTCAAAACGGCTGTTAAACAGCTGTGCTATGAAGTGACCATTGAAGGTTCAAGTGACCATCCATGACCGTTTTGTCTGACAGTGAGGACACTATTGTCCACAAATAAGTTCACACATTTACTACACGCAGTGTTATTGTTGATATTTAAAGGTTTCAAAGGTGGTAAGTTTCTTTTGCGTTTCAGTATATATATGAATACATATACTCCCTCAAACTTTTATGTGAAATCGTACCAAACTTCTGGTATGCACCTATCTCTCCTTTTTGTATTGCCTGCCATGTGATTAGCCCCCGCAGGGTATTTTTTGAAAAACAATTTTTGATAAAAAGATTTTTTTCCAACTTAAATCTTCAACTTCAATTATTTATAAAATGTTATATCACATATATTACAAATACATTTGTGCAAAATAAATGTTTGTATTATGATTGGTGTAAACCATGACAAAACAGCAACTCTGGTACAGTCATCTATCCATATATCTACATATCGGTGCAGTGTCTGTGTTGTCACTGAACTACTCCCTCAAACTTTTGTTTCCGTGGTTGTGAAGGGTTTTTAATAACATAGTGGTGGTGTTTTGAATTACGTGGTGGTGAGGTGTTTTGGATTACATGGTGCTAAGGTGTTTTGAATTACGTGGTGATTCGGTGTTTTGAATTACATGGTGGTGATGTGTTTTTAATTTCCTGGTGGTGAGGTGTTTTGAATTACATGGTGGTGAGGTGCTTTGAATTACGTGGTGGTGAGGTGTTTTGAATTACATGGTGGTGAGGTGTTTTGAATTACGTGGTGGTGAGGTGTTTTTAATTTCCTGGTGGTGAGGTGTTTTGAATTACGTGGTGGTGAGGTGTTTTGAATTACGTGGTGGTGAGGTGCTTTGAAATACATGGTGGTGAGGTGTTTTGAATTATGTGGTGGTGAGGTGTTTTGAATTACGTGGTGGTGAGGTGCTTTGAAATACATGGTGGTGAGGTGTTTTGAATTACGTGGTGGTGAGGTGTTTTGAATTACGTGGTGGTGAGGTGTTTTGAATTACGTGGTGGTGAGGTGTTTTGAATTACGTGGTGGTGAGGTGTTTTGAATTACGTGGTGGTGAGGTGCTTTGAATTACATGGTGGTGAGGTGTTTTGAATTATGTGGTGGTGAGGTGTTTTGAATTACGTGGTGGTGAGGTGTTTTGAATTACGTGGTGGTGAGGTGTTTTGAATTACGTGGTGGTGAGGTGTTTTGAATTACGTGGTGGTGAGGTGTTTTGAATTACGTGGTGGTGAGGTGTTTTGAATTACGTGGTGGTGAGGTGTTTTGAATTACGTGGTGGTGAGGTGTTTTGAATTACGTGGTGGTGAGGTGTTTTGAATTACGTGGTGGTGAGGTGTTTTGAATTACGTGGTGGTGAGGTGTTTTGAATTACGTGGTGGTGAGGTGTTTTGAATTTCGTGGTGGTGAGGTGTTTTGAATTTCGTGGTGGTGAGGTATAGTCATCCCAAACTTCCAGTCTGCACCTACCCCTCCCGTATGTATGTGCTGAGGGGTTCTTTTTTGAGTTTTTATTATTTGAAATCTAAATCCTGAACCTAAATTGCTTATTAAAATGTAATATCATAAACACTACAAATAAATTTGTGCAAAATCCTTGTTTGTATTATGATTGGTGTAATTCATGACAACACATCAACTCAGGTACAGTCATTACCCTCAGCAAAAAACAAGCTCGTTCCTCTGTAATGACTCGTGGTGAGGCGAGCGCAGCGAGCGCCGAGCCAAGCTAGAATATATATATAAATTTTGGACACCCTTCATATTGTACAATGAAATTATTTCATGGGCAAATATTTAAAGTTAAACCACCCTCCACCCCTATGAAAATTTTGCTTTTGTATCCATTTTGTCCACCCCTTGCATTCTCCTCAAACCCTCATCATTACCCACATCCCTTTTTTGTCCGTCTTCGTCTATTTTATCCTTCCACCCTGCTGTTGGCATTCCCCCTCCTTATGCTGTTCCTTTTGTTATGTTGCGTCCTGATCCGTTCTGTGTTCCAGCTCTTCCACATTAAACTTTGACGATGTATACAAAAAATAGAAATAAAACGTTATAGTACTCGTACAGCAAAACATTTTTGCAGCATGAGTTATCACTGTGGTTTTATGTCACAGATTGCATATCAAAATTCCATTTACTTTAATCAACGCGAATTGGGCATTGGTGGAAGTAATTTTCGACAGACATCTTGACTCATGGAGAAGCTAAACGACAGACAGCAACGCCACCTTTAGAGACTGGTACAATGTAAATAGACAGATTGAAGTACACAGACACCATAAAAATGACTACTGTAGTTGAATGGCAGGAATGGAAGAGGGAGAAAAATATTTGATTGGGGGAGGTGGGATGGGGATGATGAGGTGCGTCAGGAAGAGCTGAGAAGAAGATATCAGAGCTAGGTGTGGGCGAAGGTATGAGGTGATGATGGACAGCATGCTTGAAAGAGTGGAGGAAAGGGTATGAGGTAATAGACATGGAGTCGGTTACACAGACAAGAGAACAAAGCAATGAAGATCAAATGGAGGTGAGCATATAGCCCTGATTTGGAAAAGGTGGAATAACGCATCAAATGAAGGAGGGAGGGGAGGTTGTGGATGAACAGAGGGAAGGGATGGTGGTTTGAGCGAAGCTAGGAGTAAAACAATAACAAACTGAGAGTTCACGAACCTGCCTGTAGTTGATGTAAAGCATGGGATAGGACTTGGAATCCTGCCAGTAGATGCAAATAATTGGAAAAGCCTTGGACTTGACCATCTCCGAGAGAGCAGTGGGGATACATGCTCTTTATTACTTTGGATGAAGGCCTTGTACACTGTGCTGAACTCTGCATTGTCATGTACCAAGACGATAGCCAGCCAAAGAAACCAGTTTAGAGATATACCGTAGACTACCCAAGACAGGTTTATCAGAGAGTGAGGCCTTGGAGTTCCAAGGTTAACACTTGTTCCAAGCATTGGCAAGATAAGTAAACTGTGTGGTTCAACAGCTGATCCTGGTAGAGGAGCAGCATGAGAGCATGTGTCTTTCCTGCATGTTCACAAGACATGTTCCAGGTGGCTGACCAATTTATTTTTCTCCAAACCGAGAGCGATGTGTGGCAGCGTGCCTCTCAGAAGTATGGTGTGTGGTTCCGCACAGGATGCATGGAGTCATCAGCTAAATGTTAAAGAGAATTTTCCAGGGAAGTGGAGAGGTCATTGATGTAGACCACGAGTAAAGTTCATCTTAACACCGGCCTTAACAGAAAGATCATGAGACATAATATTGTTGAGGTTTTGTGTTTTTACAAATAAAGGTTAATTTTCCCCCTCATAGTTTAGTCACACTACAACACGTAGCCTCGCGATAGTTCAGTTATTTCTTAGTAAATGTAAGCATAGTCCTTTTCCTGTGTTAGTTTTGCATTGAGTAGAATAATGAAAGTTAGGTTTCCCTCCAATGCTTTATGCCGCCTCGATGCTTTGGTTTTTGGCGCAAATTACCACGAGGTTGGCCTGACAAGTCGAGGCAAGCCGAAGGAAGGCGGGGAAGGATTGACGGTAAGCACGAGCCACCAATCAGGGCTCAAGGGGAGTGGCTTACGACTATGGCAAAGGCGTGGTTTGGAACATTCGATGCGGACTTAGGGCGTGGCAATATAACCCTTTGCGCAAAGCCCCCACCCCAGTTATGGGAGAGGCGCTTGAGAGTTGAACAAGGTATGGGAGAGGCGCTTGAGAGTTGAACAAGTTATGGGAGAGGCACTTGAGAGTTGAACAAGTTCTGAGGAGAGGTGCGCTGAAAGAAGTGAAACGAGTTTCGAGGGGAGAGGCACTTGAACAAGTTGAATGCTCGGTTGAACTTGAGGCAGATCCTCCCTACTGAGTTACGCAAGAAAAAGCGTGCCGATGATTAATAGCGCTGTGAGAAACCGCCTGCCTGCCTGCCTTCATCGAGGGACGTGCTGTGACCGCAGAGGGCCACGCTGGGCGAGCTGTTCCTGAACAACGGAGCCGGCGCGTTCAGCGCATGAACATTTCCTTTCTTCATTTCCCCCTGTGAGTGTGAACGGGCCCGAGTCTGGGAATAAGCTAAGACTGCTTAAGTGCCTGCTCTGTGTCTCTGCTTATACCGATCCTTGTACATAATAATTATTAAACCTGTGTTCTTCCTTCTATTCGACCGTCTCGTCCCTTCCATCTATTGACTAAGCGTGGTACGAATTATCGCTCTAATTGGGTTCCAATATAAGATAATTGCACGGACCACGTGGTACGCCATCCGCTCGTACGTACTCAAATTACGCGTGGTTCGTGCGAGACTTGATCCCCGCCTCCACGGCGGCGTGAGTACTTAGGTACGTGCGAACATCGTCCCGAAACCCTGTCTCGCATCTGCCCGGGAGTGGCGATTCAAATCTCGCGGTTGCGACGACCCAAAAAGAACAAGGAGCTTAATCTCCCCTTGGTAAGGGCAGGAGGGTCGCGCCAAAACCATAACAATATCATCAAGAGCAACCCATTGTTTCTGGTTGCACAGAAAATCGGAATTACCACTCAAGAAGAACCCCAGAATACCATTGGCAGACAGCTTAGGAGGTAATGCTGGGTGCCAACGGCATTGTAGGTTCGAAAGAGATCCCTGACCTCTCAATTGACATGTCATGCACCCATCCGTTTTTGAGTTCAAAGAAACAGCATGTGTGTTTGTAAAATATCCGGATCAGAAGTCGAAACGATGATCAGAGATTAGAGTTCGAGAAGAGATAAAGCCTGGGGCCTTCAACAATGACAACATTTCGTCGCTTTGCTTAATATGGGAAGATGACTGATCAGTTTGGCATTGTTGGCTGGATCAGACTTTGAACACTTATAAAGGTGATGCTGCTTTCCATGATGAGGCAAGTGACCATTTGAGAAAGATCTGAAGAAAAAACATGAAAGAGCAGAGGATAGGAATGAAGTAGTCAGCGGAAGCACCGATACCAATGGATCCAGTTGCAGTGGAAGTGTCAACATGGAGAAGATACCTCTGAAGCTTACATGTTGTTATAGTTCCTTTTCCCAGGCGAAGGTCGCTATTCACATGTGACATGCAAACACCTGGGTGCATTACTTTGTTTGGAGTGGAGAGTGGTGGCTCACACATCAACCACACTATAGGATACTAAACAATGTAACGTGTGTCACAGAATCCACATCTGAAGCAGTATGGAAGCAGCAACACGTCGAAGGTGATGAGGGGATAGTTTGGGGTGTATTCCACAAAAATGTTGCTCATATTATGGTACTGATGTACAAAAGGCTATATCTGAGCAGTGCACTGTTGGACATGACATGATTCCAGCCTTGGCTGTCACTTATGGGTATATATTGTTGGCAACATGACTGTATCATGATATAATTTTGGGGATAGGGCGAGTAGCGTGGTGGTTAGCATTGGGGTAGAGATAGAGATAGAGATTTCGGGATCTAGAGATATAGAGAGAGATTGTGGGGTTTAGGGATGACAGATGTACCAGGTTAATGAAGGACACAAAGTGCCTTTCGAAAGATAAATTATTTCCATCTCTCTGTAGCAAAACACAGTACATCCTGTTCTGAAGGACAACAGTGGTTCATAATTTATACATTAGTCGATATGAGGCTTGTTTTACGTCATGTCTTTGGCTGATTCTTCTCTTTAAAAAGGAGACATGCTTTTCATTGCTTAGACAAAGCAATATTCGTGTTAGATATTTTGGGGTTGAAATAAAGAGGAATTTTTCCAAAAAAGAAAATTTTATTTCATAAAGTGTCGAATATAAAATACAGATTTTGGGATTTGGAGATCTCTTTATGCTTGAAACTGCAATACAACAGAGGTCAACAAAGAGACCGAGGGACCGGTATGAGGCCCACGCATGTCACACACACACGCATGCACACACACACAGACTCATTCTAATATGCACATGCACACACAGACACATTCGCATACACACACACACACACACACACACACAGACAGACTTACGCACATATGTACACACACACACACACACACACACACACACACACAGAGACTCAATCTCATACGCACATGCACACACAGATGCACACAGACATACACACACACACACACACACACACACACACACACACACACAGAGACTCAATCTCATACGCACATGCACACACAGATGCACACAGACGCGCGCACACACACACACACACACACACACACACACACACACACACACACACGCACAAATTCATTCTCATACATACATGCACACACAGACTCGTACACACACAGAGACTCACACATATACGCACATACATGCTCGAACACACATACAGACTCACTGTCATACATACATACACATACATACACGCAGATGCACTGTCACATCATTGTCATACATACCCACACACACACAAACACTCATTGTCATACACTCACATGCACACACAGACAGATTCACACATACATCCACACACACATATACAGTACATACACACACTCACACACACACACACACACACCGACTCACTCTCATACATACACTCACACAAAGACTCACAAACACACAGATTCACTCTCATACATACACACACAATGACTCACAACACACACACACACCTCGTTTTTTCATTTCTGTTCCTCACAATTATGTCTCTCTCTTATTCACACAGACTCACACATACATCCACACACACACACACACACACACACACACACACACACACACACACACACACACACACATACGGTATATATATACACACACACACGCACGCACACTCTCACTCTCACTCTCTCTCTCTCTCTCTCTCTCTCTCTCTCTCTCTCTCTCTCTCTCTCTCTCTCTCTCTCTCTCTCTCTCTCTCTCTCTCTCTCTCTCTCACATACTGACTCACTCTCACATCATTCTCATACACATGCACACATATCTCGTTTTTATTCCTCCGCCGATGAAGTCGCCGGGGCCATTATGTTTTCAGGTTGTCCGTCCAGCTGTCCGTCCTCCGTCTGCTTGTGATAGGTTTCCGTTACCGCGATAACTTGTGAACCAGTGATGAGATTCTGACCAAATTTGGTACACTTATGTAGAATGGTGTATGGATGAACTGACTAGATTTTGGGGTCAAGAGGTCAAAGGTCAAAGTCTGTAATAGGTCTTTAACTTGGGAACGGCTGAAGTGATCTAATTCAATCTTAGTACAGGTATGTATAATGATGTAAAGATTAACTTATTATATTTTGAGGTCAAAGGGCAAATCTCTAATAGGTCTATAACTTGAGAACAGCTGAAGTGATCTAATTCAAACTTAGTACAGGTATGTATAATGATGTAAAGATGAACTTATTATATTTTGAGTTCAAAGGTCAAAGGGCAAATCTCTAATAGGTCTATAACTTGAGGACATTTGAAGTGATCTAATTCAAACTTGGTACAAGTATGTATAATACTGTAAAGATTAAGTGATTAGATTTTGGGGTCAAACGTCAAATCTGTACAGTAATAGGTCTAGAACTTGAGAACGGCTGAAATAATCTAATTCAAACTTGGTACAGGTATGTATAATGTTGTAAAGATTCACATAATAGATTTTGGGGTCCAAGGTCAAATCTGTAATATGTCTAAAACTAGAGAACGGCTGAAGTGATCTAATTCAAACTTGGTACAGGTATGTATAATGTTGTAAAGATTCACTTAATAGATTTTGGGGTCCAAGGTCAAATCTGTAATATGTCTAAAACTAGAGAACGGCTGAAATAATCTAATTCAAACTTGGTACAGGTATGTATAATCATGTAAAGATTAAGTGATTAGATTTTGGGGTCAAAGGCCAAAGTCTGCAAAAGGTCTATAACTTGAGAATGGCTAAAGGGATCTAATTCAAACTTGGTACAGATATGTATTGTTACGGATTCGTCACTTCCGTTGTGGTGGTTTGCATCCACTGTAAATATTTCCGATTCCATGTATTATTATTGTTGTCATTTAAAGGGAATAGATATTTCTAGTTTCAAAAGTTAAAAGTTAATGTTAAAAGAAACAGGAAACCGGATCGGGAACCGGATGAAAAACTGGAAGAAGAAGAGGAGAGAAAAGAGGGCGGAGCGAAGTAAAGTCAGACAAGAAGCTGGTTGCTTTGCGGTCTGGATCGAACGTTGTCGAGCAAGAGTCACGAGTGAACTTTGGGTTTCCTGGGAAAAGGGATTCCTACGATTGAGTTGTTAACCTGTGACTGATCAACCTGCGTGTCAGGTTTGGCGTTGGATTCCGAGGAATCATCTTCGGGTCGTTGCGTCTCGAGAACGAGCCGTCGGCCATTTTGACTCGCGCGCTTAGCTCATCGCGAAAGGTCTTTGCTTCGCGTCAGCCGTTTTCACCATTCAGACGTCTATCTGGGATGTGTGTGTGCAACGCGAATTTTGAAGACAAACCTGAGGTTCGCCGATTTGGAGCGGTAAAACATTCATACCCAAGGGTGTGAATTTCCCAGTCGCCTTGAGTGCGCCTTTTCGCAGCTGTTGGCCACGTGACCCTTTTCTGCCGCTTTGGCTGCGTACGCCTTTGTGCAGTTTTGGCGGCGTGGCTGGGCCTGTCATCTGAACGGGATTCGGGTTTGGATTCGACATCTTTCTGACGATCGCTGGAGGGGATCAACTTGAGCTCGAAGACGGGAATATAGTGACATTGGGGAATGTTCTGTTTTCACTCACTTGGAGCACAGTGAGTTACCTGATATTAGCTGATGGTACCATCATAAGATATATGTTGATTGTACTTTTGATTGCTATCATTGTTGTACTGTTATTCTTGTGTGATTTTTAATACAATATTTGTTTGTTAGTAACAATTGGTGTGGTTTCACCATTGATTTTTGACACAGAATAACACATCTTTCTGCCGTGACTCCTCTCGGGGCTCGGAGGTACACCGCGACCAGGGGGTCGGGGAGGAGCACCTAACAGTATAATGATGTAAAGATTAACCGATTCGATCTTGGGGGTCCCAATGTCAGAGGTCATGTCAGGTAAAATGTGAGAACTTGTGAACAGCTGAAGGGATTTAAATTACAACTTGGTACAGGCATGTATAATGATGTAAACATGAACTGATTAAATTTTGAGGTCAGAGGTCATGTCAGGTAAAAATATGCTAACTTGGGCACAGCTGAATGGATTTAAATCAAACTTGATACAAGTATTATAATGATGTAATAATGTGGGCGGAGGCATATCAGGTGACGTCGAAGAGTTCCGTTCTAGTTTTCATTTATTTTCCTCACAATTCCATCACTCACTGTAAATTTCACAATATCCTATATTCAACATTATTTATATTGGTGTTGGCTTGGTGTATAGCCTGGTGTTGTTGGTTGGTGCCTATAGCCTGGTGTTGGCTTAGCGGTCAGGGTGCCGGCTTGGGATCCTAGGATCCTGGGTTCGAATCCCGGTCGATCGCTAAATTAACGCCAGGGGGGTTGACTCAGCCTGTCATCCTTCCGAGGTCGGCAAATTGAGTACCAGCTTGCTGGGATGAATGATCCCGGTGTGTACCCCGGTTTAGAATAGCTACACCGTATCTCTGTGCATCGTAAGAGGCGACTAAGGGTGGCCGCCAGGAAGGGCATCCGGCCATAAAAACATTGCCTCAAAAAGGGAACCATGATTGTCATGGGGCCTGCAAGGCTAACCCCCATTCTAGTGGGGAAAATGGCCTTAAAACGATCATTCATTCATTCATTCATTCAACATTATTTATATTGTAAACCTCAAAACATAGTTCCCTTTCAGCCTATGACCTCTCCAAACAACGAATCAATGGATCCCTATCAGCAGATTACCCACATCGATAGATCCAGTAACTTGAGTTGCCTCCAGACAGTCAGTGAACCCATCAATGCAACATCACTGTTCAAACTTTACTGGCTGGAGGATTTAATGTATTATCACATATTTATAACTCTTATCACACATTCCATTATGTGATAATACATTAAATCATGCACTTCTTACCTTAAATATAACATGTCAACCACCCAGCACATACACCTCACTTACCACTAAATCAAAGTGTTATTTAATTATTCAAATGGTTATTTATAATGGATATTCTTCATGCTGCCCTATCTCCTAACAACTACTGAAAATGGTTTGATTTATATGGATATATCACTGAAAATGGCAAGCTCACTCTCATTGAGGAAGATTGAGAAGAATGCTTGTTGCAAATAAAGTTCGTCCTGAAGCTACATCCATAACTCACTTTATTTCTTCTGGTTATATGTTTTATGTGCAAATGAGGCACCCTACTCGTATTGTGGAGATTCTGCTATTTCTCACAGTTTTATATACAGACTTGGCATTTAATATGGAATATATATTTTTTCTTGACTTGGGTTTACTTTCTGAACTCAGTATATCAATCTGGTGAGTTTATTTTACCCTTCGGTGATGTCTTTGTTGAAAGAACCGTGTCACTGATTGTCTTTCGCAGCAAGAAGTCAATAACAGGATTATATCACAGGTGGCGTGACAAAATGTAAGGACAGGTACATTTGACGATTGGCTTCACAATCGGGTATATAAGGGTTGTTGCGTTCTGTATTAGTGGAAAACAACTGCTGCACGTCTACAAAAGTTATTGCCGCTTCCTTTGGAGATGGTCCGTCAACTTTACAATGCTGTTTGTCATGGAGTGGTGGCTTTACGAAATTCTGGCATGAAACATCGTGCTATTGCTCGGCAGTATGGCATCACTCAAGGTCAGGTGTCAAAGATCCTGAAACGAAATGCTCAGAGGGGTGTCCCAACTCCAATACCGAGGCCAGGACGTCCACGCAGAACCACAAGGAGAGATGATCGCCAGCTGCACTGGTTAGTCTGCAATGGCCGTACCAAGTCAGCTAATCGGCTTAGGGCTGCGTGGCAGCAACTGACAAATGTGCCTGTATCCAGAAGGCTAGTCCACCAACGACTGGTTCAAGCAGGCTATCGTGCCAGGCGTCCCCTGAGAAAGCCACGCCTGACCAGACAACACAGCCAGCGCCGATTGCAGTGGGCCAGAGAGCACAGTCAATGGCAGCCAGGACACTGGAATCACGTGACCTTCAGTGACAAGTCTAGATTTCTGGTCTATCGTCAAGATGGCCATGTCCGAGTGTGCAGACAAGTGCATGAAGCCCACAACGAAGATTGTATAGTGCCAAGAGTCCAAGCTGGAGGTGGTGGGGTGACCGTTTGGGCTGCTTTTCATGCAGGGGGTAAAACTGACCTGGTTGTTCTGAATGGAAACCTGAACCAGTTCAAGTACAGGGTCATTCTGGAAGAAACATTGCTTCCATTTGCTCGTGCAGCCTTTTGAGGAAACTTTGTCTTCCAAGATGACAATGCACGGCCTCATCATGCTCGCATGATCCAACACTTTCTTGCTGACCATGGTGTAGAGCATATGGAGTGGCCTGCCATGTCCCTGGATATGAATCCGATAGAGAACTTGTGGGCAGAATTAACGCGTCAAATCGACCACTTGGACCAGCAGCCGACCTCTGTGCGTGAATTGCAGCAGACTATTGTCACTGCATGGCAAGCGATTCCTGTCCAAACCTTGGGAAATCTCGTGAACAGCATGCCTCGACGTGTACGTGCTCTCCTGAATGCTCCTGGGGGTTACACGAAGTGCTGAACTGTAATTTTACTGTCCGTAATCCCAGTCATAATTTAGGTTTTGTTTTTTTTGAAAAAAAAATTGGCTAATGTGCAAAATAATGTATACTTCTGGAAAATGTACAGAAGTTTAACACAGTACTGTCCATGAATTGAGTTCGATATCAGTTTACATCACTTTCAAGGATCAATTTATTTGTTTCGAAATGTCAAATGTGTTTTTTGTTTCTTTTAAAGGTCACTAACAAAATCTAGAATAATTTCAACATAATTCCAATGAACTTTTGGTTCTAAGTCATCTTGAAAAGTAAGTTCACCCCCACAAAAAAAATATTCCATATTAAATGCCAAGTCTGTATATATATGTTTCTATTTTTATTTTATTTATATTGTGTTGTGTGATGTATTGTACTCGTATTAATGTATACACACACATATGACAAGATGGCAGCGAGGATGAGGCGGCATGATTTTCCGCCTCCCTCTCGCCTGGGACAGAGATGACCGAGGGCTGCATCGAACACATCAGTTTAGAAGGCAGGGAAGACTGACCTGAAAATGGCAGCTTTGATGAGATGAGGTGCTGTGTACCGGAATCACACCATTCGGCATGCTTTTGTTACTCAGCCTGACCCTGCAGCTTGGTGGGACTTGTAGCCCCCGTGTTGCCGGGAGGGAAGGCCTGATCTTTGGCAAACCCCTCTTGCAAAGATCCAACTGTTGAGGATGAGAGAGATCGAGGTTTGTGGAATCGAAGACCACACCAAATATAGCTGAATTGATGGGCCGTGCACAGCCGCTTTGGTGAGGCAGATGGCCAAGCACATGGCGCCTGGAGTTGTGCAGATCGTTTGGGACATCCCTTACTTCCTGTTGGGTCTTGCCGACCCCATCATGCTGAAAATGAAAACATGGATAAGGAGACAGCTTGGTCCATGAGTCGTGGTTCCTTGCTGGGGTGAAGATGGATGCATCAGGACCAGAGAAGGCTCTGTTTAGTCTTAGAGACTCGCGAGTGAAGAGGACGATCGGTGGCGGCTGCCCGTACACACACACACACACACACACACACACACACACATGAATCGTGATTTTCATGTACACATGCATGATTGTGATTTATACACATACTATACGTGACATATTACACTGTATGTTGTATACACACATAATGTATGTGAAATAGTATATGGTACTGTATATTATTATATACACACATATTGTTGCAAATAAAGTTTGTCCTGAAGCTACATCCATAACTCTGTAAATGTCAAGTATTGGTACTTCACATGTACTGTATATTATATACATAAATTATACTTGACATGTTGTACTGTATGTTATGTACACACATTATGTGACATGCTGTACTGTATATTGTTTACACACATTATATGTGACATGTACTGTACATTATATTACACACATATTATATATGGCATATTTAATACATACAGTGCCTTCACAAAGTGTTCACACCCATTTACTTTTTCACATTTTGTTGTTTCAGCCTGAATTTAAAATGGATTAAATTCAGATTTTTTAAAATTGATCTACACATAATACCCCATAATGATAAAGTGGAATTTATTTTTTAGAAATTGTTACAAAATAATTAATAATGAAATGCAGAAATATCTAATTTACATAAGTATTCAACCCCCTGAGTCAATACTTCTTAGAAGCACTGTTTGCTGCGATTACGGCTTCGAGTCTTCTTGGGTATGTCTGTGTCATCTTTTTCACATCTGGATTTGGGGATTCTCCCGTTCTTGCAGATTTGCTCAAGCTCTGCCAAGTTGGATGGAGAGTGTCGGTAAACAACAATCCTCAAGTCTTACCACAGATTCTCAATGGGATTCAAGTCTGGCCTTTGGCTGGGGCACTCAAGGACTTTCACATTCTTGTTCTGAAGCCATTCCGGTGTTGCTTTGGCTGTATGCTTGGGGTCATTGTCCTGTTGGAATCAAAATACTCGCTGCAGTCTGAGGACTTTTTCACTCTGAAGGAGGTTCTCCTCAATGATTTCCCTGTATTTGGCACCATTAATCGTTCCCTCTGTCCTTAAAAGTTTCCCATTCCCTGCAACTGAAAAGCATCCCCAGAGCATGATGCTGCCACCACCATACTTCACGGTAGGGATGATGTTAGATGGGTGATGAGCCGTGCTCGGTTTCCATCAGACGTAGCGCTTTGCATTCAGTCCAAGTAGTTAAATTTCCATCTCGTCAGACCACATAATATTTTGCCTCATGCTCACTCAATGAGTCGTTCACGTGCCTTTTTGCAAACTCCAGGCATGCTGTCATGTGCTTTTTCTCAGGAGTGGCTTCTGTCTGGGCACTCTCCCATAAAGCCAAGATTTGTGAAGTGCTGCAGAGACTGTTGTCCTTCCAGCAAGTTCTCCCATTTCAGCCAAGGAACTCCGTAGTTCTGTCAGAATGGTCATTGGGTTTTTGGTCACCTCCTTGACCAAGGCCCTTCTTGCCCGGTTGCTCAGTTTGGTCAGACGGCCAGATCTAGGAAGAGTCTGGGTAGTTCCATATTCTTTCCATTTCATCATGATGGAGCTCACTGTGCTCTTGGGAACTTTTAACACTCTAGAAATTATTTTATACCCTTATCTACGCCTCTTCACAATTTTATCTCAGAGTTATACGTACAGTTCCTAGGACTTCATGGTTCAGTTTCTGCTCTAACATGCACCATCAACTGTGGGACCTCATATACAAAGGTGTGTTTCTTTCTAAATCATGTCCAATCAATTGAAATGGCCACAGGGGGACTCCACTCAAGTTGCAGAGACATCTCAAGGATGATCAAAGGAAATTGGATGCACCTGAGCTGAATTTGGTTTGTCAGAGCAAAGGGGTTGAATACCGATTAACTCAAGACATTTCAGCTTTTCATTTTTCATTATGTTGTAATATATATATATATATATTTATATTACACTTTGACATTATGGGTCATTATTATGGTCATTATGGTCATTTGACATTATTATGTGTAGATCAGTGACAAATAAATCTCAATTTTATCCATTTTAAATTCAGGCTGTAACACAACAAAATGTGAAGAAGGGGTGTGAATATTTTCTGAAGACACCGTATTATATACACACACATGCACTAACGGAGCGGAGGTGGATACTTTGAGACCTGGTGGGTCTTTCCATGTTTTGAAACCCACCTACGTGTGGAGATAGCAGCCAACAACAATTTACACACACACACACCAACGACACACATCCAAAAAACACTCAGATATTCCCCAAAACACTCAGATATCTCCAAAACATTTAGATATACAAAAGGTAAATTAACCGTTAGTTAATGTTTGCTAATAACCTGGCAACGCTTCATCAAGCCATGTTTACATCCACTTCCACTCCTCATCCACCTCTGAGAAAAGTGGAGTGCAGGAAGGAAGAGGGACAATAACAAAGCCGTAAAATGTGGTCCATCAATATTTCCATCAGAAAAAATGTTATCTCTTTTTACTGATCAAACCACACACCTTGTGGGAAGGAACTTGGGCTCGTATGAAAAAAAATCTCCTTTGCATGCAATTAACGATTCACCTATTTTTGAACCAGAGATGGATTCAAGTAATCCTTTTCATTAATTATCAATACCTTATCCAATTAGATTGTCGACATTCATTTCCAAACTCACCAATCACAACCATGCTTGGTGGTTTCGCGAAGAACTCTTCTTTTTTTAAATTTATTATTTATACTCCCAAAAGAGTTTACGTTTACTAAGACTGACATTTCTTTTTTCTTCATGGCTCTCATTCAAGCATCGGTACACACGAGTGTTATATTCGATGTGAAAGGTGAAATCTATTACCCGGTCGAATATTTCAGTTCAAGGAAATGTGGTTTTCATCAATAATACATTGCGCTTGGTTTCACTGTTGCAGAATATACTGCAAAGTGGACACACACCAGGCCGCACCATGTCTTACCTTTACGTCTGCAATGCAATCACACGGGTAAATTAGTATTACAAGCCCAGAGTAAGTATAGACAAGGCCTCTGCTTGGCTCGTGGCAGGTTGTACAGTTATTGTACACAGATGTTGAGGGTCCTCATTTAATCCCATATCAATCATGGTTCATGCCTTCGGCAGAGATTTTCGTTACGTGATTTGTTACAGAACAGGGAAGCAAAGGGGAAAGGCTTGCCTTTATGTCTTAGTTAGCCACATGGGGGAAAAGATCCTGATCATATGAACATGCAGAATGATGTTTATGGACTACCAGCATCCACGGTTGTTAACTTTTTAGTGCAGCAAATAAACACAAAAATTGTGCATTTTATGAGAAAAGCATGAAATTTTTAACATAGTATATACCATAAGGTTTATTTTCAGATGTGGAGGGAAGTCAGATTTGATCTCTGAGAACCGTGAGAGATCAAATCCAAAATGGCCGCCAGTCCACCGAGTCTAATGTTCAAACGCGCTTAATTTTGGAACCAAATAGTGTAGAAAAACATTATAGGTGTCATTTCCAACTAAATTGGGGGTGCCCAGAGGTGAATGATGCTTTCAATGAACTCCTAGGCATGCCAAGTGAGGTCAGTGAAGGCTCAATGTTACTGCTACAGCGATTTGTGGTGCTGATGTACGATAGAACCAGTGAGAGCACGGAAGTGAATGATGCCAGGAAACAGCTCTTCACACAGAAGTGTAGAACTCTAGAGAACATTCCTCCAACCCAGGCAACACTCAAGCAGCACATCAAGCGCACTTGCTACCAGGCCAACTGTTGTAACCAGGCATTGGTCATGGATCCAGAGATGCCAGACCCACCTGACTGGGGCTGGACAAAGGAGACAACTGGGTGGCAGCCTCTTTGGACCACTCTTCCTGAAGCATCAAAATCGTGCCATGAATTGATCGACTGTGGCTGCAAGAAAGGGTGCACTGGACGCTGCAAGTGTGCCAAAGCTGCATTCAAGTGCACTGCACTGTGCTTCTGTTCTGGAGACTATTAGATTTAGATCATTACCAATTTTCATCATTGCACTTGATTTAATGTTAGCTTTGGTGGACATACTTGGTTAACTACAGTTATTTTTTCAGAGGTTATTGCATCATTCCTTGCAGTGTAAACACTTTGTTTTTTTCATCATTTCTGGTCTTTGGGTGCTCTGTACCTATCCCTGACCCTGAAAAAATAAAGTTTTAAAAGTTCAAATGAACGTTTTCCAATAGCAGTTCCAACTGCAGTGTCATAAAAATAGATATTTAACGTAATTTGACCTTGACCGTGACCTAAATGCATGTCCTTGAGTTCTGGCGATCTCAAAAGTATCACCAAATGAATGGGCATCCCCAATTTAGTTGGAAATGACACCTATAAGCGCGTTTGAACATTAGACCCGGTGGACTGGTGGCCATTTTGGATTTGACCTCTCACGGTCCTCAGAGGTCAAATCTGACTTCCCTCCACATCTGAAAATAAACCTTATGGTATATACTAACTATGCTAGAAATTCCATGCTTTTCTCAAAAAATGCACAATTTGTTAAAATATGAGAGCTTATCCGCTGTACAATTTCTATTTACCATCTTTTGAGATTCAACAATCTCTAAAGCTGTTCATCTCTCTGGCCTTATCTTTTTTTGATGTTGATGATCCATACTCTGTTTGTGCTGCCGAAGCAGTTTCTTGACAAGTGTTAGACTGGGTGGTTTCCCATTGCCTTCCCAGCATGTTTTCTCTGTGCTCTATCCTTTTAAATGCTGAGCATCAAGCAAGGAAAGAGCACCTTCTATTTTTTAAGTCTTCGGTATGACGTAGCTGGGGTTCGAACAACTGCTCTCCCACACTCAGAGCGTACGCTCTAACCCTTACACTGCCGAGTCTGGTTGGACTGTATCTTTTGTGTGTTACATATTTATGTGAATGTATGTGAATTACTATTCAGGTCTTTGCTTATCAATGTGGACTCGATTAAAGGTTGTTGTGATTAAAGGGCCAGGAGCCCTTCTGGGAAAAAGGAGACCGGAAACGGAAGAAGAAAAGACACGAGGTCCTGGAGAAGCGACGATTCTTCTTCTTCCTCGCCGAGCTCGGACGCGAGCGGTATCGATTGAGCAACATAACAGAATCGGCGTTAAAAGCCCGTCTGGCGAGAGGAGTTACCGGGACGTGTAACTACCCTTTGACACGTCAAGTCGCCGTGGGTTCGTGCACGGAACCAAGCAGCTGGCACAGTTCACCTCACCGTCTACAAGGCCGCGTACGGGTCGCACCTTGGGCCGCGCGCGCTGGGCAAGCCGCGTGTTGCTTTGCCTGCTTTGCTGTACCCACTTTGCTTGGCCAGGAGGTGCGCGCTGCAGCCATTGTTCCCGGTACGGGACGTGCCCGTTGAAAGCACGTCAGGAAGGGTCCGTTCAACCGCCCACGTGCGGAGATCAAACTACCGGAGTACGGAGACATTGAGAGAGACATTGACCATGGAGGGAGTCGGGAGTGGGGCTCACGTGAGGAATGTATAAGATGGCCATCTTAGAGTTATTATAGATGAGTTTACATCTTTGTACTATTGATTGCTGATTGTGGATGGTTGTTGATTGCTCGGGGAATATATCCTTGATTATTCCGGATCCTTGGTGTGGGGGTTCTTATTGATTGGAATTCAGATTTATGCGTTACGAAAGAGCATAAATAATAGATCTTTCTGGCGGAGTTCCTCTCCCGGTCCGGGGGTCACCGAGACCAGGTAGTCACCGGGAGGACCACGTAACAGAATTGGGGGCTCGTCCGGGATCTAAAATTGTATAAAATAATAAAATAATATTTTTATTAATTAAAATTTATTAATTAAGTATTAATTGGTAAATTTTTGGGGAAATTGGGGGTAAAGTCTTGGGTGAAGGTTAACAGGTGTTAACGATAGGCACCATGGCGTTTGTGGCACAGAACTTTGCGGTAACACCGAGTGAGGCACAGTTCCGTGCGTTACTAAAGTCGGACCTCTTGAAATTGGCCAAACATTTTAACTTGGAGGTCCGAACTAATTTGAGGAAGGCAGAGTTGCAGACCACGGTGATACAGTCTATGGTGGGATTAGGAACATGGGACGAGTTAGCCTGGCAGTGGCTACCCGAAGAACCAGAAGACGTTGAGCTCCGGAAACTGGAGTTGCAATTACGGAGCCAGGAACGGATCAAAGAAGAAGAAAGGAAAGCAGAAAAGGAAAGAGCAGAAGAAGAAAGGAAAGCAGAAAAGGAAAGAGCAGAAGAAGAAAGGAAAGCAGAAGAGAGGAGAGAAGAGAAACAAGCAGAGGAAAGGAGAGTGGAACGAGAACTCCAGGAAAGGTTAAAAGAAGAGGAAAGGAAAGCAGAAGAGAGGAGAGAAGAGAAACAAGCAGAGGAAAGGAGAGTGGAACGAGAACTCCAGGAAAGGTTAGCAGAAGAAGAAAGGAAAGCAGAAAAGGAAAGAGCAGAAGAAGAAAGGAAAGCAGAAGAGAGGAGAGAAGAGAAACAAGCAGAGGAAAGGAGAGTGGAACGAGAACTCCAGGAAAGGTTAGAAGGGAGAAAAGCAGAGGAGAGGAGAGCTGCCAGGGAACTCGAAGCAGAGGAGAGAAAAGCCGAAAGGGAGTTGAAGGAACGTGATCTGGCGCTTCAGCAAGAGATTAAATTCAAGGAGCTGAATTTAATGAGAGAACGGGGAGAGGTACCACCCTTGCTGACGGGGTCGACACCTAGCCAGAACACCTGGGATGTGGGCAGACATGTGAGGCTGGTTCCACCCTTCAGTGAAAAGGAAGTCGCTAAATTTTTTCCACACTTTAAGAAAGTGGCTCGACAGTTAAACTGGCCGGAGGAGGCCTGGACCATACTAGTGCAAAGTGTGCTGGTGGGAAAAGCTCAAGATATTTATTCGGCGCTACCAATGGACCAATGTGCAGATTATGAGGTATTGAAGAAGCACATCCTCAAAGTCTATGAGTTGGTTCCGGAAGCTTACCGGCAAAAATTCAGGAATGCCAGGAAGAGGGAGAGTGAGACCCATGTGGAGTTTGCCAGAGTGAAAGAAAATATGTTTGATCGGTGGTGTGAGTCAAAAGGAGTCGGGAACGACTTCGAAGCATTGCGTGACCTGATGCTGGTGGAGGAATTTCAACAGTGTGTCCACGAGGACATCAAAGTGTACCTGCAGGAAAAGAAAGTACCGAAGTTGTGGGACGCAGCCACCCTGGCAGATGATTATGCCTTAACACACCGGATAGGGGTCCACGAACCTAACTCCTCGCCTAGATCTCCGCAGGGGAGGTGGGGAACAGCAGGTGCGGAGAACGACAATACATGGCGGCGGCCTCGAGAGGATTATGGGGACAACGCGGATACCCCACCTGTTCGAAATCAGAGGGCTGCGGGCCCAAGACAAACTTATTTTTCGGGGGGCCCGAGGCAGACCACGAGTTTTTCCTCCGGGCCTACTTGCGCTTTTTGCAAGAAACCTGGACACTTGATGTCCAGTTGTTACCTCATGAAAAGGGAAGACCCAGAGCGGAGTCCGACTAGTACAACTCCGAATGCGATGGCAAACGTAAGAAATCGCCCACAGAAGAGTTACCAACCATTTATTTATGAGGGGTTGGTCTCACTCAAGGGAGACTTGACTAACCCAAGACCGGTTAGGGTGTTGAGGGACACAGGGGCCCATCAATCCTTAATGCTTGAAGGCATTTTGCCATTGTCAAAGAGTACCGCAACTGGTGATAGTGTTCGGTTACAAGGGATCAGTGGCTGTGTTAGTGCCCCACTTCATGTCATCCATTTGGAATCCGATTTGGTGTCAGGACCGGTCACCGTCGGTTTACAAGCCACGCTTCCTGTAGAGGGAGTATCTGTGATTATCGGAAATGATTTGGCCGGGGGGCAAATTTATGGTAACCCGAGGGTTGGTAAAGAGCACAGCAGGGAAAATAACACCCCACCAGCTTGGGATGGCGACAAAAGTTCCAAGTTATTTGTAGGGGGACTGAACTTCAACACAGAGGAAGAAGTTCTGACCTCTGTCTTCAACAGATATGGGCCGCTGGTGGAAGTGCGGGTGGTAAAAGACAGGGAAACGCAACGGTCAAGAGGGTTCGGCTTTGTCACGTTTGCAAGCACAAGAGACGCCAGAGAGGCAGAGAAGAATTGGAATGGTAAGGATTTGGAGGGTCGGACCATAACAGTAGGGAAGGCATTTCGTAGGCGTCGAGAGGTCTACAGAAGAGGACCACTTGGCAGGAGTTTTGGGGTTGGCAGCAGCCGATATTACTATGGAGGCTCCCAGAGTTACGGCACCTCCCGAAAGAATGAATGTCAGAGCACTGGCCGAGAAGGAGACCACCAGTCAGGTAACGGCTGGGACAAGGGGTCCCACCGTAACTGTTAGGAGTCTGGAGAAGTTGAAGCACTATATATGGGGGAGCCGCCGAGCCGAGGCTCCTACACGGACTAACCGTGAACGCCACGTTCTTAAAGGCGTCCAGGTAGTGAACTTTCCTGCACGGACTAACCGTGAACTCCACGTTCTTAAAGGCGTCCATGTAATGAACTTTCCTCCCCGGACTAACCGTGAACTCCACATTCCTTAAGGCGTCCATGTAGGAATACTCCGCTGGGCCTCCCGAAAAAGTGCTATAGAGAGGTTTAAATTTGGGGGCTTTGGGTCACCACCTCCTAACCGTCATTCAAGAGAAACTAGAAGTGGTTGACGCTTGGTCCAGAGGGAATTAATCTAGGGGATTGTGTGAAATTTTATTGCTTTATTTTTAAGTGATGACTGTGCCCGGGGGGAACTGATGAGTTGGGGGGGTTGAGTTATCTGGTTTGTTTCTCCAAATTGGCCGGCAAAGAAAGTTTTCGCTGGGTTCAAACTTTCTTTCTTGACGGGGGGGGGGGGGGGGGGTGTTACATATTTATGTGAATGTATGTGAATTACTATTCAGGTCTTTGCTTATCAATGTGGACTCGATTAAAGGTTGTTGTGATTAAAGGGTCAGGAGCCCTTCTGGGAAAAAGGAGACCGGAAACGGAAGAAGAAAAGACACGAGGTCCTGGAGAAGCGACGATTCTTCTTCTTCCTCGCCGAGCTCGGACGCGAGCGGTATCGATTGAGCAACGTAACAGAATCGGCGTTAAAAGCCCGTCTGGCGAGAGGAGTTACCGGGACGTGTAACTACCCTTTGACACGTCAAGTCGCCGTGGGTTCGTGCACGGAACCAAGCAGCTGGCACAGTTCGCCTCACCGTCTACAAGGCCGCGTACGGGTCGCACCTTGGGCCGCGAGCGCTGGGCAAGCCGCGTGTTGCTTTGCCTGCTTTGCTGTACCCGCTTTGCTTGGCCAGGAGGTGCGCACTGCAGCCGTTGTTCCCGGTACAGGACGTGCCCGGTGAAAGCACGTCAGGAAGGGTCCGTTCAACCGCCCACGTGCGGAGATCGAACTACCGGAGTACGGAGACATTGAGAGAGACATTGACCATGGAGGGAGTCGGGAGTGGGGCTCACGTGAGGAATGTATAAGATGGCCATCTTAGAGTTATTATAGATGAGTTTACATCTTTGTACTATTGATTGCTGATTGTGGATGGTTGTTGATTGCTCGGGGAATATATCCTTGATTATTCCGGATCCTTGGTGTGAGGGTTCTTATTGATTGGAATTCAGATTTATGCGTTACAAAAGAGCATAAATAATAGATCTTTCTGGCGGAGTTCCTCTCCCGGTCCGGGGGTCACCAAGACCAGGTAGTCACCGGGAGGACGGGGAAAAGATCCTGATCATATGAACATGCAGAATGATGTTTATGGACTACCAGCATCCACGGTTGTTAACTTTTTAGTGCAGCAAATAAACACAAAAATTGTGCATTTTATGAGAAAAGCATGAAATTTTAAACATAGTTAGTGCATACCATAAGGTTTATTTTCAGATGTGGAGGGAAGTCAGATTTGATCTCTGAGAACCGTGAGAGATCAAATCCAAAATGGCCGCCAGTCCACCGAGTCTAATGTTCAAACGCGCTTAATTTTGGAACCAAATAGTGTAGAAAAACATTATAGGTGTCATTTCCAACTAAATTGGGGGTGCCCAGAGGTGAATGATGCTTTCAATGAACTCCTAGGCATGCCAAGTGAGGTCAGTGAAGGCTCAATGTTACTGCTACAGCGATTTGTGGTGCTGATATACGGTAGAACCAGTGAGAGCACGGAAGTGAATGATGCCAGGAAACCTCTTCACACAGAAGTGTAGAACTCTAGAAAACATTCCTCCAACCCAGGCAACACTCAAGCAGCACATCAAGCGCACTTGCTACCAGGCCAACTGTTGTAACCAGGCATTGGTCATGGATCCAGAAATGCCAGACCCACCTGACTGGGGCTGGACAAAGGAGACAACTGGGTGGCAGCCTCTTTGGACCACTCTTCCTGAAGCATCAAAATCGTGCCATGAATTGATCGACTGTGGCTGCAAGAAAGGGTGCACTGGATGCTGCAAGTGTGCCAAAGCTGCATTCAAGTGCACTGCACTGTGCTTCTGTTCTGGAGACTGTTAGATTTAGATCATTACCAATTTTCATCATTGCACTTGATTTAATGTTAGCTTTGGTGGACATACTTGGTTAACTACAGTTATTTTTTCAGAGGTTATTGCATCATTCCTTGCAGTGTAAACACTTCTTTTTTTTTCATCATTTCTGGTCTTTTGGTGCTCTGTACCTATCCCTGAACCTGAAAAAATAAAGTTTTAAAAGTTCAAATGAACGTTTTCCAATAGCAGTTCCAACTGCAGTGTCATAAAAATAGATATTTAACGTAATTTGACCTTGACCGTGACCTAAATGCATGTCCTTGAGTTCTGGCGATCTCAAAAGTATCACCAAATGAATGGGCATCCCCAATTTAGTTGGAAATGACACCTATAAGCGCGTTTGAACATTAGACCCGGTGGACTGGCGGCCATTTTGGATTTGACCTCTCACGGTCCTCAGAGGTCAAATCTGACTTCCCTCTACATCTGAAAATAAACCTTATGGTATATACTAACTATGCTAGAAATTCCATGCTTTTCTCAAAAAATGCACAATTTGTTAAAATATGAGAGCTTATCCGCTGTACAATTTCTATTTACCATCTTTTGAGATTCAACAATCTCTGAAGCTGTTCATCTCTCTGGCCTTATCTTTTTTTGATGTTGATGATCCATACTCTGTTTGTGCTGCCGAAGCAGTTTCTTGACAAGTGTTAGACTGGGTGGTTTCCCATTGCCTTCCCAGCATGTTTTCTCTGTGCTCTATCCTTTTAAATGCTGAGCATCAAGCAAGGAAAGAGCACCTTCTATTTTTAAAGTCTTCGGTATGACGTAGCTGGGGTTCGAACAACTGCTCTCCCACACTCAGAGCGTACGCTCTAACCCTTACACTGCCGAGTCTGGTTGGACTGTATCTTTTGTGCAAGATTTTTCTTATACTAGATAGAGGCTCATGGAATAGCAGGGTGAAAGGGGGTACGTATAAGGGAATGACTGACAGTGGGACAGTGCGGCAACCGTTTGACAAAATAATCAAGGGAATGGACGAGCAGAGAGGAAACATTGCAAACTGTAAGTAAGAAGGTTTGAGATAGCTTCGGTAAGGCTAACAGGGGTAGAAAACATTGGGGTTAGGGAAAGGGGGACATGACATGGTGGTACACCACCTGCTTGAAGCATTGAACGGAAGGGTGGGATGAAACAGCCTCTGGAAGGTGGTTCCACAAGTAGAAGAAGCGAGGAATAAAAGAGTTGAGGTGTGCAGCAAGGCTGGATTTTGGGAGTTTAACCAGGAGGGGTTTACTGGAAGAACACATGCATCCTGGAGTTGTGTTTTCATTCAATCCTCGTACGTTTAATCTGCAGTTGTTAAACTGCCAAAGAATCTGCGTAACGTTCCGCTACTGTACAGATTGCACACATTGCAGGTCGCAATGCACGTCATGTCACTCATTCAAGTCGTTAGGATTCAATTTCTCAGACATTTGGATTCCCCTGGGCTTTAACCAGAAGTTGCATAGATATGCCCTCTGTATATGAGGGGAAATCCTCTCCTGCAGGCTGGGATAAATAATCTTGACTTGTGGCTGGTTTTTATTTTGTTTTTAAGTGTTTTGTTTTTTCACCAATGGACGGCTGGCTTAGTGTTCCATCCCCAACATGAGGACCAGTTTAAGCAAGCTAGTTTTAAGGTAACAGCACCATTATATGGATGTAAATAGAAATATGGTGAAGGAATATAACATAGCCAGGGTGGTAACTGTGCTGAAGACACGAGTTGAGATGGGGTGGGTAACAGGTGAAAGTATTCAATAATTATATGCCATGGATTAAAAAACTGCACCTCAACTAACTGTCAATGCTTAATACAACAGGTCTGGTGTTATTAGTAGGGTACTACCAGCATCCTGATAATGTTAGTACCAGGTCTGGAATTATTACACAACTCTGGTGACAGTAAGACAAAAAAGCTATTTCACTGCTGAGTCCAATTTACTATATTCATGCAATCCACTTTGCTGCATGCTTATACCAGGTGTTCCAAGGCTTGTTATAACCAAGCAAGCACATATGCTTGGCAGGGACATGGCAGCCCATAGAACTCAACCTCCATCCATGTGCATGTAGATACGTTTATCTTCCATAATCAATGAAGGCATAAAATCTTAACCCTTCAAATTCAATGGATACACATATAAACATATTAAATAAATAAGTACCAGTTATCCTGGAGTCAGTTCTAGCTAACAATCACTTGTTAGTGCAGTCCGGTAATTTACCAAATTTATACCGTTTGAGTGGCTTGAATTGATATCCGTGCACTCTACAAACGCTTCTCTGCAATAACTTGGCTTCAAAGTACTCTCAAGATGACGACATGATCTTTATCGTGAACAAATATTGAGCACTGCATATTAACTTGAAGGGGTTCTCTCCTTACTTTGTGTCCAATATATCATGCGCTTCTGCGTCTAACCTTTGGGATCACTGTGCGTTCTGGGCCAGAAGGTTAAATCTCCTTCCTATTGCAGAGCTTCTCAGAAAAGCAGACTTTAGCTAGACATTATATATATATATACAGTCACATGAAAAAGTAAGTACACCCCATGTAAAGTTTTGACTTTTTCAACATATTTCAACATACAGCTATTTGATCTTCATCTATCTATCTATAATTCCAGTAATCTCTGTACGTTTGTACGTCTGTACGTTTGTCTGTGACCGCTGTTTCTCGACAACCACGGGTCCGATATACTTTTAACTTGCCAGGTATATTGCTGGGGACCCGAGGATGTGCCTTTTCAAGGTTTCATATTAATCGGACAATTACTTACCGAGCTATGTCCAAAAAACGATTCAACCAATCAGAGAGCAGCGAGCTATCGCGTGTGCCGAACGTGGCGGACACACTCTGCCTCGGATGGCACATTTGAGAGCGTATTCATTTATTTCACGTTTGCAAACTATGTTGGCGCTATGTTGGCGTTAAACGATGTTTTAAAACTAATAAAAACCCCGGGGGGATTGTCACTGTACTCGCAAGCCGTTCGCCGTTCGCTTTGGCGTTGCGAATGGACCAAAACATTTCATCTATCTATAATTCCAGTAATCTCTGTCTGTCTGTCTGTACGTCTGTACGTTTGTTTGTTTGTCTGTGACCGCTGTTTCTCGACAACCACGGGTCCGATATACTTTTAACTTGCCAGGTATATTGCTGGGGACCCGAGGATGTGCCTTTTCAAGGTTTCATATTAATCGGACAATTACTTACCGAGCTATGTCCAAAAAACGATTCAACCAATCAGAGAGCAGCGAACGATCGCGTGTGCCGAACGTGGCGGACACACTCTGCCTCGGATGGCACATTTGAGAGCGTATTCATTTATTTCACGTTTGCAAACTATGTTGGCGTTAAACTATGTTTTAATAAAGTTTTAAAACTAATAAAAACGAATTTGCGATTCATTCGCTTTCCTGCGCGTTTGTGCACGCGATGGCGATTGCTTTACCAAACTCCGGAAGCCGTTCGCTTTGGACCAAACCATTGCATGTAAATAGAGGGGGGGGGTTCTGTGGTCGTTGCGAATGGACCAAACCATTCATGTAAATAGAGGGGGGGGATTGTCACTGTACTCGCAAGCCGTTCGCCGTTCGCTTTGGCGTTGCGAATGAACCAAACCATTTCATGTAAATAGAGGGGGGGGGATATAATTTTAGATAGATATATAGTACGGGCATATATATAGTACGGGCATGCCCTAGTCTATCTATAATTCCAGTAATCTCTGTCTGTCTGTCTGTACGTTTGTCTGTGACCGCTGTTTCTCGACAACCACGGGTCCGATATACTTTTAACTTGCCAGGTATATTGCTGGGGACCCGAGGATGTGCCTTTTCAAGGTTTCATATTAATCGGACAATTACTTACCGAGCTATGTCCAAAAAACGATTCAACCAATCAGAGAGCAGCGAACGATCGCGTGTGCCGGCGTTGCGAATGGACCAAACCATTCCATGTAAATAGAGGGGGGGGGGGTTCTGTGGTCGTTGCGAATGGACGAAACCATTTCATGTAAATAGAGGGGGGGGGATTGTCACTGTACTCGCAAGCCGTTCGCCGTTCGCTTTGGCGTTGCGAATGGACCAAACCATTTCATGTAAATAGAGGGGGGGGGATATAATTTTAGATAGATATATAGTACGGGCATATATATAGTACGGGCATGCCCTAGTCTATCTATAATTCCAGTAATCTCTGTACGTTTGTACGTCTGTACGTTTGTCTGTGACCGCTGTTTCTCGACAACCACGGGTCCGATATACTTTTAACTTGCCAGGTATATTGCTGGGGACCCGAGGATGTGCCTTTTCAAGGTTTCATATTAATCGGACAATTACTTACCGAGCTATGTCCAAAAAACGATTCAACCAATCAGAGAGCAGCGAGCTATCGCGTGTGCCGAACGTGGCGGACACACTCTGCCTCGGATGGCACATTTGAGAGCGTATTCATTTATTTCACGTTTGCAAACTATGTTGGCGTTAAACTACGTTTTAAAACTAATAAAAACGAATTTGCGATTCATTCGCTTTCCTGCGCGTTTGTGCACGCGATGGCGATTTCTTTACCAAACTCCGGAAGCCGTTCGCTTTGGACCAAACCATTGCATGTAAATAGAGGGGGGGGTTCTGTGGTCGTTGCGAATGGACCAAACCATTCATGTAAATAGAGGGGGGGGATTGTCACTGTACTCGCAAGCCGTTCGCCGTTCGCTTTGGCGTTGCGAATGGACCAAACCATTTCATGTAAATAGAGGGGGGGGATATAATTTTAGATAGATATATAGTACGGGCATATATATAGTACGGGCATGCCCTAGTTTCAACAATATTGATAGATAAAGGTGATATAATATAACAAATATCATGAAACATTTACATTTTGTAGACCATTGTATAATTTAAATAAACATAAATGCAAATTTCGAATGTGGAAAAAGTAAGTACACCCCGACATTTATCACTACTTCAAAAACCTAAAATTAGAATCAGGTGCACAAGCTCAGGTGCCAATGATTAGAACATCATTAGAGAGGATCTTTGAGGAACCTGTCTTATTTAAACCTCAGACATTTAGTTTGGTTTGCTCTTTGTTGTTGAAGTGTGCGGCGTCACCATGCCTAGATCAAAAGAGCTCTCTGAGGCCTTCAGAAAGAAGGTTATAGATGCCTACGAGTCTGGGAAGGGATTTAAAAAGATCTCCAAACAATTTGAAATCAATCATTCGACTGTCCGGAAGATAATCTACAAGTGGAGAAGATTCCAAACAACTGCCAACTTGTTCAGGCCAGGCCACCCCAGCAAGTTCAGCCCGAGAGCAGACCGCAAGATGCTGAAAGAAGTCCCTAAGAACCCCAGAATGTCATCACGGGACCCACAGGTAGCTCTTGCCACTGTTGATGTCAAAGTGCACGAGTCTACCATTAGAAAGAGGCTGCACAAATTTGATCTACATGGGAGGTGTGCCAGGAGGAAACCTTTGCTGTCCAGAAAGAACATCAGGCAAGACTAAAGTTTGCCAATGAACACCAAGGCAAAGACCAGCACTTCTGGAACAATGTGCTCTGGACAGATGAGTCAAAGGTAGAGCTATTTGGCCACAGTACCAGAAGACATGTTTGGCGAAAACCAAAGACAGCATTTGACCACAAGAACCTGATACCAACTGTAAAGCATGGTGGTGGAAATATTATGGTTTGGAGCAGCTTTGCTGCATCAGGGCCTGGCCAGCTCACCATCATAGAATCCACTATGAATTCTTCATTGTACCAGAGGGTGCTTGAGGATAATGTGAGGCCATCTGTCGGAAAGTTGAAGCTCAACTGAAGGTGGACCTTGCAACATGACAATGACCCTAAACATACCAGTAAATCCACCAAGGAATGGATGAAAAGAAAGAAATGGAGGGTTCTGGAATGGCCAAGTCAAAGCCCGGATCTAAATCCCATCGTGATGTTGTGGGGGGATTTGAAACGAGCTGTGCATGCAAGAAACCCCTCAAACATCGCACAGCTGAAAGAATTCTGCATGGAGGAGTGGGCAAAAATTTCTCCCAGTCGATGTCAGAGACTGGTAGACATTTATAAGAAACGCCTACTTGAGGTTGTTTCTGCTAAAGGGGGCAATACCACCGATTAGAGCCAAGGGTGTACTTACTTTTTCCACATGTGAAATTTGCATTTATGTTTATTTAAATAATACAATGGACTACAAAATGTAAATGTTTCATGATATTTGTTATATTATATCACCTTTATCTCTCAATATTCTTGAAATGAAGATCAAATAGCTGTATGTTGAAATATATTGAAAAAGTCAAAACTTTACATGGGGTGTACTTACTTTTTCACGTGACTGTATATGCATCTGAAGACATGAAAGGAGTGGTTCTTCTCCATTCTTCTAACATTGATGTCTTTCAAGCTCGAGGAAATCTGACCATCAATGTGAACATTCTTTCTGTTAGCAGCACCCATTCTTAAAGTTGAAGTTTGAGGGAGTGCATCGTGTTAGAAAAGGAGATTATGCCATTGTTCGCATTACCATTACTCAGGAGGAGGCAAAATGAGAACTAAATCAATCAGGTCCGCTTTGTGTCTGGTAGGTCGCCAGTTCCATTCCAACCCTCGCCTGGCCAGAGCAAAGACTTAGGCAAAGACTTAGAGCGGGTTAGGACAGCAAGTACTGCTTCCTCGCTTGACACTCAACATTTAGAGGATAGGGCTGACAGGATGGCATGGAGGTACGTACACTCACCTCGAAGCTGTCTAGCCTGGGGTTGAAATGTTTTTCATCTCGGTGTTTATCAGGCAGGGTGATTCATCAATGTGTGTGCCGTCCTTCAGATGAACATTAAACGGGCAGCCCATCTGCCAGCATTCGTTGGTGGACATTAAAGATCCCATGGTGTCCTTCACGAAGAGTAGATGAGTTATCGCCGGCACCATGGCCAAATTCCAACTTCCTGCCCATGAAAGGGCATTGCATCAGTGGCATAGCACGCCCTCAGCCAATGATGTTATCCCATAGCTTTGTGCCACATACAAATTTAGAATTTGGAGGATAAAGCACGGACAAACCCCGTGGGTTGGTATCCCATGAGGAAGAGGGAAGTTGCGGAGAGAGAAAGCGACATCACTCACAAAGATTACGTCCCAGAATTCCCCAGGAAGTTGCATCATTTTCCTCAAGCTTAGCGGCTGTTTGTCTGAAGTCAAGTCTGTGGATGCCTCATGTATTTGTCTGCACATGTGTGCATGATTTATGTTGTCTCTTCTCGAGACATAACACATGTAACATATAAATAGTTTAATAGAGGTGCTCTGAAAGCCATTTTTTTCTCCATATTAAAATTGAAAGAGGGCGTTTTTTTCAAGGTTTTTCATCCACAAAAGAACCAATTTGTGTGACAAAAATCAGGAATTTTCTTTTTTACAAAATGTATTGAAATCCTCTGAAAATAGCTTGCTAATTGCAATCCTTTTCACAAATAATTAGTTTATTGAGGGTGCCTCTTAATGGCAAAAGATTATTTAATTCACATTCTGTCCAGACAGAGAACAAAAAAAAAAATCAGTGTTTAAGTTCAGTGTTTAAGAAAAACAAATGAAAAATCAACAAAAATATACTTAGACAAAAAAGGCGAGTTTCAAGTGAAAAAATAAAATCCTTTCCAAAGGCTGCACTGTTGTCCAACATACTGGACACACCACACATTGCCTCCACCCATGCATCCTCACCCCATGCATCCTCTGTATCCATATTGTCCTCTCCATGCAGCCTCTGTATCCATATTGTCCTCTCCATGCAGCCTCTGTATCCATATTGTCCTCTCCATGCAGCCTCTGTATCCATATTGTCCTCTCCATGCAGCCTCTGTATCCATATTGACCTCTCCATGCAGCCTCTGTGTCCATATTGTCCACCCCATGCATCCACTGTATCCACATTGTCCTCCCCATGCATGCATCCTCTCTATCCATATTGTCCACCTCATGCATCCTCTGTATTCATATTGTCCACCCCATGCATGCATGTTTTTTTCGTCCTGCTTTTGTCTGTTATGTCCTGATCCGTTCAGTGTAATAGCTCTTCCATGAGTGTTGACTAAGTACACAAAAAGGCAAAAAAAATAATCAATAAACGACGCTCTCATCTCTGAGTTGTCTAGTTCTGTATTTTATCCCTGATGTTGTCCAATTCATCATTCCATTCAGAACATGCCATCATCCATCAGAGTGGGTGTGAAGGCTGTTGTCCTCCCTCTCACGATATTCTTCAAAATAGAAAATGTCAGCCCAGTACTGTAGCCATATAGATCTTGCCAATAAAATACATGGGATATAGATGTTGATTACAGTGAGACATCGATTTTAAATGTTAGATTAGACGATAAAGCTAGCAATACATTGGAAATTGATGAGTGTAAATGCCAGGTGATTATTTAAGGTACCTCAAACATATTCACATATTTGCCAGGAATATAAACGTACATTGGTGGAAATGCCAGGTTTTAAAATTTAATGAAAATTTCAAATGCATTGCCATTTCTGCAACAATAAATTCAAGTTTTTGAAATAAATATATGGCATCAACTTTTCTTTAAAGCAGCTTTCAAAATGTTGTTGCATTGCACTCACTGGTACAGATTTGATTCCGATAGCTGCTCATGAGAGATTGTGACGGTGTGGTGACCCGTCCAGCATTGATTATTATTAGTTTAACTAGCGGGAAATCAAATCCTGCAGGTGGGAATAACCTTCATTGTCGGCCTTTGGTGGGCAATGTCTAGTGGCACACTCTTGGAAATGCACTTTGGATTTTATATCATTTTTGAAAGAATTTTTATTGATCACAACAAATCATACTCCATATTTAAATTTTGAGAAGGCTTCATTATATTATGAAGAAGAAAATGGAAATAATTTGTAATACTGTCAACAACCAAAGGTGGCGCTATTTCCGATATACAGTATATGTATATATATATATTATATATACAGACTTGGCATTTAATATGGAATTTTTTTGTTGTGGGGGTGAACTTACTTTTCAAGATGACTTAGAACCAAAAGTTCATTGGAATTATGTTGAAATTATTCTAGATTTTGTTAATGTGACCTTTAAAAGAAACAAAAACCACATTTGACATTTCGAAGCAAATAAATTGATCCTTGAAAGTGATGTAAACTGATATCGAACTCAATTCACGGACAGTACTGTGTTAAACTTCTGTGCATTTTCCAGAAGTATTTGTTTATTTTGCACATTAGCCAAAAAATTTTTTTAAACAAAAACAAAAGTTAAATTACGACTGGGATTACGGACAGTAAAATTACAGTTCAGTACTTCGTGTAACCCCCACGAGCATTCAGGAGAGCACGTACACATTGAGGCATGCTGTTCACGAGATTTGCCAAGGTTTGGACAGGAATCGCTTGCCATGCAGTTACAATAGCCTGCTGCAATTCACGCACAGAGGCAGGCTGCTGGTCCAAGTTGTCGATTTGACGCGTTAATTCTGCCCACAAGTTCTCTATCGGATTCATATCCGGGGACATGGCAGGCCACTCCATATGCTCAACAGCACGGTCAGCAAGAAAGTGTTGGATCATGCGAGCACGATGAGGCCGTGCATTGTCATCTTGGAAGACAAAGTTTCCTCGAAAGGCTGCACGAACAAATGGAAGCAAAATTTCTTCCAGAATGGCCCTGTGCTTGAACTGGTTCAGGTTTCCATTCAGAACAACCAGGTCAGTTTTACCCCCTGCATGAAAAGCAGCTTAAACGGTCACCCCACCACCTCCAGCTTGGACTCTTGGCACTATACAATCTTCGTTGTAGGCTTCATGCACTTGTCTGCGCACTCGGACGCGGCCATGTTGACGATAGATGAGAAATCTAGACTTGTCACTGAAGATCTCGTGATTCCAGTGTCCTGGCTGCCATTGACGGTGCTCTATGGCCCACTGCAATCGGCGCTGGCGGTGTTGTCTGGTCAGACGTGGCTTTCTCAGGGGACGCCTGGCACGATAGCCTGCTTGAACCAGTCGTTGGTTGACTAGCCTTCTGGATGCAGGCACATTTGTCAGTTGCTGCCACTCAGCCCTAAGCCGATTAGCTGACTTGGTATGGCCATTGCGGTCTAACCGGTGCAGCTGGCGATCATCCCTCCTTGTGGTTCTGCGGGGACGTCCTGACCTCGGTATTGGAGTAGGGACACCCCTCTGAGCATTTCGTTTCAGGATCTTTGACACCTGACCTTGAGTGATGCCATACTGCCGAGCAATAGCACGCTGTTTCATGCCGGAATTTCGTAAAGCCACCACTAAATGACAAACAGCATTGTCGAGTTTACGGACCATCTTTTTTTTTTTTTTTTTTTTTGTATACTGAATCGAGGCTCGTGAAAGAGCTAACATTTACTTCACAAACAAATCAACCAGACAAACAAAATACCCAAAAAGAGGGAGCGGAAGACAAGATGGGGAGAGAAGGGGAAGCACACAAACACAACATCCGAGAGCAGAGAGATGTGTGGAAGGGAGAGGGCCTGGGGGGAGGAGGCGGGGGGAGGTGAGGGAGGGAGAAGTATAAAACACAAGGACACCAAGGACTTCCTGGACAGAAGTTGGTATTTCAAAAAAGTGGAATTGGGGTGAAATTAGCGGGGGTAGAAAAGATCAAGGTTTTGGATGGGGGAAGATAAGAGATGGTGGTGAACAGCTGTTTTAAAGACTTGGAGGGTGGAGTGGGATTGAAGAGAGTGAGGGAGTTTGTTCCAGAGGCGGGAGAAAAGAGGAATGAAGGAGTGAAGGTGAGCAGAGAGTCTTGATTTTGGCAGTTTAACCATAAGAGGGTTGCAGGCAGATCTTGTGCAACCTGTAGGAATATTTGCGGGACAGAGCCCAGAGAGAGCTGGGGGGGGGGCAAGGCCAGAGAGGAGTCCGTAGAGGACGGAAAGACCACCAACCTGCCTGCGGTGAGTGAGTGAGAGGCCCTTGGAGTTAGCTTCATCGCGGGAGATTCCAATGATTCTGAATGCTTTGGTTTCAACAGCGTGAAGGCGAGCTAGGTGTGAGGCAGGAGCACCAGCCCAGAGGGGAGAGCAGTATTCCATTGAGCTGCGGATGAAAGCCTTGTATGTGGTGAGGAGCTCAGGTGTGCCAAGGAAGGACTTCGCACGACGGAGGATGCCCAGTCGGCGACTGGCTTTGGAGGCCAGATTTGAAATGTGGATTTCCCAGGAAAGATCATGGCAGATAGTGAGACCCAAAAGCTTGAGTGACAGAACTTCTTGGAGAGGATTGTTCAGAAAGTGGATGGGAGGGTTGTCCAGTCGGTCTTTTCGGAGAGACATCGTAAGAGTGTGAGATTTGTCAGGCTTGAAAGACATGTTCCACTTGTTTGCCCAGTCTGTGATTTTCTCAAGGTCTGCAGAGAGTGAGGAGGCTGCAGACTGCCGATCTGAGGGATGAAGAATGGAGCGACAGAGAGTAGAGTCGTCAGCAAAGAGATAGAGAGGATTTTCAAGAGAGTCAGAGAGATCATTGATGAAGACCAGAAAAAGCACAGGGCCCAGAACACTGCCTTGGGGAACTCCAGCCTGAACAGGAAGAGGAGATGAGAGAAACCCATTCAGGGCCACACGTTGACTACGACTAGAGAGGAAGTCCGCCAGCCATGCGTGGAGATTTCCATGGATACCAAAAGAGGAGAGTTTGGTGAGCAGAGCGGGGGGCCAGACCGTATCGAAGGCACGTGATATGTCAAGGGAGACTGCTATAATTTCCTGTTTGGCATTGAGGACCTCCATCCATTGTTGAGAAAGCAGAAGCAGCATGTCCAGAGTGGAGTGTCCAGGTCTGAAACCAAATTGATGATCAGAGATCAAGCCATTGAAGAAGAGGAAAGATTTCATATCTGAAGCAATGATGGATTCCATGACTTTGCTGATAATTGGGAGAAGGCTGATTGGTCTGTAGTTGCTGGGATCTGTTTTTGCACCTTTTTTATGCAAAGCGGTGATGTTGGTAGATTTCCAAGCAGATGGTAGATGACCTTGAGCAAAAGAGAGGATGAAGAGAACAGAGAGAGGGAGTGAAAGAGCGGAAGAACATGATTTTAGGACCCGTGGGCTGATGCCGTCAGGTCCAGTTGCAGAATCAGAGTCGAGGGTTGACAGAAACTTTTCCACCTTGTCAGGAGGAAAGGACACAGAGTCCAGGAGCAGCTGGGTACGACTGGGTATGGTGGGTACAGAGAAGGATGGGTTTGGGACACAAGATTTAGAGGCAAACACAGAGTTGAGGCATTCAGCTTTTTCACGTGCGGAGTCAGCCGTGTGGCCATTTGAGGTGAGGGAGGGGATGGAGGGGGAACAAACACCAGAAACAGATTTGACCAGATGCCACCAGGATTTGGAAGAGGGAGACAGATAAGAGAGTTCGGTCCTGAGAACGGAGAGATATTGTTTCCTGGCTCTCCTGAGGGTGGACACACACTTGTTTCGGGCTTTGTGAAAGGAAATGAGATTTCCTTCCATTGGATTTGCTTTCCAGGAGACTAAAGCAAGTTGTTTCTGGGCAATAGCCTCACCACAAGATTCCGTGTACCATGGACGGGAGGAAGGGTATGACAACTGAAGACGAGATGGGATAAATCTGTGCATGAGAGAGAGCAATTTACTTTGGAAGAATTCCCAGGATGAGTTGATGTCAGAGGCAGTGGAGATGGGAGACCAGTCCAGATGATTGATGGCTGCTTGAAGACCGTGCCAGTTGGCCTGAGTGAAATGCCAGACTCGTCGACGCTGAGGAGGCTCTCTGAGAATGGTCAGAGAGATGTCCACTTTAACAAGCACATGATCAGAAGAGCCGATCTCCAGGGGAAGCGGCAATAACTTTTGTAGACGTGCAGCAGTTGTTTTCCACTAATACAGAACGCAACAACCCTTATATACCCAATTGTGAAGCCAATCGTCAAATGTACCTGTCCGTACATTTTGTCACGCCACCTGTGATATAATCGTGTTATTGAATTCTTGCTGCGACAGACAATCAGTGACATGGTTCTTTTAACGAAGAAATCACCCAAGCGTAAAAGAAAATCACCAGATTGATATACCGAGTTCAGAAAGTAAACCCAAGTCAAGAAAAAAAAAATTCCATATTAAATGCCAAGTCTGTGTATATATATATATATATATATATATATATATATAAATTTATATATATATAAATTTATATTTATCTTTATATATATATATATATATATATATATATATATATATATATATATATATATATATATATATATATATACACACACACACAGACACCAGGCCACCCTCCCTCATCTCAACCTTCCCCCTGCCCTCTCCCCTCTCCGTGACTCCCACCCCGCCCTACCCTTACCCTTCCTTCCCTACTCCCACTCCCCTCTAGACTCTCCACCCAACGCTTGCCCTCACTCCTTCCACCTTTCCCACCTGTCTCTCTGGACTTTCACCCCAGACCTTCCCCTCCAACATCCCATCCTTCCCCTGCCTTCTCCCACTGCAAAGTCTTTCCCTCCAGACTCCCACCCACCCCTTCAATTAACGATTCATACTTGTGAAAATTGGCAAACGATTAACGATTCGTACTTATGAAAACTAGGAATTCTATGATGAGCACTTGGCGTTCACTTGTCCCATTCCCTTACTCATTCTAATCCGACAATTATGCTAGTCGTTCTTTTAATTTGATCTTAAATTTGATTTATTTTGCTTTCTTAACCCCGGACATTTTCCCCACCGGGACCCAGGCACCTGCGGAAGCCTTAACTGCGATCCTGCTGGTTAATTATTTTCGTTGCACAAAATAAAGTTAAAGTGGAACCCAAACACTCAGACCACCTTGATGCTAATCTATCCCTTGTTACCCTACAAAATAGATATGATGTCTTTTTCTGATTTCCCATTCATAAAGTAGGTAATTTTGTGATTAAAAGCCGAATTATTCTTGTTCTTCATGATTAGTTGTGACGTCACCTAGTGAAAACAACCACCCCTTCAGTATTGTCTATGGAAGTAACATCAAGGAACAACCGTTGCAAGAATCTTTAACACTATCTCTACGAAGCTACCAGCATATGGACAGGGACGATTTGAGTGGTGAATCAAACACCTGTGTTGGCCTGCTGGCGACCAATCACATTTCGCTACAATCAAACACCTGTGTTGGCCTGCTGGCGACCAATCACATTTCGTTACATCTGCTGGCCAACACCGATGCCACCTAGCCCTACGCATCAGAAGAGCTCAAAAACCCTAGCTAACAATACCCACCTAGGCTGGGCCAAATCAGGGGTGATTTTCAATTTTTCATACTACAAGGTTGTAATTTACCTAAAAGTTGTGGCTGGGTAACAGAAACAAAACCATGAATTTTTTTTTCAAAAATATTGACGTCTTATGGTAAAACAGCCCGTTACCATAGCAACCGTTACAGACGACTCAAAAAATTCTTAAAATCGATGATTTCTCAGGCTGTGTGTGACCCCCAGAGTTGATTCTGGTACCAAAAGATTCAGAATTGAAAGCCAAGGATGATTGGATAGCTTAACAATGTCTGTGACACAATTCAATACAACTTTTATCCCAAAAACTCATTTTTATCTCAAATTTAAGGCATTTGTTTGAAAAAAAAATGAAAATTTTGCTTTTTAATCATAGGATAATCATTAATCAGAGCTATACTCAAATTAAATGTACTTTAAATTAACTTTTGTCATTGATTAAGCTTTTTTGTCTCAAATTTAAGGTCTGACATTGAACATTGATAACAAAATAAAAAACCTAGTCCCAATTGTAATCAATGGAGGCCAATGACTTCTTAGTCACAACCTCAGTGGATGTTGCCAGTCCATGCAGCTTCTCCCTGACGCCCTTCACAACCCTGTATAGAGCCTGGAGCTGCGCCTCAGATTTGGGGGCCTTGTTAGTGTTCAAATCTGTGGCGAGTCCAAGTGTCCGCTCTGCTGCGTCATTGACAACTGGGAGTTTGGCCACAACTTCCTTGCCATGACGATAGCTGTCTGAGGTGGGCCACTGTGCAACGGGGAGCTTGACAAAACTGGAGTCAATACCCAAGAGTTCAAACATGCTCCAAGAGTCGTAACCAACAAAGTCTTTGAGGGCTTTACTCCCCAATTGCTGTGAGGCTGGCATCTCCTGTATCATGTTATGTGCAGTCCCATGGTACCTGAGCATAGCCCTTCTCATAGTCTGCTTGTCAGATGACGTTCTGTCCGAGAAGAGTGCCAAAGAGACCAATCTCTCTGAGAGGTACCACAAATGGTTTTGTAGCTTCTCTCGGGCCACAGTCACAAAGGACAGAAATTTGGCAGGCCACTTTGTTGGATTCTTTGCGATACTGGCCTCAGCCTTGAGGAGGTTCTTCATCGGGTACATGTCGTTAGATGGTGCATCTGCAGCACTGGTACATGTCAACCACGCTTTAGTGTAGAAGACTGACATGAATGCAGCGAGACTGGTTATGTCTTCCAGCTCTTTGGGTGTGTAGATATCTCCCAGCTGCCAACGGAAGAGTGCCACCTTTATAGTGTATAAAGTCTTGCTCATCCAACGGGCGTGGTGGAATGCCCCAGGAGCTTTGATAGTGATGGTCCTCATACCATCAGGGACAGTCCCTCCAAGAAACAGCAGTGTGAGGTGTGCCAGCTCCAGGTAGTCGTGTCGAAGAGTCTCCTTTGTGCTATTGTCCATCCACGTCTGAAGGAAGGTGATGGTGGCATGTACATGGCCAGCCAGCTCTCTCTGTTGAGCAGACACCTCGACCAATGTGTAGTTGCCCTGGTCCAATTCACTCCAAGTGTTGAGCAGTCGCTTGAACAGCTGTTCATTAGGTCCTGTGGTGGGGCCATACACTATTGAGCAAGACGCCCCTCCAACCAATTCGTGGATGTGGTGCCGACACGCCAGTTGCAGAAGACTCCTGCCAAACTCAGTCTCCAGTCTTACTACGACTCCACTCTTGACCCCAGAGTTCACTGCCGTTGTATCGAAGACAAGAGCGCCTATCCTTGATGTGTGCAAGAGCGCCTTGAACGCCCTGATGAATGGTTACAGTAACAACCGAAAGCAGGCATTAAAATTAACTAGGGCATGCCCGTACTATATATATATCTAAAATTATATCCCCCCCCCTCTATTTACATGAAATGGTTTGGTCCATTCGCAAAGCCAAAGCGAACGGCTTGCGAGTACGGTGACAATCCCCCCCCCCCCCCCCCTCTATTTACATGAAATGGTTTGGTCCATTCGCAAAGCCAAAGCGAACGGCTTGCGAGTACGGTGACAATCCCCCCCCTCTATTTACATGAAATGGTTTGGTCCATTCGCAAAGCCAAAGCGAACGGCTTGCGGAGTTTGGTAAATAAATCGCCATAGCTCGGTAACTACTTCTCCGATTAATATGAAACCTTGAAAAGGCACATCCTCGGGTCCCCAGCAATATACCTGGCAAGTTTCAAGTATATCGGACCCGTGGTTGTCGAGAAACAGCGGTCACAGACAAACGACACACACACACACATACACACACACATACACACAGAGATTACTGGAATTATAGATAGACTAGGGCGTGCCCGTACGTGGGTGCAAAAAAACATGCGTGCAAACAACAACAACAAAAAAAAACTTTGAAACCACGTGGCAGTAACGACCACAGAACCCCCCCCCCTCTATTTACATGAAATGGTTTGGTCCATTCGCAAAGCCAAAGCGAACGGCTTGCGAGTACGGTAGAACCCCCCCCTCTATTTACATGAAATGGTTTGGTCCATTCGCAAAGCCAAAGCGAACGGCTTGCGAGTTTGGTAAATAAATCGCCATAGCTCGGTAACTACTTCTCCGATTAATATGAAACCTTGAAAAGGCACATCCTCAGGTCCCCAGCAATATACCTGGCAAGTTTCAAGTATATCGGACCCGTGGTTGTCGAGAAACAGCGGTCACAGACACACAGACATACACACACACATACACACACACATACACACAGAGATTACTGGAATTATAGATAGAAGATGATTGTAAGCTGCTTTTGTTAACTTTTTTTTATTGAAATGAAGATGGCCAAATTTAAACAACGTTATAACAGTTATAAAAACTGGACAATACAAGGTTGTAAAAGACAATTTAAAGTAAATTTAATCTGATTAATGGTTATCCTATGATTAAAAAGCAAAATTTTCAATTTTTTTCCATAAATATGCTTGAAATTTCAGACAAAAATCAGTTTTTTGGATAAAAGTGGTATTGAATTGTGTCACAGACATTGTTAAGCTATCCAATCATCCTTGGCTTTCAATTCTGCATCTTTTGGTACCAGAATCAACTCTGGGGGTCAAACACAGCTTGAGAAATCGTCAATTTAGGCATTTTTTGAGTCGTCTGTAACTGTTGCTATGGTAACGGGCTGTCTGACCGTAAAACGTCAATATTTTTGAATTTTTTTTTCATGATTTTGTTCGTGATACTCACTCACAACTTTTAGGTAAATTACATTGAATTAGGAAAATCACCTCCGATTTGGCCCAGCCTACCCCACACTCACATCACCACCACATTCCCCATCAACACTCACCTCCACAATACCCATTACCATCCCACACAAATATCCAGGCAAACTTGATCTTTAAATTGATTCTCATTTTGAAGGAAAGGAGATTTGTAATGTAATGCTGTTGAATTTGTGTGTTTGGTTATGTGATTTGCGAAATACTATATATGCTTTTGCAGGGGTGTTGATCCCCATTGAAAAGTGGGGGGGGGGGGGCGGGGGGGGGGGCACGTTTGCTTGAAAAAACATTTTGCGGTGGCTAATGGCTATGAAGAAGATGATTGTGTATTTTGTCATTTTCATGAATTTGATATAATCGCATAAAAGGTGACTAATTTGAAACCTGATATCAAATGTAATATTGAATTGACGATATATCAGGAAGTCGGAAGACTTCCGATGTAGGGATGACACACAATTCTTCAAAAAATAAAATCTACCAAGATCCTTGCTTGTCAACCTATGAAGGTACCTACGAGTCCATCATCTGTGGAGGATTTCACATCAAATAATACTCATTAACCTTCATTTTCATTAACCCTTTAACGTCTGGTGGATCTTTTTTTCCTTTTTTTTTTTTCAAAATTTTCATTTATAAAATATTACTTTTTTGTCGTTTTCAAAATAAAAAAAGAATTTTCATCCTGTGACAAATCTGCGACAGCAGCACACAAAAGGTTAAACGTTTGGACAGCATTGCTGAACTACAAAATTGACAGAACAAAAATAGCCCGTTTGTAATTCTTCTTTTCAGAAAGTAACTCGACATTGGTTCAAGCTCAGTACTTTGTTCAAACCGAATCTACTGCATTTTACAGTGGGAAGGTCAATAACACCTCAAATTTTTCATAACTTAAAGAATTCCACGAAAAGTAGGCGTAACTGCATATTTACGCATTGGGGATGAAGCGCCAAGATGGGTGGGCAGGACAACGACTGTCAATCAGCCTGATGGGGGCGGGGCCACAAAACGCATGAGGCCCCGCCCCCATCGTGCATACGAATTAATGCATACATGCATACTAATGTGTGTGTGTGTGTGTGTGTGTGTGGCAGGGGTGGGTGTGTGTGTTTCATGAATGTGTTTTTGATTGAGTGGTGCATGTTGTAGGGTAGCTTGTCAGTTGTTTTCTTTTTTGGTTCTTTTTTGGTGTGTTAGTGAGCTGTGGATTCTGGAAGTGGAGGCGGTTTTGTTGTTGTAGTCTGTGTTCTCACTGGCTGGGGGGTGGGGGTATGTACGCATCCATGTGTAGCTGCTGCATGTGGAGGCGTGTGTGCCCCTGCTGGCCCACCTTAGCTGACCATATCGAGGTTGAAGGGCCGAAACGGGATGATGCTGAGAACCTCGACTGAGGACCCGGTCAGTGAGGTACACTTGTGACCAGGTGTGTTTTGAAATTTTTGCCGCCAGTGTCATGTTATTACCCTCGCAGAGGGTGTTGCATTTGTCTGTCTGATTGATGCACAGTCTGATTGTCTATTTGTTTGTCCGCACAGAATAAATATGATTTTCTCTGCAACTATTGGTCCGATTGACAGAAAATTTTCACCATAGGTGCAACTCCACCTGTACATTTTTTTAATGATAATTGTGACGTCATAGGTCAAGTGGTACGGGCGCCATCTTGGAAAAACCGAAAAGAATTTGCACCTCTGTATCTGAAAGTGCTGCATAGAAAAAATTGAGACATGGCTCATTTTAAAGAACTCTCCTTGGGGTATAAAATATGTCAATGATGATGCCATAGCTGCCTCCATTATGACGTCATAATTCGCCAAGTACAAAACTTCATCCGATCAAGATGAGATTTCTTAAGCATCATCTAGGGATACATTGATGGAGAACAAAATGATGATGATGTCATTCGTCACGTGGTTTGCCGCCATCTTGGAAAAACTGAAAAACATTGCACCTCTATCTCCAAAAGCGCTGAATAGAAAAAATTGAGACATGGCTCATTGTAAAGAACTCTCCATGTGGAATAACATATGTTAATGATGACATCATAGGTGCTTCCATAATGATGTCATAATTCGACGAGTACAAAACTTCATCCGATCAAGATGAAATTTCTTGAGCATCATCTCGGGGGATAAATTGGTGGAGAAAAAAATAATGATGACGTCATCGGTCACGTGGTTCGGCCGCCATATTTGTTTTAACAAAAAAGCCTTAAAAACCACTGAAAACACGTCATGGTGAGGGTCTGCAATCTCTATTTGCTCTTTCTGTTTTTATTGTTTGTTTTTCTTCAATCTTGCATGGTCCTACTATGTCATGGTCCCAGAAATCGTTGCCGTTTTAACTGCTTTGAGTTAAGCTTGAAGGAAGATATTCGGTATTATCTTACGAAGATAAATGCATAATTTTAGAAAATTGATAATTGCATAATTTTGAACGTCCTGTTATTATATAGTCCTTGCGTTAGAATTTCATATTATTTTAGATCCAAAATAAAAGTTCATTTTTACTTACCATGACCCAGCCTTGCTGATCGACACGAGATGTACAGCATGTATTACACTTTAATTGTATGCATGACTAAATGAATCATGGGACTTAAAACTAAACAATAGCTATGTAATTAAAGAATCACGCGCGGTTCCTGATAAAAAATATATGATAAAATAACTATTCAACAAACCAAGCAGCCCCCATCTCTACATCATAACCCATCTATAATCATCTTTCCCTCGTGTGGAGGGTTGGCCATCATCTCTGTGAGCCAGGCTTTTTCTTTAAACAAAAACATACCAACAATGTTTGGGGTCTATGGGTGGATGGGGATGGCTTATTCCGTAAAACCAATGATTAGCTGTAGCACAGGAGTTGCAAAAGTAGGA